>NW_020884891.1:6133268-6295827 GCF_003945725.1 Corapipo altera | reverse complement strand
TGGGGGAGTGTGGTGTGAGTGCATCGGCTGGTTTTCTTGACGCCCCGAGTGGTTTCGATTTATTTCAGGTAGCAAATACCTGCGCTATCTCTGTCAACATATTTCGAAACCCCTCTGCGCAAAGAGAGTGTTCTGTAAATAAAACAATAACAACAAGGGCTCTGTGGATTTACCTCCGATTAAAGTCCTTTGTATATTTATATGCAAATGATGTTTAACCCTCCAGCTGCTGGCGGCTGTTCAATGAGGCCTGTGGGTGGGAGCACACGGGCGCTCGCCCCGTCTGTGCGGGGATAGCGGCTGCAAAGCTGTTCACCCCGTGTCATTCCACAGGCAGGGACACCCACCCGCCACGTGCCAGGACTGGGCAGGGCTGGGAAGCACAGCACAGCCGGTGAGCCTGAGGCTTCCCTTTCCCTCTTGGTGCGACTGATGCTGTGGCAGTTAATGTCTGTGAGAGCTGCATTCATCTAAGAAAAAGCAAATAGAAAACATGAGACTTTTGGCTAAAGGGAGTTTTTACCCCAATCACCAGTGTCCTGTCCTTCCAGGGAAAAGCAGCCAGGGCAGGACCACGGGTTTGGCCAACCCCAGTTTAACTGATGTGCTCCAATATTTATTTAACTGATGGGCTCAGCTGCAGATGTTACAGAGCCACTGCATCTCACTAACCCCTGATCTCAGGTAGGGGTGGAAATGAATGAGATTCTCCTTCCCCTCCCCATTGCAGCACCTCAGCTTTCATTCCCCTGCCACCTGTGACGCTTCTGTTTCTCTGCCTGGCCAATCAGCTAAGAGCTGAATTTTCTAATATGCACAGCAGGCAGCAAACAAAATAATTCGTAAACACTCTCACAGACCTTTATTCGTCATAAAAAAGAAAAAAAAATGGCTTGTCTCGTTTCTCCTCCTCTCACAGCAATTCTCTTTAAATAATTTCAGCAGGTACATATAGTGTTAGGAGGGGATGTCTTTATGGTTTTCATCCTTGATCAAGCTATCCTGTCTTTCCTATTTTTTCCAGTTGTCTCTAATATTTTGAAAACATTTACACTCACAATAATAGGCAATTTTATCACAAAGATTCTAGGCATGAGAACTATTGAGTTAATTTTCCTCTGTTTGTATCTCCAAAATGAATGGATTGCACCATTTAATGAAAACACTGTGCTCTGAAATTCAAGCCTTAAAATTATAAAGACGTGTCTGTGCTTTATATCCATCACTCTCTCACAGTGGTTTATATAAAAAAAATATATTTGGCTCCAGTTTTATTTATTTTACATTATGAAATAACAAAGATGTGTTCTGGGTTAAAACTGATCCTGAATGCTAATACGTGAGAATTAAATGGAGAGAATAACAATGGCCTAATGTCTATGCTAAATTAATATATACTATAAAAGATATGATGCATACTGGGTTGGTGTTCCCAGCAGAGTCATTATTTTGGAATAGGCTAAACAAACAATGATCATCCTTTCACTGATGAGTGATGGTCTCCAGTCTGCTGCCTTCTCACTCACGGTATGTAAATGATGTTCCCGAGCTTTGATCCAGGGACACAAAACATTTGCTTAGGCACTAAAGAATTGAAAATTGCCCTGAACTAGATAAAAGTAGGACAGAGCAGAGCTGTTAAGGTTTCACAGCATGGCTGGCAGGGCAGGTGGTTTATGTTAAGAGGTTAAGCAAAACACTGAGTGCCTAGTAACATCCGTGGAAAAAAATCTCCACCTCCTTCTCGGCACAGAGCCCACACATATGGTCCTTATTCCTGCTCCCCACATATGACCCTTCTCCTCTGCTGGCGCAGGGAATCCCCTTACCCCCATGTCTACATGAATAGCCCTGCCCAGATGAGCACATGGATATGGCCACTGCTCCTCTTTTCTCCCACCTATGAGCATCTTCTGCCAGCTGGTCCCTTCTGCCCCCGCACTGTCAGCAGCCGACCCCCAGCACAGCCTCCCCCAGCATCTTCAGTTCAGCCCCTTCTTGCTGCTGTGGATGCAACAGCAGGGGCAAGCTGAGCTGGTGCAGGATCTTGGACTGACCCCCCCATATTTACCTGTGGAAACATTCAGAAAAGTGGGATTTTATGTGCAAAGGCACCGGGTGTTTGCCCGGAAGCAGATTAATACAATGCCTTGTGCTTCCAGCCCTCAACTGATCTTTACTGCTCTAGGAAATTGTTAGCTATTCATTTAGGGCTGATCATCACATCCCTGTGTATTTCCTGAAGACTTTTGTTTTCACAGCATCTGAATTTCACCTCTGCATTTGGCTGGCAAATGGTGACTGCTTGGTCCCAGCAAAAAAAGACACACATCAGCTTTGGGGTAAGCAGGCTGTTGGTGTGTAAAAGTTGTATTAACACCTCCAGCTTTTTGGAAGGATCAAGTTTTCATGTCATTTCAGCCAGAGTAGGTCCCAGCATCCACTGTTCCACAGAGGTATGGGCAGGACTGCAGAAAGCTGTGAATCCCCTGGGCAGAGGGGCAGGACAGGGCTGTGGCAGCCCTGGACAGGGCTAACCCCAACTGCTGAGGCACCCACAGCTGCTGGGAGGATGAGGTCTTTTTAAAATGAGAGGGGAAACCATATTTGCACTGTAGCAGAATTAGAATAACTTGATTAAAAGAAATGCAAACAAGCCCTTCATTTTGCTTTGTCTCTTTGTAATGTGATTCATCTTATACTACCTGTGTAGGAAGGGGGAGAAGATAAATAAGTACAGAAAAGCCTCCCTGTGTCATGAAAATAGCGTATTTGTTAAAATAACAAGCACAACCATCACTAGGCCAACTGCTGCAGCTTTCCTTTATGGAATTGTCTCTCATCTGGAATGGTTGATGGCTGAACAGGTTTGCTGCCAGAGCATTCAAAACCACCCATCATGGGGCCTCAAAGTGATGGAGTGGATGTCCAGCCCCACTGCCCCCAAAAGACCTCTTCCCTCACCATTTCCATAAGACATGCAAACACAGTAACTTTGATAGTTTTACTTCTCTGTTAAGACTGTGTAAAACTGGATTATGGAGTTAAAAGGTATCACCAGGAGATGAGACAGCATGAAGACACCACCCTGTTCCCTGTGGAAACAGGGCTTAAAAAGAGTAGAAAAGAACAGAGCAATGAGATGGTCATCGGACAGGGGGAAAAGCAAGGCCAAGAGCAAGTAAAGGGCTGGGAAAGGACCAGAGAAATGCTGGGGTTGCAGAGCAATGGAAATCCTGCTAATACCTCACAGAATAAAGGCCTTACCTGGAAAAAGGCTATGCAAATGAGTGAAGACATGGAGCAGTGGGGTGATGAGTAAAACTAATTAGAAAATGAGGCGTGATTATTCATGGACTTGACATATCAGAGAACAGCTAATCAAAGGAATAATACAAGTTTGCATATTCTTTGTGATGTGGGCATCAAAGCCTTGCTTCTTGTAATTTCAGCATCACTGCTGCTCGTTCCTAAAACCAAGCACACTTGATGCACTTGTAACATCTAGCTCCAGATCACACAATGGGTCTCAGAGAGCCTGAGGTGTTCAAAACAGCTGTTTTTTCCAGCTATTGAAATGATCTCACATTTATCTCTACTTATAGATCTTGTCTCCCTGACTACAAACATTGCCCAAAACTCTGGGTGTGTGGGAAACTGGGCAGCCTTTAAAAGCTTCAGCTAAAGACCTGGAAACTCAAGGGACCCACCTGGCAAGATAATCACAAGATAATCCCCTATGGTTCTGTTTTGCTGCTGAGTGATTGCTAAATAAACTTCCTTGAAATCCCACATGGGAAGATGGACTTGGCAGGAGGTATTTGCAGAGAACTTGGGTGCAGGAAGCTTTCAGAAGTACCTCCTTCCCAACACACAGCATCAGAAACCTTCCAGCCAGGCTGTTCGTTCTAGCAAATCTTGGATTTTCACCACCACTCAGAGCCTGATGAAAGGCAGGCCAGATTTCAAGTTACAAGGTATCAGCAGTATTTCCATCTCACACATAGGTCTCGGCCCTGTGAAAGGTTTTAAAGGAGGACCTGATGTGGGACTGGCATCTGGCCACGTACCAACTGTCTGGGCAACAGTTGGAGAGTGAACAAATGATATCGCCCCATCACCACTGATTCCTTCCCAGCATGAAACTGGCTGAAAAACTGCTGAAACACCAAATTCCCTTTTGATGAGGACAGCCTGGGACAACTCCAGGAAACAGGATCCATGGGGATGAAAGGGCTCTTTCAAGTATGCCTCTGAATCAGTGGGAAAAGCAAGAAGTTGGGATCGCTCCTGCCACTGTTTGCTTGTCTGGATAATTACAGTGATGGGTATATTAATACTATCTGGCATTAGATCCAAAGAGGAACCAGGCATTGAAAGAGATTACTGGTGAGGTGTGTGAAGCACCCTTTTGGAGGTGCTTATGAACAGATTAGGAGGAATTAGAGAGGGTATGAGCCAACAAAGCCCAGGGTTGCAAGCCATATGGTCCAAGGGATATTTTGTGCCCACTTCCAAGATATATCATGCAAAACTGGTATATCTGACCTAGTTTAGGACAAAACCTGCAGCATTTGCTTGATTAAGATAGGTAAGAGACTAAATAGGATAATGTAGAGTGGTCTTCAGCAGTGGTTTCACACTGAAGAGAAAGGCTTTTAAAGGACTCATGCAAATATTTGTTGAATCTTCCTAAAACCAAGGGGAAAATCATTTCACATGGCCCTGAAAGGAACAGTAGGAAAAGACCATAATATTACCTAATGCTATCTCAATAGTAGTCCTGTGTGGAGTGAATACAGTGGGATTTGTTCTTGGCATTCAAGATATCTGAAAGGTGAAATATGCCCTTCACAGTGAAGTTATTCCATTTTAACTACACTGGTTTGAAGTAGATTTGGTTAAACCAGTACCACCTTTTACCTGGACAGTCTTCAATCTAGTTAGTTTTGATTTAACTTAATTTTGGTGTCATTATGTGTACAGACTTCATCTTGGATGCTGTATAAATATTTGCTCATTGAAATTGATGCTGAATTTGGGCAACACAATCTTGTGGAATTAGGGGGAATTACCCTCTCATCTTGTGTGAGAGGGGTTCAGATGCAGGAGCAAAAAAAAAATCTCAGGAAGAGGTTTTAAATTTCCACAGACAAGTTCATGCAATTACCTAATTTTTAAAATGGATGGAAGAATAAATGAAGGTGAAGCAAAAAGAACCTCAAGCATTATCAAATAATAAAAAAAAAGAAGCTTTGAGGACATTTCCTTCCAGCAGCAGGGCTGATGAATCTTCAGGGAGTGATCCCATAGTCCAGTGAAACAAAGAAACACTCATTTCACAGTGAGATTTTGCAACAGCAGATTTACCAGGAATAGCAAATAAATAATTCACTGTTCCTGAAGATGTGAAGATAAATTTTCTTTCCTTTATTTCAAATCTAATTCTTCCACCTGCAAAAGGCCTACAGCAAACATACCCCTAACAAAATAGAAAATAAGGAATAAAGCAGGAGTTTCACTTTCCAGTTATGTTTAAAAAGACTCCTAAAAAAGGAAAGCCTCACCTTCCTCTGCAACCTCCTCCACCGCTGCCACGAGTCCACAGGGAAACAAAATATTTGTGTTATATTACACTGAAACTTCTAGAATAAGAAAACAAAAAATCAACATTCAAAATGTTACCACAACAGAATTCCCCAGCTGAGCTGCATGTAAATAAAAAATATTGAATACAGCAATTTCTTGTAGTTTTCCAAAAATACCCAGGGTTCATAGCATTACAGCACTCTGCAATAACTCAAAGAAAACCAAGGCAGTGTGAATTTATACCTCCTGATCCTGAATTCTAGCCACTGGTCCCTTGGCTTGGGCCGGTTTTCACCAGGTGCTCCAGGCCAGCCTGCATTTGCTTTGCTACAGGCACAGGCTGCTCTTGGAATCCCACTTTGAGGAGATGATGCCAGTCCTGCATGTGCCTTAGCTGCCACTTTGCAGGATTAAAATAGTAGCAGCTATTTTAATCCACTACTGGAATACATCTGAAGAAATTCCTTGCAATCCCTTACTTCTCTTCCCAGCTGACACAGAGCCACATGGCAGGGAGTGCACGTGCAGTCCGTGTCCCCTGGCCAGAGCATTCCTTCCCTGCTTTGGACAGGAGGGGCAGATGCAGGGTACCTGCTTCATGGTGTGAGCACCCCTTCACCCAGTGAGGGCTGAACAGCATGGGCTGGCCCCATCCTGGTCTGAGCCTCCTGCTCAGCACTTTAGGAATGCTGCAGGCCTGCTGAAGGGATGGCTTGGGATCTGCAGCAGCCCCACCATGGCCTCAGCAACCCCCCACCCATCTGATGCCAGTGTGAGTTCTTCATCCCCCCGGTGAGGGCTGCATCGTCAAAACATCTGCCATGTGTATTATAACATCTCGTCCAACACTGCTTAAATCAGAGGAGCCAACACATGAACCTTTGCTAACTGCTCATTGACATAATAAGAAATTAAGTGGGCAGAGGAGAGGGGGTCAATGCTTCTGTTCCTACCCTGTCACAGTGGCAGGGTCCACTGCTGCGTGTGTACACTGCTACATACAGATACTGTACATGCACTAGATTACTGTGCAAAGATTACCTGTGCAAAGAGATGGTGAAGATGGATATTATTATGATGCATGGGGCTGGTTCCAGCCCTTTTCCTGCTCATCTTTCCCTATTAAAGATAAGCAAGGCATAACAATGTGGCCTTACAAACAAAGGGGTGTAGCACAACACCTCTCAGCATCAAAGTTCAGCAGATTCTCCACAAGGATATGCATCCTCCAGCTACACAGAACTTTTATGGACCTGCCTAGGTCCCAAGTAGATACAGCAGTGGTAAATTCTTGCAGTTGTTTGTGTTGGAAAATACCCAATCGGCACCTTTCTATGCATTCTTCTAACCTGACCTATTGATGCCTGCTTGTATTTTTAGGGGCCAGGGCAGCTTCAGACTTGGGGTCAACCTCAGAGACAGAGCTCCCACAGCAGAGCCTGCTGCAGCCATCCCTGCAGGGGATCCTTGATGCAGGACAGTTCTTCTTGAGACTGTCCAGACCAGGACTACTTACACTGCCCCACAGGACTTTCACCACAATACATTTCCCCAACAGATCCATGCCTGTACACATTTCGGGGAACAATCCACCATTGCCCTCCCTTAACTAAAAGATTAAAGCATACCCTGTGTTGTAAGCTGTGTCATGCCTTTACTTGCAGCCCCTACCTAGCAAAAATCTCTTGGCCAAGGAGACCACCTCTGGCTGTTGGACCCGCTCCATGGGTTTACGTGAGCTGAGTTCCAGGAGTTCCCTCTAACTCTGAATTTCCAAGACACTCTGGATAAATTAATCTGCCTGAGACCTGGGGCTGCCAATGAGAGCTTGTGACACTATGCAGAACACTGTAACAATCAGAAGAAAAATAACTTATAAAAAATTATTTTCTTTCACTCAAAGAATCAAACTTTAAATGATCCCATCTGTCATTTTCATCTGCACCCTGTTCCATTGGCTGGATTTTGCTCATTAAGATAAATTTCAAGCCAGCAGATCATTTTTACCTTCAGGGCTTTGATGAAATGTAGTGTTTGGGACTTCCTCCCCTCCTCCTTTTTTGACAGCCATGACAGAGGAATAAGTGTATCTCTCTTATGCTGCTTTGCAATTGTATGGAATGCCTTTGACCTTCCAAAAGGGAAACACTCTACATTCAAATTCCTCCTCCTTTTCCCCATGGGACTAGGAGCTGGCCAAGCCCCTCCAATAAAAGTTTCCTATTCGACCTTGCATCATAAAACCCTCTTTTCTTTATTACTCTCCTCAAAGCTTCCCCAGCAAACCTCTAGCTCTTTCAGCACTTGGTCTGGAGAGCTTCTGTGTTGTGCAAATGGTTCAAATGTCTTTGTTTCTTTCCTGAAAAGACATAAAAGCAATTTGTTGGATTCCTCACCTCATAACCAAACAGAACTGTACACTGTACACTCTGCATGTTATGGCTCCCCACAATTTCAGCCTCAATGACTTATTTTACTGTAAGTGTAATTATGCATTGGAGTGGTTTCATGAGGGATGTGATAAATCATCCGCCACTTAAAGTCTTTAAATCAAAGCTGGGTGTTTTCAGTGGGGTCCTGCTCCATGCCTGGAGCACACAGAGGCTCCCAGTGCATTTACAGGAGGGTATGTAATCACATGGTCATGGTCAGCCATGGTATTGAGGAATTAGTGGATGGGTGGGATGGCCTTTGTCATGCAGGAT
This sequence comes from Corapipo altera, assembly GCF_003945725.1. Classification (NCBI taxonomy): domain Eukaryota; kingdom Metazoa; phylum Chordata; class Aves; order Passeriformes; family Pipridae; genus Corapipo; species Corapipo altera. The sequence continues at coordinate 6,287,533 of NW_020884891.1, read as the reverse complement.
GTAGGATTAGTTGGACTTAATGGTCTGTTTTGGCCTTTAAATCTATGAATAGGGAAAAGGAAAGAGGGGAAAAAAAAAAAACCAACCAAAAAGAACAAAAGTCCCTATTATAGCCAGCATGTTTCTGCCTTCTGAAAGCAGAGTCAGAGTGACTGAAGGCAGCTGGAGCTGGAAATGAGTGCTGGGGAAAATCAAGGGCACCACTGTGCACTGTCTCTGATGCTCTCAGAGGCCCCCAGGTCCCCCAAAAAGGGCCTTGCAAGCAAACCCATGAGTCCAAACCCATTGGGATTTGATGATGTCTTTCAGAAAACAACAGATGTGAGAACACACACAATACTCAAACATTTTTCCTTCCCCCCCTCCATCCCCTTGAGGTCATTTTAGGTGTTCCAGAACTAGAAATCTAATGCTTTTTCTATTTCTCAATTAAGCTAATTAAAATTTTAATCTGGTGGACATTATCTTATTGCATAATTAGAAGAGCTTATATTGCAGTGGTTTGGTTGGTACCAATCCTTTTTGCTTTAAATTGTGTTTCATTAATTGAACAGAGCTTAGATGGGTGCTTATAAGGTACTAAGCCAACTATCTGCTCTTAACAAAATACTCAATTCTCCCTGGCACCTGTACCTGCTCTGAGGCCACATGCTTTATGCTATAATAGTTTTCCCTTAGTAAAGGTTGGGCTATTACAACCATGATCGCATGGGAATTTTGGGGACTATAGACTCCCCTCATAGACACCCTCACAGACTGGCTGCAGGCAGCAAACACAGAGGATCCACTTGGAAAATGGCAGATCCAAACTCTTCCTACTGACTTGCTGATATCATCTGCTTAACCATGGGTTATTGAATAATTAATTACTCCCAGGTCTCTATTAAGTCCCAAAGAATCTTTCTATAGACTAGACTGGTATTACTCTGCCATACATTTTAAAGAGATTACTGTTAATTAATTTAACTCATCTGCATACCTAAAACTCAGCTAAACCCTCTATTGTGTTACCTGCTGTCATTTCAGACGTGTAATGCTTCCAAACTCCCATAGAAATAGAAATGGATTAAACTCATCTTCTCAGATATGAAGCAATTTAAGAAATAAGTTGTTTTTCAACACCTCCCACAGTGCCCTGTGCAGAGCGGGACCTGGGAGCTGCCCAGGGCACTGACAGAGCTCTTCCTGCAGGTTATCCATCCCACCAGGAGTCAACTGCCCTCCAGGACTTTTGACCTAGTGTTTCCAAAGACACTAAATTTCCTGAAAGTGTAAATAAAACATTAGACCACAATTTATCTACTCCTGGGGCTAAGGCACCCGAAAGGGTGAACGTAAATCAGTCAGAACGTTCGTGATCTACTGACACATTTCCTTTCTAAAATAGGAGCCCGACACACATAAATCCTCACAAACGCTTCTCTGGAGCCATCCCCATCCCATTCACCCCAGACACAGTCACCAAATCTGCACAGGAACCTCCACAATGCCTGAGACTGATGGCCTGTGGATGGGCTGAGGGCTCTTGCTGCTACCACAACAAAACAGTAAATAATTACACTAGTAATGAGCCAGACCTTCCGGCTGGCCAAGTCACAGGAGCTGGGGGATTTTTTGTCAGTAAACAAAATTTCAGATTAAACAAAAAGCAAGCAACCTTTTATCAAAACTAAACATCTCCATAGAGCAGAAATCCCTTGGATAAAAATTGCTATTTTTTTCATAAGGAAAGATGAAAACAATTCAGGCATAAAAATTCTTGGATTTTTGGTTTTGGTTTTTTTCTGCAAAATATACACAAAATCCCTCACAGGATTTGAAAACACAGATTATTTCTCTGGTAGTAGCTTCTTCTGAAAAGATGGAGATTTTTAGCAAAAGGTTGGAACTGAGGTTAAAAAAAAAAAGAGGAGTAATTTTACCCAGCTCTATTGTCAGCTCCCCTTCACAAACTGCTTTGGGATTAATTGGTTGACAGCAGCTCTGTTAGCTATCTGGGAATCATGTGGATCTGTGGAGACATGGAGCTCACAGCACGGGAGTGAGCCATAAGGCTCAGCATTTCCAGGGCAAGCCTGCAGCTCCAGAGCTGGATTAGGCAGGGAGCACTGCTGGAAGCTGCAGAAGACCCACAGCAGGCACTTGCCTGCTTTCAGGTCTTGTTTGGAAATCAGCACAAGATTACTCCACAGCTGCAAAACAGAGAGTGCTTAAGCAGAATCCATTTCCTAAACAATTTCCAGAGCAGTCAGTGACTCTGCCCAAGGTGAGGCCCAGCAACCCTCTCTGCATCCAATTTGCACACTGGTTTTGTTCATGATGCAGTCCCTGCACCACCACCTCTCCAACACTGGCATTTTCCAGGCTGGCAGCCAAAGGGATGCATAGGCAGACATTCCTGCAGACAGAAAGCTAAAGCCAGTTTGCCTTACATTTGCTCCAAGAGGGGCAGGATGGAGAGCAGTGTTTTGCATCTGGGCAAGGAGTCTGAGCTCATCACTCAAACACAGAGTTTGTTTGCATCGAGGGCTCGTAGCAGGGAATGGTCTCTGCTGACACCAGACCCCACATTCCTGCCACAGCTGCCTGTATAGGTGTGTCTCTCACTGACGTGATGACAATTCAGTCTGAACTTCTTTGACACTCAAACCCAAGGTGTATGAAGACAAGGGTTCATACCTCATTGTGTCACCCTTCCTGAATTCCCTTTCAGGGATCCTGAAGCATGGGATCACAGCACTTTTGGTGGGAAGAGCTTCTCATCCAACCTCCTCCTCAAAGCAAGCTTAGCAACCAGCAGTAAATGAGCTTGGCCACAGCTTCACCTGGCCAGAGCATGAAAACTTCCTAGGATGTGGGTGCCACAATCCCAACAGAGAACCAGAGATGCATCTCTCTCACAGGGAAAAAGTTTTCCTGATTTCCAGTCTGAACCTCCCAAGCTGCTGTTGCTCCTTGTAACATCATTTACCTTTACCAAGAAGGATCTGGCTCCATCATTTCTACAGATTGCTGTAAGTTGCTATTAGCTCATCCCTTTACCAGCCTAAACCAGCTCATCAGCCAAAGCCTTGCAGGGTAGGCATCCTAAACCCCTGAAGTCTCCATAGCCCTCCTCTCCAGCCAAACTGGGATCAGCCAGTTCTGGCAGCACAGCTCTAGGTCTTGATCTGTACTTCACAACTTATATCCCTGTCCCTTGGAGCCAGCCAAGCAAATCCTGCCCAGGCCACCTCTGAGGGGGGCACAAAGACCTCCCACACATCTTCTGCGACAGCAGCACTGAGGCACCCACATTAAGCAGGCAGAAAAGAGAAACCATTCAGTTATGATTTGTCCCATTCACTGAGTTGTCTGAAAACTGCAGCTTGGGTAGGCATTAAAGCAGCTACAGTCTCAGTGGCTCAGTAGATGCCCACTATCTGGTGGCATCCAGCTATGTCCTAAAGCCTTCTCAGCCTCCAGCCTGAGTAAAGTCCTCTCTTTCCACTTAACTGTCTAGTTTACATGGCAAAACAGCTTCCCAAAATATTCTTGTAGTACACCAAACAATCTTGCTGCCGGTCCTCAAATTTCAGTGTGATTGGTAATCAGTGCACCAGGCATCAGAACTGAGTTATTAAAATATCTGCCATGATGAACAATGTAAAATAAATGCAGATAAATTGTATTATTCTGGGTCATTTAGTTTTAAGTGCAGCAGCCTCTGTGTTTTTTGCCACTTAAGCGATATGCAGCATGAAACAGCACAAATAAATACAGATGTAGAGAACATTAGATACACTTTGTAAGAGCAAATTATGCACGTTCACATTTCATTCTGGTTAGATCAAAATTAGGTGGTTTTCCTCCATTATCTCAGTGGATACACTAAAAGTCAATGATTTATGAAAGAAACCGGTGTGAATGCCATTATAATTGATTAACCTAAGAGACTGGTGACCTACTTATAGATATACAAATATGATTATAATTGTGCAGTAAGTAATTGAATGTTCTGCAGGACTTCTTTATAATGTGATTGTAATGCATAAAAATAAGAGGTAGACAAAAGGCTTCAATGTTGTACAGGCTCTGAGATCCTAGGAGAGGTGCTGAGTTCTCCCTGCTCCCTCTTGTCAAGGTGAATAGGTGTTGAGACCAGAATCAACTCCGTCCTGAACAGTAGCATTTCCCATAAATAGACTATCACTTGGACAAAAGGCTCCAGTGTACATTGTGGCTGGGATAACTTTTGACACCCTGAGCAGATCTCAATGTCTGGGACATGCTGCACACAGACCCCTCCCCAGTCATCTCTACTGGACCCACTTTTTAGAGGCTTCCTTTAGGTCAAGAAAGGGAGACAGGCAGATCCAGACCATCCAGAAGTCATGTAGGTATAAAATAAACATATGGGTCCCTATTTCTAAACCATCCCTTTGCAGCAGGACTCGGCACCACTGTAATGAGTTTGGGAATATGCCAAACCTCATGTCTGTGCCAGTCGTGGCTCTGAGTCGAGCACTGCTGCCACTTCTGCTAATGGGTATGAGTGCCCACTTGCCTGTGTTACAGTCACAGGACACAGCAAAGAACGAGAGCATCTCCCTGCCTCCAGTGCTTTGCAATCCACATCCAGAACAGGGAGCAACAGATGGAGACAGGAGACAGTCCCCAGGTGCTGGCAGCTAAAGACCATACCTAGACCATGCAAATGGCTCTACTCTGCAATCCCAGGCAATGCTCCTTGCTAATTATGCTTCCCAACACCTCTGCAGTGTGCGTCCTGTTGGACCAAGGGCCAACATCACCCAGCCCACAGCTGCCTGGAGGCTCTCATGGTATTATTATGTACCACGGATTTTCCTGTATCTTTTGCTGCCAGTCACTTCTGACTTAATTTGTCTGAGCTCCTCTGCATGGACACGGGTGGCAGAGCTAACCTCTGACAATGACACACAGCTCTCTGCAGAACAAAATTCTAGATTCCTAATTTGAATGACTAAATATACCAAAGCTCAGTGATGAATTATTTAAAATCTATACAAATTTTGATGCTGCATACTGAATTAGAGACTTCAATGCACCTCTGCAATTATGAGTCCCTCTGCCTACAGCTCCATCATGGAAAAGCATCCATTCAAACCCCCTGGGATAAGTGATCTGTTACAATTCCCTGGACTGGAAACCCTGGAGATGATGTGGGAGCCAGGAGTTGCTAGAATGGGATTGAGTTAATTAGCACTGTGTCTGAGGAGAGCTGTAACAGCATAATGAAACAAATAGAATAAAAGCAGTCTAAAGTGACTCTAGTGGATTGATGGGTGCTTGCTGCTGACTGTGGAATAGTCAGGATGGTACCCATGCCTGCACATCTATGCATTTGCCATGTATTGCTCATGCTGGGGGAGATGGATGGGGAAGAGGGTGGGTCATTGCAGCTCTGCAAGAACTTTCTGACATGATGTGTGATAGGGGCAGAGAAGTGGAAACCACTGTCAGCAGCCCCTTGCTGCCACAGCACACCTGGCTCAGTGTCAGCTCTGCTTGTGAAGAACCAAAGCCACCACCCCTTAAACCCTCGTGCAGGATGGGATCAGGTCCAACACACACAGCTCTGCAGGAGCCACAGTCAGGGATGCACTGTAGCACCAGGAATGCCTGAGTCCTCGAAAATAACCCTGCACTCAGCTCCTGCATGGGCTGAAGGTGTCCCACTGCTGGTGAGGGGCCCTGGGAGGGCTTGCAGGGCTCCTGTCCCCTTGCACCCTGCCACAAACTCTTGTCAAGCACATGCTGGTGATGGCCTTCCTATGCCCTGTAGCAGAGCAGTATGTCCATTCAACTGCAAACTACAGACATTTAGAGCACATCCCAGAGTAAAGCTCGCATCCCACCTCCCGAGGAGTTACCTCTAAGCCCGGCACACAGGTGAGTGGCTGAAGATGGCCATGTTTCACTTCTTCAACCATCAACAAGTTCCACTTTTTCAGCTTGTTTTGCATTCTTTTCAATATTCAGTTGTCTGGAAGAGGAATATGTTGGTCTCAGCAATGCTATGTTTGAGGGAGCTGCTGGCTTTTTCAGAGTAAATTGTTCAGAGTATTTTTACAGTCAGCATAAAAATACTGACACTGCCTGTATGGATAGCTCTGTTATCATGCCTGTGGCCAATAAAGAAAGTGTAAGGAAAAAAAAGAAAGCCACAAGTTAAACCCATACTTTACAACAATAAGACTCTTCCTTTTAATTTTTAAACTTCTCAAACCCTAGCTTCCACCAGAATGAATCAGTAAAAGATAAACAGAGCTGCCAAGCTGCACTGTTTTGAAGCAGAGGGATGACTCCCAGCTTGGCCAACTGTTCTGACTGCCAAATATAATATACACTAAAATGACAAAGCATAACAATACAAAAGACCACGTACTATCTTCAGTCCATATACAGCTCTATCTCTCTCTCTACCAGAGGGAATTGGAGCTGTGCCCAGCAGTTGTATCTAGCCCTGAGCATTACCTATCTACCAAAGACTAGAGAGAACTGCTGGGGACAGATAGCAGCTAATAGCTGAGCTGCTGAAGTGATACCCGCAACTTTGCTTAAACAAGAGGAGCATAAATAAACCCAGCCTGGCTTTCTCTAAACCCAAACTCCTCATTGCTGCAGAGGCATTTATGTTGTGGCATTGCCCAGCCCACTATTGCCAAAGAGGCAGGAACAGCCTGACCCACACAAGCCCCATAGAAAATTCATTGCTCCAGCACTGTGACATATCTCTTTCTACATACCTTTTCCTCATTCCTACCAGCAGCAGCTGGGCCAAACACTCAGCTTCTGTTTGCTCCTTCATGTCAGACCTCTCCTCCTTTCAGCTTCACTCTACAAATCAGGGATAAGCACCAGCTAATGTGAACTGTGGGGCCAAACAAATCCCTATGGGTAGCACCTGTGCCCCCCTCATCCCTTTACATACATCAGCTGCTCTTTCTTCCTGGGCATTGCTTGGAGTGAAGACAGCCCTGCAGCAAAATAATCCCAACTTCAAGCCCATTGTAGAAATTAAAAATTACTTCCTTCCAGTTGGATGCAAGGCTTACTAATTTCCCACCAGCATTCAGGTAGCAAGTTTGCCACATGAATAATTGTGTGTCCAGAAAAGTGTTCCACTGGTAGGGTTATTAGCAGGAAAACAAGAATTCAGTTGGAAAGCATTAATAAACCTTGAAGACAACAGCTGTTATGGTGATTGATCCACCAGCCAAGTGTACACAATTCATGCAGGATGGAGGAGCAGAGGTTATTGCACAGGGAGGGTATGCTGAGAAGCAGGAAAGAAGGCAGGGTTGTTGTAGAGGTCAGGGATAAAAATTGGCATTGCCAGGTTCAAAAGTGTTTAAAACCCCCACACATCTTTTCCAAAGCTGACTCGAAATTAGATTATTTTAGTAGTCTGCAGCATTCGCTACTTAGAATATTGGTGATTTCTTTTAATACACAGGGACAATGGAAACAGAAGAGTTTTGTGTGTGTCACAGGACAATTTCTCTGTTCAGTCCCCAGGACCAGCAGATGCTGCAATGCAAAGGCTGCAGGTGCCCCAAGGAACATACACAGATGTGCCCAGTGCACCTACCCCTCCTCCTGAGGGGACTGATAAAATCACCAAACTCCTCCAACGGCTGAAAGAAGGATTAAGGGGAGGATGGAGCTGCCTACAGAAATGCCAGGAATTTCTGGCCCAGTGCACTGGGTCTGCTGCAGGGCTCTCCTGCCCATGAGTACCTGCACATTGGGAGCATCTCTCCTTTCTGCCTGTGTGCATCAGGGGTTTGTCCTCTGGCACTCACTGGAGTACGTTTTCAGTCTGTCTGGATAAGGATGCTGGTAAGAAAAAGGAGAAGGTGAACCTAAGTTGGCATGTTTGGCATGCAGGAACACCCATATCTGAAGCAATGTGATGTTCTGTAGCTCTCTTTGCCTCCCTGGAAACATCCCTTTCTGCAGGAATGTCTCATCCATCCCGGCAGTACTGTCTCTGCAAAAGCTGAATGGAAAAAACCCCATGGCCATAGTGGAGACAGAGGAGAGGGAATTCAGGTCCCTCCACCCAGGACCACCACTGGTGCTGGGCACAGGCTGTGATCCTCCCCAAAGTCTTCACATCATGGCACTACAGTTCATGCCAAACACACTGTAGGGTATTGAGCTCATTGCATTATGTTTCCTTCTGAAAGGAAACAAAAACAAAATCTTACCAGTTTATTATTTCAGCTAATTATATGAACCAACAGTATTTCATCCAAACCATTTTAGGAAAATAATTGGAGAATGTTTGCAAAACCCAAGCAACCGTTTTTCTCCTGCCAGGATGGCAGATGCAAACATAAAGAGTAACATGTCCATACATCTCCAATCTCAACTTCTTATGAAACAAAATAAAAGCAATCTGGTTGTGAACTGATCCAAAGCAAATACAATATTTCAGAACACGCCACATTTAGTTGGTGGGGCTGATTTATATGATGCAATTTAAAGACCAGTGTGCAAATATGGAGGGGAAGACTATTTCCCCTTCACACTTTCTTACCTCGCAGACATTGTTTTTGTTTTGCATGTAAGTGAGGAGCCCTTGGCCTATGTAGCAGCTGCCTTTGAAGGATGAGCACTGACTGGTTTCTATGGCACTTCCAAAAAGGGTTGTTTTACAGGCCAGAGGTTCCCTTCGTCACACAGAACGTTTTGCCATTTGTTGAGTGATCCGTGAGATCATCACACAGTGGTCTTCAAAACAAGTGTTGCCAAAAGTGTCCCCCACCCAACTTCCATTTGCAGGCACTATCTCTATTCCCAATTTACAGCTGGAAAGAGGGGCAGGGAGAAGGCAGCAGAAGGCTCTCTAGGGAAGCAGTGGAGTCACCAGCTGTGGAAGTGTTCAAAAAATGAGTAGATGTGGTGCTTTGTGGCATGATTCAGTGGGCATGCTCAAAGGTTGGACTCGATGATCCTGGAGGTCTTTTCCAAGGTTAATGATTTTATGATTTGATGACCTTTCTCAGGTAGTTCCATGCACAGGCTGAATGTCAGTGCTGACAGCCAGTGTGCCACCACAGAGCCCAGGATGGCAGGATGGGATCACCCTGTTCAGTGCCTTCTCCTTTGTCACACACCATCTGAGAGACAAAGACCTCATTGTGTTTGACGTTTCCATGACTCGTTTTCTGAGGAAGTGCTGCTCCAGCCATTGTCTCTGTTCTCTTTTAGATTTCATGGTCAGTTTCTAAGATTTAGTGGCTTTTCAGCAGGCAGAAGAGCACCTCAGTTTTGTGGCACTGCAGACCTACTTAGAGATAATTGCTGAAGTAAATCAGGAACAAAGGGAGACCTAGTAAAAACTGGAAATTATATCTTAAAAGCGAAATTATACTGAAAAAAAAGAAAAACACAAAACAACAACAAACTAACAACAACAAAAAAAAAAACCCCACCCACCCCCCCAAAAAACCAACCAACCAACCAACCAAAACAAACACAAACCAACACACAAAAACAGGAGAAAGAATATCAGCAGGATAATTGTCATTTTCAGTAAGGAGGCCAGGGAAGGGTTTCCAAAACCAGTCCAGTCCCAATTCTCAGTTTGCCTTGCTAAATCTTGATCCATCATTTTGCAGTGAGCCTAAGCATATATTCCTCAGGGACCTGCTTTCTGAATGAAATCCTCCAGCCCTCCATCACAGGAGCAAGGAGGGATGCCAAGTGCCTACTCTGAAGGGCTGCTACTGCTGCCTTAGACAGAAGCATTCCTGAGTCCTTCCACAGCTTAACCTCATCCCATTTCCTGTTCCCAGGGAGAACCAAAGCTGTATGTTGTTCAAAGGCTACACAAAGACAAATCAGTGTTTTACACCCAAGCACCCTCAATATTTGGGCCACAGCAGCCCTGTAGCATCACAGGTAAGATACCATCAGATTGGTCTAAGATACACCTCCCAGGAATGAGACAGGTCAACAAGAATAAATACATTAATTTAATTCTTTCTCTGCTGCTTTCCCCTTGCTACCAGCAGTTGCATTTATGCATTTTGCACACCAGTGGTGTGAGGAATGTTCTCGGGAAGGTCTGCATCCCAGGACTTGGAAGACTCTAATACCTGGATTTCATGAGCAAGGGAAAACAGCCACTCTGTGAATTAATGGAAAATCTTATGGCAACGCCAATAAACAGAGACGCTAATTAATGCCAATTCAATGAAATTCATTTAGGACTCAGATTGCTAACCAAAGCTTTTCTTCCCCCACATCTGGATATTGCAAACCTTCAAGCAATGCTGGAGATTTCCCTCAGCTCCCTGAGGAACCTGGCCCTGTGCAATGAGCTGCAATGTAAACCGCTGCACTGCCTGGGTCTGCTGGTGGGTGCAGGATCCCCATGGAATTACAGGACTTTTCTGCAATGATATATGTTTGACATGGCAGTCAGGTAAACTGTGTTGTGCTGCATTCATGAGCATTTTTCAATTAACACTAACAGTCTAACACTGAAGATGGTCTCCAGTCTCAAATCTCAGATATTCAAAGTCTGAGGGTTGTTTGAAGTTTAAGCATGGTTGAGCTGGGCTAGCCCTGCATTATTTTCTAAACATTGACTTTTCTGTCATCTTTATTTATTATAATTAATACTCTCTTAATGCAGACTCTCCCTGGACTTGTTCTGGGATATGCTGTACTCCTTGTTCTTGTGATGAGCAGTATTCCCCCACCAGAACACAGACATGGCATAATGACTCGAATTTGCAAAGGCACTTTGTTTCTTATGGAAATCTGATTATCAGTGCAAAAAAAAAAAGCCCCTTCTTTTTCATGGCAAAGTGGCCTGTTCTGCTCCAGATGAAAATGTGGATGTTTCCATAATTGCACACTGACCTGTGTTGAACAAGCCAGCTCAAATGCTATTTTAGCTCAGTGTGGCCAGACTTTATCAGATTTATTCTATCTAGAGGAAGTCACATTGCAAGTAAATAACTTCAGTGGTACATTGGAGTGTTGAAAAAGCAAATTATTTGGCAACTATTCCCCCTTTCTTCTCCTTATTCACCTGGTTTATGGGGCCATTAACAAATGCACCCTGGCTAAAAATGTAGCCTCAGAATAGATGAGACAACCTCTCCACTCTTCCACTTCATGAAGTTTTATTTTGAGTCCCTCTTTCTTCTTGCCCTCTAGAGACTTCATGTGCTGTGACATTTTCTGAGTTTCTGCTGCCAGCCTGGGAGGATGGCCAGGAGGTGAAGTGCAGGGACTTTATTCAGCGCCCTCCCTGAAGGACAAGAGCTCCTTGCTGTAACTACAGTTCTGCAAGTCTTTTTGTGCATCACTGCCACTTTGCCTCCTTGCACACCCCCTCCTTCCACCCATCCTTACTCCCAAAGTTCTGCCATGGTGAGTTGGGCTGGCACTGGATCTGGTTGCAGGTAGGAAAGACAATGATGCCCTCTTGGATGGGTCAGCCCAGGCACTGGCTCTCCCTGCAAGATTTCTTCTTTCGTTGCCATGGTCCCTTCTTGCTGCAACCATGACAAATGCCAGAGCTCTTTAACCATTTTCCTATAGGAGAATTAAAGTTTTAATGATTAACCTTTATAAATTACAAGAGCAATACTCCAAATAATAAATAGTTTCTGGCCAGGTCTAACCCTCTGAGCTATTATTCTCCAGCATGATATGCTGAGCCTCCATCTGCATTTATTTTCCATACAGTATTCAAGTCCTCTTATGTCATTGAGATAAGCAGTCAGGAGATATGTGTTTTCCAAAATGATGTCCTCATTCATCATTTCTTCCTCGCTGCTCAGCCTGATTACATTTAATTCAAGAAGAAAGAAGCTTTGCCTGGGCCCACTGAGCATATAAGGTTAAAAAAGCAATACAAATGAAGCAACGGCTTCCTGGAGAAGTGGCTACAGAACACAGAATAACACCATCCCTTATCAGCACCAGGGCTGTGTACTCTCCTCCTCATTTTCAGAGAAAACTCACAGCACAAATGACCCATTCATCAAGATCAGCAGGTACAACTCTGCTTTAAACACACATGCACAACAGCAACCAACCTCCCTGTTAATAGGGAATGAGCTTTGAGGATTAATTTCATCTGATACTAATGCAAAGCTTAATTACAAAGAGAGAGAGGGGAATGAAAGCTTGCTGCAGCCTGAGCTCTTTCCAGGGGCTCTTGGCTTAAGGAGAAATATCTTTTGTTCCTACAAGTTCTTCTCTGTCGCAGTATTTGGCCACTCCAGGATGCAGCAGGGAGAAATAATGCCAAAATGTGTCTGCACAATATGAGCAGTGGCTTTCCAAGCCTGATGAAAGATTCCTTGTGACTTTGTGCACTCATCCTCTCCCTGGCTGCCCAGGATGCAGCCTCCGGGTGCATGGAGTCTCCTCAGTGAGCAAGGGGGAGAGAGGCAGCCCATACTGAAATTCTTGCTCACCTTCTGCAGCAATGTAGCCCCTGTGAGGTGCTCTTCACCAGCCCAAGCAGAACAGTACAACCTGTGCCAGTTCTGAGTCAGGGAGCTCTGCTCTGCCCTGGGTGCCAATCCTGCACCCTCCTGGGTGCCAACACAGCTACTGCTTGTTCCCACATTGCTCAGTGGCAAAGGTGATGCTGTTGAGAAGACCTACGTGGTGTAAACAGTGGCTCAGCTCCACGTTCAAGTCTGAACATGATGTGGATGGGAATGGGCACTACGGGTCTTGGCTGGTGCATGGCTCTGCAGTGGCACCAACAACCCCCCCAAACCCACTCCCACAGACAAGTTGGGCTGGCTGCTCCAGAGCCAGGCTGGCACCCTCATGTTTTCAGAAGGAATTTCCCACTAGGAAAGGCAGTTTGCATATTTGCTCTAATCAGACTTCAAAGAAATGCCAAAGGAGCCAGGGAAATGAAACACATACTGAGCCAGCCAAACGGGCAAATAAACACAGGCAAAAAAAGCCAGTCTCTGATAAAATGAACTCAGACCAACTCTGGATTTAAAATGAAAATTGAAAAGGACTTAAAGAGATGAGTAGCTTCCCAGCATGTCCAGAGGGCAGCAGATCCACAGCTCCAAGCTCTGCCCCAGAGCCACAGCAACAGTGCATGTGTGCAGCAGCTCCAGGGCAGTGCAGCTGCTCATCCCACCCCTCCAAGGGGAGAAGGGCTGTGGACACACTGGAGTCCCAGCTCCCACTGCCTCTCCAGGACTTAACATGTTCTTTTCCAGAGAAGTTGATGCTTTCTTTAGAAAAATCTGTAATAATTTTTGGTAACTATTCTGAAAAAAACCCTCCTCCCACCTATGTTTTGATCAACACTGATTTGGAGAGTCCACTGTCACTTAGTTTGAGCATGGAGACACGAGACTCTTTCTAGGGACCCAGAAAATTAAACTGAGTTGGGAAAGAAGCAGCCCATGACCTGTCTCTCCCTTGGCCAGGGCCAAGCAAGCCCATGTTAAACCTGCCCTCACAGAGGAACTCTGGGCACACAGACAGGGGAGCATGGCTGCTGGCACTGCCACCCTGGACAACAGGCTGGGAGAGCAAGGGAGGGAAGTTGTATTATCCCTTTCAAGCTACAAAAGCAGGCAAAATGTAATTATAATCACCCAAACTGGAGTTCTGCCAGGACATCTGGGCTAATGGTCTTGCTCTTGCAAGAAGTGCCATGGGATTTTTCTAATGATCACAAGTGGTCAGGACCTCAGTTTTACATCTCATTTGGAAGATAATGAAGAACTCGCCCATTTATTTTTGGTCCAAAGGGAGGTAAGGACAAATTGACTATGTCAAAGGCCATGAGGACTTAGAGATGTAGATTCTTTTGCTCAAGATGTCACTGGGAGCTCTGACAGCCAGAGGGACGGCAGAGGGAAAACAAGAAGCAAGTAGGAAGCGTGTGTGATTTCATACGACTTCCGTTACTGTTTCAACTTTTTCTGAATCTGCTGTGACTCCAGTGACATTGCTGAAAGGAAGGTGAATCTTTTTTCATGTGAGTTATTCTCACTGTAAAATATATTTGGAGAGAATGAGTTTATAAAGCTATCTTTGAGATAATTGGCAAGGATATTCCACTCTCCCATGAAGGTTATGAGTGGGTTACAAGAGGGTCTTCACTTTAAACTCAGAGCAATGAGAAATTAATAGGTCTTGCAGTCTCAGTCCCAAGGCAGAGGATCATGATAAACTGGAAACAGGAAGAGAGACTCTCTTTAAGTTACGGAGTGAGAGAAGAGAGATGTATCAAACTCCTGGGAGTTACACAAATTCAAACTGATGCCTCTGCTGAACACAAGCATGGTGATTGCCAGTAAAAGGTCAGTGCAATTGGAGAGGACAAATATTGCCTTATACTCCGAGGAGAAGCAAGCGTGACATCTCCAGAGACTCTGCCTGTTACTTGCCTGGAATAGGGAGCTCTGCCCTGGGAAAACGCACCGTAGTCAGCGTAGGTAAGTTCTGGCTTTTAAAGTGAAAGCTGCTGTGTGGGTAGAGAATGATTTCCCTCTTTCCAGCCATGACTATTTCCATACCTAAATCCTTTGTAGAGCCTGCATCACCCCTCTTTTTCTGCTCAGAGCACAAGAAAAAGCGATCACACCTAGAAAGCCGCAGGGAAGGGTTTGGACAAGAGGAAGAACTGGCAAAGGCTGCTCTGGAAGGTCATTACTTGGGTATTGGCTGTTGTATGGATGGAGCTGCCAGAGTGGAGAAAGAACTGGCTGTGATATTGATGAGAACGAGTAGTTAAATGAAAGCAGTTTGGGTTGCAAAATATAGACTGCCATTGAGATCAGCACTGGAATCTGTTTAATTAATTTATATGATCAATAACCTGGAAGGGTGAAGGCACAGACCAGAAATGCAATTTGTTTGTGGTACAAAACAATCACAGAGGAGCTGACAACACGTGGGACGGGAGGATGCTCTCAGCTCAGAGTGGGGGGAGCAAGGCACATGCAAAGAGCACAGGAAATGGAGGTAGGGACAGTCAGCAGAGTCAGGGTCCATCTCAATGATCTCACTCAACAAAGCAGAGAACAATGATGGAGTAAGGCTCAGCCCTCAAGCACAGCACTCAGATGCAGGGAGCACAAAAGGGACATCACAAGGCTGTGCCAAAGGGACCTCAGCCAAAGGTGGAAACAGGGTGCTGGTGTCAGTACGGAAATGGGCAAATCCTGCAGCACTGTGGTTTTGATTTCTTTGTATGGGGAAGAGCATGAATGACACATCAAAGATAAGGAGAGCTCATATATTTAGACATGTTTGCATGGAGCAGGGGCTGAGCAGTGAGGATTAGCTGCCCCAGGATCTGGCATGGCAGCTGGGAGACTGCCCTTGAAGACATGGATTTCCAAGAGATGGGATGGACAGGGCATGGTGCTGGTGGAGGAGGAGGAGGGAGAACTGAGCTTCATGCTCCTTTTTTGGGTCCAGGAATCTTGCATTTCAGCCCTCAGGTGAGCATGACATGATGTAAGGTGAAAGCATCAGTGTCAGGGTTGTCTGCAGCTACAGCACATTGTTCAGGAGCTGCAGGAGAGCCCTACAGAGAAGGGCTCTTGCTGGTTCGGCTGATTCCTCAAAAGACTTTGGGTAAAACTCTGATAAAACAAATTTTCTCTTTTTTTTTCCTTTTTTTTGTTCCTCCTTACCCCCAGGGGGGAAAAGCTTGGCTTCCCCTGACTCTGGAGGAGCCATATGCACTTCTCTCCTGCCTGCACTTGTGCATGAACAGTGCAGGGCTGGAGCCCACCCCAGAGCCAGTTGAGCTGTGTAGTGATGGGAAAGGGGGTTTCACAAACAGCCTCCCACTAGAGAGGTTAGCAGCGAGGGGGAACACACCTCAGCCACAAGCAGGAGACATCTGTGAGGGTCCTGTTGCTGGAGTAAAGAAAAGGGAGCGAGTGTACATGAATGTAAGGATATAAATGCCAGTCCCTGGGGAGAGAGGCTGAGAATTCCCTCGTGTTTGCTGATCTGCAAACCTTGTCAGAGACTTTCGATTCTCTTGGAGCAGAGAAAGAAAGAGACAGATGCTGAGATAATTACTACCCTGGCAGAGAACTTATTCTTGTATCCAGAAGGAGAGTTACGGCCTCGCAGCTGTCTTCAGGATAGAGTGAAAGCATTTTTTCCATGGTACAGTGCAATGGCAATTAATTTTCTTGATAAGCTTAAGCTAACCTTTATTTTAAAAAGGAAGATAACTTGTTGTGTGAAGTGTCTTCTAACCTGGCATTTACCAAGGGCAATGGGACAATCATTTGAAAAGCAATTAAAGGTACCTTTTTTATAAGCTTCCCAGTGTCTTTTTAAAGTGCTGCAGAGCCTATGGCCCCTCTTGCTCAGGATGAGTCAGTGCTTCTTCTTCCAGAGCACATTTCCAAATGCTCAAAGCCCAGATTTTAATACCAAAATCTCTAAAATAGGTAACTATTCTCCTGAAGGTTTGATCAGAAGGTTGGACCATTTTCTTGCATAGCAGGCATGTGAAACAGGGAAAGTTGTTCTCTTCTAAACAAAAACCTTTTTGAAGTTCCAGCCTTTCAGCAGATGGTGATAACATGTTAAATTCTGCGAGCTGTCCCCTTGACCCTACTGCTCTCTTCCACTTTTTATAGAAGAGGTTTTCCCTAGATTAACATTGCTAAAGTGCTTTCAAGAGAAAGAATGCCATGTAAATGCTCAGCAACATTTTATAATGTTTATAATCCCTTTATCCTAGTGGAAACAGTGTTTGGACTATTTTAAATAATGCATTCTAGCTTTTTAAGCAATAGAACCTTTATAATAATACACATGTAATTATTGCCAAGAACATGATGATATCTCATTCTAAATTACAACAGAGGAGGCAGCAACGAGCCAAAAGGTGCAGTTCATGGAAAAACTACCAGCTTGGTCTTGCTGGTGCTTTTCTCATGAAGCATTTAGTCGGAATTTAGCATACAAGTGTGACCGGCTCCAAAGAAAAAGAAGACATCCCTGCAAGAACACCAAGGTGGGGACCTTTGGGTCTGACACTATGCACATAGCAATTACACTTCTGCAGGGAAGCTCTCCTCAGAACCATCCATTGGAAAAGACCTTAGCTGAGGACTTGACAGTTTTTCTTTATTCCTACTAGTGGAAATGAACTCATGCCAGAAGGAAACTTGATATAGGCGAGACAGAGTAAGGCTGCCCTAGCAAGGCTGTCCTATACAGGGCCACTTGTCCAGCTTGTAGCTGGGTCCTGAGGGCCCTGTGTTGAAAACCCCACTGCACTTGCACACTCATACTGCATGGCCAGAGGAAGATGTGCTGGGAAGCACCATCAAGTGATTGTGGGGTGGCCCCAGGCAGAGCCACTCTGGGCTGCACGGGCTCAGTGTGTGATGTGTGCCAGCACAGTGATGCTGTTCCCAGGGGTGGCAAAATCTGGACTTTCTCCCAGGGTTGAACCACAGAGACCTGCAGCGGGGGAAGGTCCAGCTTTTTTTATTTGCCTTTGTCTGAGCTGGCAAAGGTGAGTGTCCCAGCCCTGGGAGCTCCAGATGATGGTAAATGATTATTATGCTGTCACTCCATGGATGTACCTGGCCTGGACACCATAGCTACTGTATGTTGTGAAGCTCCTTGTCTCACCTGACCTGCTCCTCCTGCCTTGCCCAGCAGCACCATTGAAATGAAAGCAACATGTGAACAAAATATTGCTTTAAGAGTGGAAACACATTTTACTTCCAGTGCAAACAAGCACAGGGTGTGCCATGAAGGAGAGAGGCAGCCCCACCACAGTAAGGCTGGAGTGTGGCAGTGTGCCAAGGGAGGACACCAAGGCAAATTCAGTCAAAGATTTCAGGAGACTTATTTGCTGTCTTTTGCACCCCCAGGTACATTTGGGCCAAATTCTCCTGACATTGGAAGGACTATCCTAAACAATTTGCTGTTGCTAAAAGCAGATGGACAAAGTTTTCAAGAGCCACAAACTCAGCCTGTTCAAGTCACTCTCCATCCAGGGAGGAGGAGGAGGAAGGGAAGGGATCAGAGAGGTTACTCCAGCAGCAACTGCTAGCCCTGAAAGCATTGTTTATTTTAAAGTTTTCCTACCATCGTGTTTTTGACGTGTAGCACACACAACAACATGACAAAATATCTCCAGTCTCTCCTAATTGTTTTGTGGGATGACCTGTCAAAACATAATTAGATCATTCCATGCATTGTTGTTATGGGGAAGCTTTGTGATCCTTGAATGTCAAGCTGTCACAGAGATAACCGAACCTTTGAAATAACAGTATGTTAAAACCAGGGGTTATTTATTATTGGCAATGCTCTTTACACGATGTTAGTGCAGGAGCATTGCAAGGGAACAGCAAACCAAAAACCCAAGACACAATAATGATGATATGCAGCAGTAATCACAAACATGCAGCAAAATGGGATCTGATGATGGAGTCTCTGTGCAAGTCAGCAGCTCTGCAGAGAGCTTCAGAAGCCCTTCTGAAGCACTGTACTGAGCCCTGACCCTCCTGCTTTTAATATTTGATCGGCTGTACTGGTTTCAGCTGCTCCAGCATGATATCTTGGTGCTTCAGATCTCCAAAAACTATACTGCTGGATTTTAGATGAATACAGAAAGTCTGGATAAGATTGCTTACCAGAGGGAATTAGGTTCCAACATTACTTTAGGGAAAGAGACCAATGGGAAAATAAATTGTTTTATAGAAATAGCTCCTTCAAAAGTGTAAGGTGGGCCTGGAATGAATTGATAAGAGAAAACAAATCACATGTAAAGAGATATTTTAACAGACAAAAATACCTAGCAGTCAAATCAGACAATGAAGGGGCCAGAGTGGGGGTGGCTGATGTACACTTATGGAATCACACACCAAGGACTGAAACCATCCCATTTCCCAGATTATCTGCCTGTGTCCCTCTGCCTGCCCCCACAGCACAGCTGCTTTCCTGTGTGGCACAGAGGTATGTCAGTGGGGTTGGGCAGCAGCCTGGAGACCAGATCTCCCACACTCCACCTTGACCACAGACATTAGAAGTCTCAAGAGAGGAATATTTGTACCTTTGAAAAAAACCCAATCTGATTATGAAAATTTCCATGCTGGAGAACCTGCAGCAGGGTCTTTGCCCTAGCTGTCAACAATTTTCAACTTATTTTCCACTTGAATTCCTATTTTAGATATTAAGTAATTCTGCTGCAACACCCACCTGTCTTCCTCCAACACATTCACTGATGGTAATTCAAAGTAATCCTTAACCTTATGTTTATAAATTAAATGAGGCAACTCTCACAAACTCCATAGGGCAGTTTCTCAACCCTCTGATCATCCTTGTGTCTCTCCTCCAGTATTTTGCAAGTTTTCTTCATACCTTCTGAAATGTGGACACTCAAAATGAGCACAGCACCCAGCAGCTGTGCACCAGTGCAAACCCGGAGGTAACACAACCTCCCTACTCCTACTGCCTACTATACTTAGCCATATATCCAGGGAATCTTACTGGTCTTTCAGCTGCAGCCACAAGTGGGAACTCATACGCATTTAGTTTTCCACAATCCCTTTCCTGAGTTTCTCCTTCCTGAGACAGCCTCCTCCTCCACAAGCCTGACCTACATTCTTTGCTTCTAAATCCTTGACCTTGTATTTGCATGTCTTGAAATGCATATTTGTCTGCTTGTCCTTGGCTTAGCTGGCTGCCCAGGTTGTATATCAGTGAGTCTCTCCTTGTTTACTACATTTTCAATCTTCAAATCACTTGGGAACCTTATCAGTACTTTCAGAATATTTTTTCTCCGTGCTGTAGATAAAAATATTGCAAAAAGCATAGGAACGGGAATTGATCTTTAGGAACAAGAAATTAGATAAACAGCTTTCATTTTTGATGTTGGCTGGTCACTCTTTAAACCATTTAATGTGTGCCCCAATGCTTAAACATCATTCTTGATCGATAGTAAGAATTTGCAAAATCATAAATGCATACAGACATCTACGTGTACTAGGGTCAATACTATTGCTTTTATTGATCCTAGGAATAATCTAATGAGAAAACAAAATCATGCTAATGTTCTCACAGCTCTGCATTGACTGATACAAATTATCTCACCTTCCTTCAGCACTTTATTCACCAGAATCTGCCCTTTTATTACTTGACCCCATGTCAGACCCACTCCATGTCACTCACCTCCCCTGAGCACTGGGCAGATGAAGGTTTTTCTCCAGGCTTTTCAAGTTGTCTCTGACTTCTAAGATTAACCATTTCTGTTCAGCCTAATGAATCGGGATACTTTGAGAAAATTGAAAAAATACAGCACAGGTTTTTATCAGAGCTTCCCAAACTTTCCCTTCTCAAAACCAGCCTTTGTGCTGGTTTTGGCTGGGCAAGTTCATAGCAGCTGATATGGGGCTGTGTCCTAGATTTGTCCTGGAAAAAGTGCTGATAATATAGGCATGCTTTAGTTATTGCTGAACTGTGCTTACATTGGGGATGGGAAAGAAACTGGGAGGAGACAAAGCCATTTGACTCAAGGGATATTTCATACCATATGATGTCATGCTTAGCAGTAAAACTACTGGAAGGTTGGTGAAGGGGCTGGCTGGGCATTGATCAGTTGGTGGTGAGCAATTATCTTCATTTGCATCACTTGTCTTTTTGGGTTTTATTTCTCTTTTTTTGTTATTTTCCTTTTCATTACAATTTTTGTTACTGTTATCATCATCACTATAATAATTATAGTTATTATTTTATTTCAATTATTAAACTGTTCTCATCTCAACTCATGAGTTTTCTCACTTTTATCCTTCCAGTTCTCTCCCCACCATCCTGCTGGAGGGGGTGAGCAGGAAGCTGTGTGGTGCTTAGTTGCTGGCTGGGGTTAAACCACAACAGCCTCATTTTTAACAGGGAAGGTAATTACCCACCAGCTCAAAAGGCTATGGTCAGTCTCTAACACTTCTGCTTCAAGAGATGTCAAGTAATAGGTATGGCCTTGTTCAAGCACAAGAAATCTGTTGTAATGCTAGACTCAGTGGAGGCATCCTCCTCTCCCTGGGATTTTCAGACCAGACCAAACTATCAGAGGGGTCTCATCAAATGCAAAGGCATTTCTCAGCCCTCCCCACATATTGAAAAGGGCTTCAGACAGCTCACATCAAGTCATGTATGTTCTTACATCCCTCATATGTTGCATTGGTTCTAAACTTCAGTTTGCACAGGTTCAGTGGTTTTCTTGCTTGCCTCATATGACACTGGAGTGTACACGACCTACAAGATGATCAGCAGCTGGTGTTTCTCTTGCCCTTTGCACATGCAGCAACAAGGCTACGACTTTGTGCCATGTTTTTCAGCCAGGAGGTTATTGATATTTATTGCAGTGATATAGCAGATCATTTGGACACGGAAAAGAGACGGGAAATCAATTAGCATCGATACATGTCTCCAGACTGTTAACTTGCTTATACAAATCCAAATGACCTTCCCTCTTGACACCCCGTGGTGCTCAGGAGGGGAACAGACCCTGACCATCCTCCAAAGGGATTATGAAAACAGGAGGAAACATAGATGGGAACTTCTGGAAGAAAATAGCAATTTCTTTGCATGCAGTAAGCAGTTTGATGGCCTCACTAAGCACTAAACAGAACTAACAAAGCACCAGCAGAATAACAGCAGAGCGAAAACACTAAAACTGAGCCATAAAAGCAGCATTACTGATTCACGTGGCAAGAAGAGCTTTTCTCTCTCCCTTCTGCTCAGTCAGGGATGCACACAGTAGGCAAGACACAACACCCTGCCTGGCTCTTCTCATCCCACTGCAACCAAACCCACTGTAACCACTGTCCCGTGCTGAGCCTCATGCACTGGCCCAGGAAAGGCAAAATTTCCTGTTGCCTGGAACCCAGAATCACAAGCGAAAACTCTTCTATTACCAGTGGGAGGGCTGAGAAGGTGGTAGGATCTCTGCTACACAGGCACTGGGAAATGCTAAAGCTCCCTAGATGCCCCTTGCCATCATGCTGCACATTGTAAGTATGACACATGTGGTCACCTCTGCAGCCATAGCATGGCAATGCTTGGTACCCAGGCACTCCAACAGGCTTTTTGATAGCAAATATTCCAGTCTGTGGGTGTAGGAGGATGAGATATACTGGTTGTCTGCTTGAAGATAAATCTAGGCTTTCTAGAATCTGTAAATCTCTGCAGCTAGGCTCAGGGAGCTGCAAAAAGCAAACCACCAAGGAGTGCCTGATATGATATGGAACCAGTTCCTCTTGAATATCATCTTAGAGAGAGAGCATTCCCACTGGAGCAAGGCACAGATGAAGGATCCAGTCCATATGGGAGGAAGAAGCACAACAGAGCAAGCAAACAACACCCTCATGCTATGATACCCACAGATGCCATTGGGATGTGTCAGCACCCAATCTCCTGCTGGGCATCCCAGCACCATGAGCCAGAAGGAGGATGGACAATATGAGCAGAGCATGGCCAAGGGCTGTCATCCCTCTGAGGGCACCCAGCAGGTGTTGAGATTAACTAACATCTATAGTAATCTGAGTGTCACCTTCCAGCTCTGAGTTTTCACCTTAGAAAGTCACTCCCTGCTTCCACAAGGCTGTCTCCTTTGTAAGCAAAATTCCTCCCCTTAGGTGAGGCACCTCACAGCCCCCGTGGGAAATACCATGCTTACACATTCAGACTGAATCCCTCTTTATTTGAGAGCCAAGGCAGAGCTCGGCAGGAGCCTTGGCAAGACACAGGCACACACTGCTGCGCTCTGTGCTGCCGGGCTTCCCCGGGGGAGAGATGCATCCATCCCACAGGGGCTGAGTCACTCTGGAGACGCGTTCGCGTCTGCCGATTCCCGCCTTGGCTCCTGCTCTCCAAAGCTAAAACAAGCCCTTGTGGTTCCTAGTCACACTCAATTCCCCCCTCTCCCTTCCCCTCCCCCTAGATGTAGGTAGTGGCATGGAGTCACACTGTTTGGTCTGGAGCAGGAAGAGGGCTGAGTCCCAGGAGGAATACAGCTGGTGGGTGTGCAGGGGCAACAGGCTGCTCTGGACACACCAAGGAGCTCAGGTAGGGACAGGATATTCCTTTTTCCTGAGCTTCTTCAGGCCACATTCCTCCTGGCATAGCTGCCAAGTGCTGAGGCTTGCACACAACCCACTCCTACCCTCCTCCCTGCAGGCATTGCATCCACACACTTCAGGCAGGCTGTCCTCCAAAGTCCTCTGAAAACAAGGTGCAGCTGGCTGTCCTCAAACCAACAGACTTTAAAAAAAATAAAACAAAAACTAATAATAATAATAAAAAAAAGTTTCTTGCAAACATCTGAAGGATACTGTTATCTGGGACCAAGACACTCCTACACTGGTAACACTGGTTACCTTCCTACAACAAACCCCTTCAGGGCTCTGCAGCCCCGTTCAAACTGAGCATCTCATCACCCTGAGCATGTGGTGATTCACCAGCCCGAGCTCACGCAAGGCAATTCTGCATAAGTCTGCTGTTCCTGTCAATCTGTCTCCTTGTGTACTGACAGAGAGAGAGAGAGAGCAGAGATCTCTGACAGTGGGCAGATTAATAATACATTTATTTTCTCCATGCATCATGAGGAAGAGGAAGAGCTGTAATTCAAGAGCCTCCCTGAGAGTTTTGCAAATTCCTCACAATAGGAGACAAGAGCAGGGAAGGAGCTTTTGTACTTCGACTCTTTAAAGCTGGTGGCACTCTGTATTTTAATGTAACATTTAAAATGCACAGAAAGAACTGTGTGTATCATAAATATAAAGTGAAAATATTAAACCAGTCGATACAACCAGAGCATCATTTTTCATAAGCTCTTAGAATCAGAAGACAGCAGCAAAATGTGGGTGTCTGTGACATTGTCAGCTCCTCAATATCTCTAAGGAAGAGGGTTTTGAGCACCCAAAAGAGTCTGAATCAGAGTCTTATCTCCATGGGGAAACATCATGGCACTGAAAACAGAACTGGTCTGTGGCACCAGGGAATGTCTGATTCTCCTGCACTACCCTTTTCATGGAGATGCATCTGCTTGGCAAATGAAACATGAGCTGTGCTTAAGGAGAATGGCTAGGTCTAAATAGCCAAGGTGGAAATCTGACAATACCAGCAGTAACTGGCATTATTTCAAAGCTGGCAGGAGCGTGGCAGCTCCTGCCTGCTTGTGCAATGCCCTCTCCTGCTTTTCCCACCAGCCAGGTGCTGGTGCCTCCCAGCTCTCCCCTTCAAGATGGGTTTCTGTTCCCATCCCTTTTTTTACCTCTTCACCTTCCTAAAGTTTCCACAGTGACCAGATGAAAAGTATGAGGCAGCAAGAGTACATATTGCATTTTTTGTCCATTTAAACATTGGCATTCCAATTTTAGGGAAGGAAATTGCCATTCAAAAAGCCAAAGCTATTTCTTACAGTCCTTTTTTATATATACCTTGCTTGCACATTCACCTACTTTCAAACAAAGAGGAGAAGAAGATGAGATTTTCTGATACTGGCATTACTTTACATACCTGACAGGTAGGTACAAAACAGGGTGATAACGAAGGCATGTTGGTGTGTATTCATCAGAAACACACACTGAAAGGCACAGGCTGAGACTAGTAATTTATATGTCTCTTTCTTCACAGTTTTGGTTTCTTTTTTTTTGAAACCTCAAGAAGAGAAAAGTGTAGAGAAATTAGAATAAAAATTAGCATTAGATGTCTGCATTTCAGAGAGCAGATCTGAGCAGGTCTCCCTGAGCACACCAGCCCTGCAAGGTCCTGGTTTCCTTAGGGCTGTGCAAACTGGAGCAAAACCAGCAAACTAAAGGAAAACCCCAAAATAAGATATGCAGATGATGTCTGAGAAAAGCTGAGCTCCTAACTTGGGTGAGAGGCCCTCAAGATAACCTGGTTAAGAAACTGTCTTTCAAATACACACTTGGGCTTAGAGGTTGAGCAGAGCAGTGTGGAGAGTGCTCTTGTCTTTCCTAACCTGAGACCACAGACACTGTCATTATAAGTACTAAAATAATTTCTCTTTTTAAAAGTCCTAATAAAAATGACAGCACAGGGCAATGCTGTTACCAATAGCCAGAATAAGCCGTGCCAAGAACCTCCCAAAGACAACCCTGCAATACCTGTGACCTCCCAAGACAGTCCGAGTCCTTACAGTATCACACAGAAACCAGGTGCCATAAGAATCATGAAAAATAATTTTAAAGAAACAGAATTTAGGTAAGAGTGTAAGCCACAGTTTTCAACATGCCTACATTATCGAGAACTCTTATGACCATGACAGCATTATGCAGCCTCGTATATGCTTGTGTTAGACACTGTTGGGTCATCATTTGAGTCAGTAGAGATGCTGTTTCATCAGCATTTCAATTACAAAACTCCTTTGCAGAGATTAGTAACGTAGCTCATACTTTAAGCCACGAAGCAATTTTTTTCCCCTTAAAATTTCATTAAAGTCTGCTGATAGAGCAAAAAGCACAGTAACTTTTTTTTTAATTTCAGATACTACTTCTAAACTCTCTCACTATAGAGAAATTTTGCTCCAGGCAATTTGTTCTTCACTGGGAGTGGTTGTTCCTGACCTCTAACATTTCATAGCCCCGACACCACTGCAAGAAGCCTGTGGAGCAGCAGCAATTCTCCCACTGTAGTAATGGCTACAACCGATATAGCAGATCTGTATGTACATATTATTCTCAATATTGGCCATGTCTCAAGCTGAATACAGCCAATTCTTAGCAAAATAAAACATTAAGTTTTAATTTTTTAAATGCCTGCTTGTGTTTTATAGACATGAGCCAGACTGTAGAGTTGGATGGGTCTAACACACTACCCCAGAGCACATTGGACCACTGCATTCCCTGCCTGTTTTCCATCAAGTCAATGGCTACAGACTATGAGCAAAACACTTCAGTCCATTATTCCAACCAAACATCACTGTGATTTACTACCCACAGTCTGTTCAAAACAACGGAAAGAAAACATCATTTGTGCAAAAGATCTTTCTAGCAAGTCATGACACAGTGACTGAAGCCATGTACGGAATCGCCTCCCAGTCTCTGTCCCCGTGATCCCTCCTTTCCAAAGCCTCCTCCATACACAGGCCAGGGCAAGCACCATGTGGGGTAACCCGGTCCAGCAAAGAAGCAGCAGCAGGGACTGAGTTAGAGTGTAGTATCATCCCACATGTTCCCAGCACCTGTTTAACCACACACTCGAAAGAGATTTTACTGTTATGTGAAGCCCTTTACAAAAGCCACCAACCTCAGGGAGATGCCACCAGTGTTATTTCCAAAGCTGCTTTGCATTAAAGGGCTGCTGTCCCTTAAAGACATACCTGTGCCTCTTCCAAACACAGTTTATCAGGTGGATTTGGAATATTATCCCGATTTTCATTTTTTTCCCTCTGTCTTCTCTCCCTCTAAGTCTTTTCCTGGGCTTCAGTAAGCCAAGCAGCAGGATTGCAGAAACAATCATATTTATCTGAAGAGAAATTGAATCATAACATTATAGGATTTCCATCTGTAAGCATTCAGTTCTCAATTTCACCATGTTTTGTCTTGCTTTGTCTTAATGGTCAATAGAAAGATTCCCTAAGACCTTGATAGGATAAAAGAAAACTTGTTAACATAATAACAGCATCTCAGGGATTTCATTTCAAAGCTACCAAGGGCTTTCTGCTCCTTCCAAGCTGCCTCAGAGGCTTATTCCTGAGTGCTGCTGGTAAAGACCACATCTCTTTGTCCCAACAGAGTCCTGGAAGACTGTGTTCCAGAGCCATCTGTAAATTAGAAATTCACAATATTAGGTGAAAAGATGACTGCATATGCACAAAAATACACCTGCTTCTGTTATTAGCAAAAATCTGCAAAACACAGCATAAAGTCAAAGGCAGAGACAAAATGCCAGACCTTCATAACATACAGCAGGACTGGGGACATGACTGTGCCTTACCTATACAGTACAGGCCTTTAGATAACTCCTCACGCTGGCATATCTTTAATTAGTGCCACAGAAGAGCAGCAAAATTTGGATTTTTGAGTTTCCCATCTCCAGGGTCAGAACTGTCAAAAAGTGAAGCACTTTGCCTTAGAAAGATCAGGAGTCATACTAGTTCTCGGTGGGAAGAGTGGAGAGCTGAGGTTTGCGATGTTCCTCAGGTGCCAGGAAGCTCATGCCGCTGTTTTGGAGGAGGTTGATGGAAAGCCAGGCTTCTGGGACCAGCAGATGTCATGCCTGGGACAGCACCAGGTCATGTCAGTGCTCCTCAGCATGCAGGTCCCAGCACCTTTCTGCTCTCTCCAACTACCTGAAAGGAGGTTGTAGAGAGGTAGGAGTCAGTCTCTTCTCCCATGTAACAAGCAATAGAAGAAAAGGAAATGTCCTCATGTTGCACCAGGGAGTTATAGATTGCATATTAGGGGAAATTTCTTCACTGAAGGCATTGGAACAGGCTGCCCAGGGAAGTGGTAGAATCACTGTCCTTGGAAGTGTTCTAAAAGCCTGTAGATGTTGTGGTCAGGGGCATGGTTTAGTGGTGGACCTGACAGCATTAGGTTAATGGTTGGACTCAATGATCTTAGAGGTCTTTTCCAACCTTAATGATTTTATGATTCTAAGATGCTAATCCTAGGATAGGGAATTTAAGCCTAGGTTTTGCTAACTTTCTCACAGACTCCTGAAAATGACCCATACATCTCCAGAGGGTGGCCAGAACCACAGAAAGAAAATGCCATGGCTCTATGAAAGAGAACCCTCACACAGAGCTCTCCCTGCTGATGTCTGCACGAGCTCTTAAGCAACATGGGAGCAAGCAAAGGATGTTAAACACCAAGACCACAAGCTCCCTTTTTTTTTTTCAATGAGAAACCCAGAGCAGAGAGCCAACAGTTCCATCAGGGTTTGCAACAGGTCACAGCAGGGCTCAGCAAGGCCAACACAGGACACAGCTGGCTCAACAGTGTTGGTCACAGCCCAGCTGGTTCCATGGCCCATGAGGAGCAATCCAGCCCATCTTTAGGAAAGACAAAACCACATTACTAAATCACAACCTGGGTCTCCTTTAAAAAGTACAGTAGCTAGTTGTTTGTTTAATTAAACTATTAAATTATGCTAGAAAATAAACATTTGGAAGTTTCAAGCAAGAGAAAACCATGAATACTAAGAACTCCCCAACTTAGTGTGATTGATTACACAAACAAACCGTATGTATTGAAGAAGTGTTACGGAAAAACATCGCTTTCATCAAATTTTAAGTGAACAGTTGTAGAGTGGGGACGGGGAAATTAATTAATTACACCCTGAAACATTTCACTGATTGAATCCGTGACCCCAGCACTTGTAAGGTCATCAAATGATAGATTAGTGCTGCATGGAGTATCACAAATGGCATTTGCGCTGGGAAGCTCATTATATGAGATGTCAGGTCATGTAAATCATAGGAAACAAATACAAACATCCATCAGAAAAATGCAGATAGTCATTACAGGCAGCAGAGAGGAGTTGAATTATTATGCAAAATTTATTTTGACTATTAAAATACAAAGAGGTGACACAAAATTGTCCTTTAAGCAAACATAAACTACAAGCACTCTGACAGGAGGTTTTGTTTATAAATGTTTCATCTCCTCAGTATACCATGTCTGTAAACAGCACCTGAAAAACAAAGAAACAGGGGAAAAACAGAAAAAAAGTAAAATCAGTCATCCAATGTTTGGGTCTTCAGAGCTTTTCCTTTATTCAGGAGAAAACTATTCTTTCCGCATCTGAATAATCAATGCAAGATAGGAAGAAATAGACTGTAATTACTACATTGAGTCATTTGTTACAGATCCTGTCTGCTCCAAGAGAACAGAAGCAAGCACTTGCTTCTTGACAAGCAATTTTTTTTTTGGGGGGGGGGGGGAGATGCACTAAACAATTTGGTAGAAATATGTGGGTGCTCAAGGAGAGAAAACCAAGCACCAGGAAATACTAAACCAGAGGGGCTATTAACAATCTCCAAATGGCCTGAGAGGAGCCTAACCACCTGTTCCCAACACCATCCATGACTCCAGGAGATGGACTGGCTTCTACTGGAGTTCATTTCCTTGTTCATTAAAATAAACCCTTGGGTGTTCTCCCTATTTCTTTTTCATTTGCTTGATGAAGCCCAATTCATACCTGTTAACAGGACAGATGAGAGTATTTTTGGTTTGGATTAGGGAAGCAAGTTCTTTCTTAAGTCCAGATACAGCATTTAAGCATTCAAGCAATAACTAATAATGATAATTTCAAAGCACTGTAAATTACAACCAAAGTATAATTTCCTCATGTTGAATGCAAATAAAAATATTTTTTTCACTTACGAAAAACTCAGTGACTCAATATTTAAAGGACATCATTTTGCAACAATATCCTGAAGCAGACTAGTGGGTCTTGAGAACTTTCAATCTGAATTTCTTGGTTGGTTTTATGAAAGATAAAATCAGGGCTGGGGGGTTATGTTGGGTCATGTTTTCAGTGCTGAAACCCCTCAAAGGTACATCTAAATCCCCTAGACTGCTTTGGAAAATCACAGCACATCTTCCTGAGCGAAGCAAGTTCCTTCCAACAGCCTCAGGATTATGTCTAATGAGTCACATCTCCTCTTAGTCTTGTTCCATCTCTCACTATTGTAAATCACTCTAATCTCATTTTATGAACACCGCATAAGAAGGGAGGCACTGAAAATTACAAATAATAGGTCAAACTGTGATTTGTGAATAGTGAATGCAATATCCCTTCCATTACCTGGAAGTTGTTTCTATGATGGAAAGGAAGAACTGGACCTTACAATGAAAGAGAATAAAGCAGATTTATTGAATCTTTTACCATCTTAAAAAATATTTACTGTGTTACTAATGTAAGACTGATTGATACCATCTGTATGGTTCTTCTACTGCTGCTCTGTGGTGGGATAAATTAGTATGCTCTGAACTTTCCTTGGGTAACAAGCCGTGAGTGCCCGAGCACTGCCAATCTCAGTACATTCAGTGCTGCCAATAGAAATTGCCTAGTCCCTTTGCCACGAGACAAATGGAGTACAATTCCAGTAAAATAAACACAATTCCAGCACTGAAAGAAATTGCATCAGCTGGTGATGCCTTTTCTACTGATGCACAAAGGGGGTTGTGACAAGGAGCTAAACACAGTTGTTAGAGATGCAGGGAGCAGTTTTCCAGTTCACCCAGAGATAGAGAAGAAAAATAATGATGTGGGATCCAGTTCCTCCTGGCCATGTTTTTGGACAGCAGCTTTTGCAGGAAGCCTGGCTAGCACCTGGGAAAGCCCCTGGCCCAGTGAGCCCAGCAAGCCAGTGCCAGCATCTGCAGGCATATGATGCTCTTGCAGAAATGCTGAAAAAGTCACAATGATACAAGAGAAATGAGAAGACTGGGGGCAGGGGAGATTTAAAATCACTGCCATCAGCTGCTGTGCCATTTTGTATCAGAAAAGGCTCCTGACCTTGTTAGAGATGGTGACCTTGAAAAGCCATGAACCCTGGTAAGTGTGGCTAAATATTTCCAACCTGAAAAGAAGGGAGATCTTGTCATACACTCGGTATTTTAATTGACAGGCTACCTCTTAACCTCCTGGTGCAGGACCATCATGGGGAGAACTTGTGCCCCAGGTTGGTATTTAGGATTAAGTCTCCGTAGAGGCTCTTGCAAGAAGGTAGATAGTGTGATCTGTCTCTGGCAAGCAGTGCCTGGCACAGCCTTTCCCGGGGGGAGCCAGCACAGCCCTGGCTCCCCCCAACCCCACCCCAGCTGTCCCCCCAGTACCCCATGGCTGAGCGCTGGCACAGACATCCCCCCACACCTACGATGCTTGGATGGGGTAGATACAACACTGCCCTGTGGGACTGCAGAGTGTCTTGATGCTATGTCATGGGGTGGCTTAATATATAATCCTAGAGGAGCTCACCTGGTGACATCTTTATCTTGAAAGCAGCAGCAGCCGGTGTGTGCTATTTTGAGCTTTGCAGGCTTGTTTTGAGCATCTCCCCTGCTGTTTCTTGAGTCGAAGCCCCAGACGAGTTCATCCCAAAGGGAAAACCAGAGCTGCCTCGGGGGAGCACAAAAGAACGTGTCTGGAGCAGGGAAGGAGCCTGGTGGTCTGTCCTGACTTATTCCCGAACACCAGTTGGGAGACAGGACCCCCAGCAGCTTACCTGGTCCAGCAGCCCTCATCTCCTAGGACAGGCAGGGGCTGTCTCTGTTTCTGATGGAAGTAAACACCAGACTTGGTACTGGAGGAACCGTGCCCCACACCCGCCCCTGTCACCTCGGACACGCACCAGTGATAAACTATTGCCATATCACTTCAAACAGGGGAGGTTTATTAGAATCTCCTGTAAATCAGGCCTGAAATTACTGGTGTGGTTTTGCAATAAGCCTGAGCCCTGCTGAACGGCTCACGCAGCTTCTGCTTGAAATTCCTATTTTAAAAGCACTTTTGCGACTCCCCCATGAAAGCAGCTCGATTTGTAGTTGCACACCAGGACGCAGCACGGCCCGCCAAGCCGGGAGAAGCTCTTTCCCTTTAATGACAACCATCTGCAGGTTCCTATAACTTAGCAGTGTTCCCAAGCCATGATTTGTGGAGGGTGCTTAGCTTTACGGTATAATCTTTACTATTTTACAGGGTTCCCTTTTTCTCAGTTAAATGTTGTTTTCTGAATAATTCCAAGCTGCCAGTAGGTTTACAGAGGAGAAAACTGGAATGAATCTCTTCTTGCTTTTATTTACTCCTATTTGAGTACTGTGTTTCTGCATCCATTTTGGAGATTTACAATGGTATTAAGGTTGCTTCCCTCATCCTCATTTTATAGATTTCTGCTGCAATCATTTTGAAAACCAGGAAGCTGACAGGAAAATTAGGAAATTAGATAGCATGTTCCTGTTCCCTCCAGTGCTCTGATGAAGAAGGGGAGACGAAAAAGCAACTGAAGGCATAATAAATAATACTATATATCCTGGATTCCCCTCACTGATACTGGCACCCCCTCTGGGCATCCCACTGCATCCCATCCCACCAGCACTGCTCTGACCCTGAGAACGTTGGGCTGTACCTGCGGCTGCTGTTGAGGCAGCAGTCATCCAAGTGCCAAGTTCACAGGCTAATTGTTCACCTAATTTTAATTGCTAATGGTGACCCATGGAGCAGCAGCTCCCTGTGCTGAAGTTATCTCAGACAACTGTTAAAGTTTTTTGAAAATAATCACCCCAGAAAGAAAAAAGTGACAGTGGTGACCACCAGTGGTGCGGTGGCTTACTATTTATTACCTGAAACATCACCTCCATCACTGTGACCCCCTATGAGGGCAGAGGAGTCTCATAAGCTTATGGAGGACACTGGACAGAGACCCTCCTGCTACTTGCTGCACACAGGAGTTGCACTAACTTGCTCCAGCACCACCAGCTTACCAGACAAACAACCTCCAAATCAACCTTTCAAATAATTCACGTGATTCTATGGGCCAAACTTAGGCCTTTCCAATCAAAATGAACATCCTGAGCCTTTCAAAAGAGTGGTTTATCTAGTTATGAACAAAGGCTGGTTGTCTCATGGAACCTTGTACCACCAGCACTCAGAGACAATCTCATCCATAGCACAGGCAATATTCACCTACGTGAAGGTTACTGCTCTGCTGCATGTGGTAGTTGTTATAGGCAAATCAAAAATTCCAGAAATCATCCCAAATCACAAAGTTACCTATTTCTTCTGGTTTCTTTCCATCTTGGGTTACAAAGATGGGTATTTTACATCATGTCTCCTGCTCCCATTTCCAGTGATGTGATGATTAGGAAATGGGGTTTGCTTGTTCATTTTACTCCAGATATAGCTGATTTTCCACCTATCTATAAAATCTGACTCATCCATTTTGTGTCATACATTAGCCTTGATTCATGTTGAGAACAGGTATTTTCATTTAAACAGAGAGAACATCCATTCTATCTTTCCTGTTCTTTATGGAAACATCTGGGAAACGAAGCAACCGAACACTGCAAAATGTTGAAATTGCCCAGGGAGCAAAATTCTGAAATTGTATCCTACAAAAATGTCATTTCAGTTTAGCCCAGTGAGTTAGAAAGAGATTTAAATATAAAGTATCACTTTGGCTTCATGGGCTCAACCTTTGTACAACAAAACCTATGACTTTATGTTAATATATGACATGATATATAAATAAAAACAAACCCAACTTTTTGTTGTGTTTTTTATGTTTGCATATTTTTATACCTTAAAATGCATGTGTAAAGCTCATTTAAATTATAATACAAATTAATCTCATTGAGTGACTTTTGCTTCGATTTGGCAGCTGATGTTCTGACAGGCAACAGGGGATTTTCTGATGCAGTAAGTACATTGGATATAAAATATAAAGATGAAAATGTAGGAAAAAACGCAATATAAATAGAACAATGATGAAGTAAAGAGAAATCAAATGGGCTGCTGGCTGCAGTGCAGGGGCCCAGCTGTCCCAGGGAGCCAGCCAGCTGGGCAGCAGGCAAGGAGGCCAGGCAGATGTCTGGCTTCTGCTGACGGCTTTGATGGCATTGACATGTTCCCACAGAGCATCTTGATACCATCAAATCAGCATTTTCCAACAGAAAGTAGCTCAGAAAACTATTCTGCTGGAAAATTGTTGACCTGCTCTACTGGCTGCTGATCATGGAATCATAAAATAATTCTACAGCATAATATTGGAAGGGACCCATAAGGACCACCGAGTCCAACCCCTGATCCTTGAAGGACCACCTAACACTAAATCATATGACCAAGAGCATCCTCCAAATGTTCCTTGAACTCTGACAGGCTTGGTGCTGTGGGGGGCCTGTTCCAGAGACTGACCACTCTCTAAGGGAAGAACCCTTTTCTAACATCAAGTCTGAACTTCCCCTGACCCAGCTTCATCCCATTTCTTCAGGTCCTGTTGCTGGTAACCAGAGAGAGGAGATCAGCAGCTTCCCTTTCACTACCCTCCCCCAAGGGGGGTGGACTGCAATGAGCTCCCCCTTAGCCTTCTCTTCTCCAAGCTGAATAAACCAAGTGACCTCCAACACTCCTCCAAGTCTTGCCCTCAAAACTTTTCACCATCTTAGTTGCCCTCCTCTGTACATGCTCTAAGCTGAGCCTTGCAGTTAAAAATAGAATAAGAAACTGAAAAGCAAGCCCTCCTCTCCCCAAACTAGGAGTCTGGCACTCTCCCTCCTGCATTACAAGCAATGTTCATTCTTATCCACTCTCACATCCCTCAGGATGGTGCAGGCCTTTACCCTTTCCCCATCAGTCACAGCTTTTCCAAGCAAGAGCCCTCAACATATGGAGTTTTTCCTGTCACAGAGCCTGGTGCCTGTGTCTGAGATTTGTTGCCTTCCCTGTTCCTTCTCTTGTTCTCCTGCAGCCTTTCTGCAGTGGGCAGCCAGACCTGCATGCAGGATCAGAGGTGTGGGTGTGCAGGGATTTGACCTTGGCATAGTGGTGCTTCTCATTCTTGGAGCCTTCCTCCATCCTTCCCATGACCACAAGGATGGTGCCAGCGTTTGGAGAGGAACAGCTGCAAAGGTTCCAATACATTTTCCTGCTTAAGGGCAAGTGCTAATTCAAAGCCCACCATTCTG
Organism: Corapipo altera; assembly: GCF_003945725.1. NCBI lineage: Eukaryota > Metazoa > Chordata > Aves > Passeriformes > Pipridae > Corapipo > Corapipo altera. The sequence goes on along the minus strand of NW_020884891.1, from coordinate 6,252,842 downwards.
TGTACATAGGCAGACCTGTTTCAACAGGGGCATTAATTTGCACTTATCAGTACTGATTTTCACCTGCCAGTTCCTATCACCCAGACACTTATTTCTGTAAGATCCTTCTGCAAATCTCTGCTTTAGGTCTGGCTACTCAACAAATCTGTGTCACCTGCAAACTTCACCATCCCAACATTCACATCTTTGGTCCAGGTAATTTCTGAATATGCTAACAGTGTCCAGCACGGGTACAGGCAGGATTGCTATTCTAATTTCCACCCACTGCTAAAACTCATATAGGACTTTATCCCTAGTCCTTGTTTCCTACGTGTCATCAATCCATAGAAAATTAATCTTGTGAAAATCTAGTTCCATTAACTCCTTTCAGTGATTCTCTTCTGTGCTTCAGCCCTGCTGGCTGCTTCCTGGTGCATTTGCCTGCTTTCAGTAAGCATTAAATGAGCAATCTCTGCTTGTAGATAGTATAGAAAAGGTCACCTGTCTTGGTTTTATAAAACTTTTTAATTTAATCTCTTCCAATTCCATCCTAATCTGTTTCCTCATTCTCCTCTAGCTTCTTCGTTTAAAATGAAATATAGCTGTGGTAGGAGGTTTTTTCCACAGGGATGCTGAATTTGATAACAACAGTCACTATTAGAGCAACTCATCAGTACTTACATCTCGAATGAGGTCATCAGAAATAAATCAAGAACTGATTCTCCCTATCTGGGCTCTCTGACTGTTCACCCCCGCAAAACAAAGGGACACTTTTGGTACTTTCAAACCTGGTCTGTGTGTCACCCCACATGACATGGACAACTATGGCAAAAACTGAAATCTCCCATTTGGAGACAGACACTTTTTTTGCACATATTCTGAAAGCTCATAGGATTTAAACAATATTCAGAAAAGCTTTGACACGAGGAAGCTGGGACGGATATCTCAAACCTACCTTGGCAAAGCCAAGCCCCCACCACACTGGGGCACGTGGAAAGGACTGTCCCATGGCTGGGGTGCAGCATCCATCTCCCAGTCAGCTTGGCAGGGCTGCTCCGTATTGACCTGTTTGGAATGAGAATTGATTTTCATAGAATCACATTGTTAATCCTTTTGGATCACCGAATGGTTGCATTACTTTCTTCTCTGGCTGCTTGCATCCTCCTTGCCAAAGCTGGAGCTTACTCCACTTCAGCTGTGAACAGAGTTCCTGTTAGAGAGCTGGGAGAGATGGGGAAGGGGCTGCAGCACTGGGAAACAGGCTGCACAAATACTACACAAATCCTTTCTAGTAAATCAGATTTAATACTTTTATGCTATTACAAGCTCCATTGAAAATAGTGCAAAAACTCTTAGTAAATCTGTCCCCTAGGTGCCTTATGTCTGTATTTATTCTGCCTTTTGAAATTCGTCCATTTACCCAGTTCAGTTTTTGCTTCTGGGTGTTAGTTTTTATCCAACATGATTTAATTTTATACTGGGGATTGGGTTTAAAGCTTGCACCATGATATCTAAATAAGTTCATTAAATGCTCTAAGTTTCTCTGGTTACAAGTATAAATTCATCAGCATGGAAATAATGACATCTTAAACCTATTAAATTTAAAATATCTTTATGCACAACCCCAGAGCTCAGATATGCCAGCCAATGATAATCAAATGCCACCCCACCACTTGAAAATTCCAGGGAAGAGAAAATGAGCTGGTTTGAGGATGCCTGCGAGGCAAATCAGGCTGTCAAAATCCTATCATTTTTGGGAGGAATTTACATAGCTCATATTAAACTCACCAGAGCGGCTGGAAACCTGGAGTAATTAAATGCTGGGGGATGCAGGATGCTGGATGTGCCTTAGCCAGGAGGCCTCTGCAAAAGGAGGAAGTTCAGGTGGGGTTCCCAATGAACTGGGATGCCCTGGGGACTGGGGAAGCTCTGAGCTGAGCTCCTGCAAAAGGGACAGAAACATCCCAGGCCCCCTGTCATGGGTGTGGGTGGGTGGATGAATGGATGCTCAAGGGATAACAGCAGAAATCTCTTGGACTTTAGGAAAACTCCTTGACTTCCCACCAAGCACGCTGTTTCCTCCCCCTGCACAGGCTGTCAGGGCTTTCCATCCTCCTGTCCTGCTGTCTCACAGCCAGGCACTCTGCACGCACATTGCTCCCAGATTTCAGAGAGAAAACACTCTGCCCTATTTCCATAAAGAGGACTGGGAGCTACTTCCAACCTGCTGGTTTGCTCCGTTCTGCATGGCAGATGGCCCTGGCTCCAGCCACCACAGCACAGGAGCAGGTGAGCCTGGGAGGCTGGAGAGCAAGCACCATCTTTGGGTTGATATAAACGAGGGCAGAAGCAGCTGCCTCTGTCCAACCCCCAGTCCCCGGAGCACAACTGCACTGCAGGGTGTTTAAAAGGCAATGTCTTTTGTTTCACGCCAGCAGACAGACTCTCTCACTGCACCAAGTGTGAGGGACCTTAATCCTCCTCTTGTTGACATGACATATCGTAATGGCTTCTGTGGTTACCTATCAAGTCACTGTGTACTTAGAAAGCTTTAATCTGTAGATTATTTACTCAATAGACTGTAACAGCTCCGCATAATAGCACATAACAGCTTCCAGCAGTTACGGCCTATTGTGTCACAGGGAGTTTGTGTTGATTTTCCCCCCCTAAATCTAACTCAAAGCATCTAAGACAATATATGGTACTGCGCTGGCCTAATAAGAAGTGCCTAAATTCTGACTGTGTTTCTTTGCGCTTTTTTTCACTTTTAAAAAGACAATATTGAAAATGGTGTTTGTTTTCCAAAAACAGCAAGAAGAGTAGAAATCCCTTTTCTCCACAAACCAGAGAACTGGATTGCTTCCATCACCTCCCACTCTGATCTTGCTGTGCCTTAATCTCCCTTCAGAGCAGGCACCTTCCCCATCCCAGCTGTGGATTTTCACAACACTTGTAGGAACTCTGCAAATCTTGAAATTTTTGTCCCACTACCTAAAGTGGCCAAAAATGGGCAGGAGGCTCACAGGTACTGGAGGCTGAGCATACAATACCCATATCCCTCTCTTGTTCAGCAAACACATTAACAACGTACAAAATTACTTACTTGCCCACCTTCCTTACTTACCTGTTAGTGCAAAGGCTGTGTTGCACCATGAGAAGTTGTAATAGAAAGGGAAACCAGCATATTCAAGGTTTGACATGTCTAGAAGATGTTGTGTTAATGCTGGTTGTAGGAGACAGAGCATAAAAGGCTGCAATTTAGACATACTGTTGTTAGAGCAATTACAGTAATTCCAGATTAGCAGAATATTGGCCATTCTCTGAGAAAAGGGAACCATGTGGATGCAATTTCTTTAAGGCATTTTTAATTTTCTTTGTCTTTAAGATGTTCAGAATTTGAAGGACATTCCCCACCAGGTGAAAACAACATTAATTTTGAGCCTAACTGCTCCAAATTGATTTGATTTCGTTTAAAACCTAGCTAATTAATTAAAACCACTTGACAATGCCCCTTTAATGTTTAACCAAAGAGCACACCGTATTCCAGCTGAGCTGCTAAATGTTTATGTCTTATTAGCAAGCTTCCCAAAGCTTCAAGAAAAGGATTTCCATGCAAGTTCTTACTCCTTCTTTTAATTACACCTAAAGAGCTCAGCTCATTATAATTCTACTACAAACTTTGCTCTCAAGAGCATCCTGCAACATGTATTTAGCAGGTACCACCACTACTTACTCCCACACCCGTACTCTCGTATTCCTTCATTTTTAAGTGGAAATTCCTCAGCTGAAGGCCTCAGAAAGTCACCCTGCAACGTTTCTGGCACAGTGAGCACTTTGGAATTAATTGCCAATATGAAATAAATACAGTGTGAAGACATGCATTAAAACCAAGTTATAATTAAGCAGTATGGAGATTTGTACCCGGTAATCAATAAACTCAGGGAACTTGGGAGTAGTTGGGGCTGTGGGTGGCACAGGGAAAGGGTGTGAACAGCTCTCCCTCATGGGGTGTTTCACCATCTGCTCCCCACTGTTCTCCCCCGTGGAAGTTGTCCCTGCTGGCTGAAAGCTGGCTGGGTGCTGCAGTACCCCCACAGAGTTTGCCTCTTCCAGCCACTCCCTGCACTCAGGTGTCTGTCTCCAGGCCAGTGCTCTCTCCATCCCACCCTGGAATCACCCCACAGCCCCCTGCAGCTCACACTCAGGGGTTCAAAGTGGGGAGTGGAGCCCTTAGAGCCACATTTCTACATCTCTCATGCTGCAGGAGCGAGATGCCAGTGCTGCTCTGCTAGACAAGGGTGGGGAGGGACTTTCAGCATCTCTTGTGGTATTTTTCCACAGTAACAGATTCCTCCCGACTTGCAGATGGTTAGTCATGCAAAGCAGAAAGAACATTGAATCCAGTCTTCAGGTGTCATCAGCTTGGGCCTCCCTTCTTAACTCAGCCCAGGAGCTGGGATGATAATTTGCCTGAGTTTATGGAGTCATTTTTGAAAGCATAAACAACATCTTGCCATGTGCTGGCCTTTTTCTGTTTGCTGGGTTTGATTTCACGCCTGAAAAACAAGCCCATTGCAACATCCTGGTGGAGGGATTCTACAAGAAAATGTTGGCTGAGTGAGGAAAATCATTAATGCCAGCTCAGAAGTCCTAATTGCCCCAAATGAATTACAAGCTAAAATAGTCTGCCCCAGTTATTAGCAACCATCATATCCATAAGAGCTTGGCATGGCAGCACAGAGGGAAGGCTGCATGCAAGATGCAGTTCTCAACCCTCTCCCTTTTCCTGTTGCTTTTCTAAACAACTCCATCAGGATTTACACTGTTGATGTGGGATTATTTCCTATACTTCTATTTCTTGTTCAAATGTATATAAATTAATTTTCTGGTCATAATTTCAGTACCTCTGGGACATTAGCAGGCTGGAAGTAAAAATAGAACGTCATTACAGTGTCAGGTAATGCGGATGAGTGTGACTAATAACCTGAGTGTCATTGATTTAATAATCTAATAATGTCTCTGCACACTCAGCGCTCAGACTCACTGAGTGCAGATAAAGATTTAAGCCCGGCTGAAGCTGCAGATAAGAATCAGCACCTTGGCTTTAGGGATCAGAACCAACGATAAGCAACCTACAGCTGGTATCCAAAAAATTAAAGCAGGGGAAGGAGCCAGCTGGTATCTGCAGCTCAGGCTGCAAAGGAGGCAGGTTTCGTTTCCCCGGGGTTACAGCAGCTTTGCATCAGAGATGCTTCTCAAGCTCAAAGAGAGATGCTCACCAACTAGCAAAGGTCTGGCAGCTCTCGAATAGCTGCTGGTCCGCCAACACCTTGGTCTACGGTGGTCTAAAACAGAAAGGAAAAGCCTATTAATGTCAGTTACAACACCAGCCTGGCAAGGTCTGATCCACAGCCTGGAAACGGGAGGCAGAGTGAAACAAGTGGACTTTTGATTGGGACCCAAATCTTCTGACTAAGGATAATCTGGGTTATTCATTCAGAGAAAAGCTGCCACAACAGCCCGTTTCCTTACAGAAAGCTGCAGAAAGGACTTCTGTCCATTCAGAGCATCCCTTTATCCAGGTCCATCCCTTCACCTCCTCCGAGACCGATGCCAGATCTGGCCCCCCCATACTGCTGTTGGATGGTGGTAAAGGTGTTGCTTCGCCCTGGCAGCCCCTGGATGAGCTGGGAGATGGATCTTATCCACAGGGTATGAAACCACACAGAGATGCCTGCTAATGAGACATGACACCAGGTTTATTATAATTTAGTTGGAACAGGGACAATCGATCTTCTCAAACTGCCTGTGAAAATCCCATTCCCCAGCAAGGCACCTCCAGGCTTGGCTGGCTTGGGCTCTGTATGCTTTAGTATTAATGCAGCAAAATTTGCTTGTACCTGGGACTGCACTGGCATCACAGAGGGCAAATGCACTTTAGCCACAATCTTTGACTGCAGGAGCTTCAAGCCTCTTACAGTGAGGGAAGTTCTGCAAATAATTCAGCTTTTTTTCAGACCACGCTCTGAAGGCCTCATCAGTCTTCTACGACACCACTTCATCACAAGTATATTTACTTGTTTCCAGTTAACTTCATCCAGATAACAGGAAAACTCCCTGGGGAGTTGCTATAGAAACACCCGCTGGAAGCATAGCAAGATTAGGGCAGCAGAGCCCAAAGATACCGTTAAGATTAGGAGAGATTTCAACTCCTGCTCTGTAAGTATCATTGCCCTGGAAAAGGAGCAGAAATAGGAGTTCAAATGGAAAATGTCCTGCGTAGTTAGTGATGGAGTGACCACTGATAACTCCACTCTCCTGCTGAGATTCACCACTATGAAGCAGCAGAAAAGTCTTTCCAGGTGTCCTCTCCAAAGGTTTCCAATCTTAGTAAGACTGCTGACTCTCAACAGGACATGTTAATCCCATCTGCAAAAAGGTGTTTAAAACATCCCCAAATCTTTCCCAGTGTCTGATGACATTGATAACCCTTTAAGCAAAGCAGTGTCCTTCTGCATAATGGTCTGAGAAGGATTAAATGCAAGAAATATAACGAGAAGTCAAGGAGCTACCTACCATTAGCAGCTATTTGAGTGTCAGGCAGTCTCGTTTCGGGCGATTTATCAGCGCTTTTGTCCAAGCCATTCATTCCACAAAACACTATTATGAAAATAGATGTCATTAGAAGCACTTTTAAATATATAAAATATTCTTTTTTTTTTTTTTTGCAATTCAACTGTGTCCTTAACTCAATTTTCTCTGTGAAATTCTGTTACATTTCCTAGGCTTTGATCAGAAAGACCCAATAATACAATACTGGTGTTCTGATCTTCTACCTAAGCCAAATTTTTGGAACAGTAACTGTCCTTCCTCCTATCTAATGCTCCTACGTGCAAATACTGAGGGTCATTAGAAATTAGTTATCCTTCACTGCAAAATAAAAGAGGATTCATCAACCATATTGATTTTTCTCATGTACGTGTATATCTGTAGCTTCTTTGGCAATTAGTCATTAAATAAACACTGTTTCATTCCTGTGAACCAAATTTTAGTTGCAATTTCTTTCATTGTAACTTTGCACTGTTTTTCCTCATGCGGATTATTTTACAGCCAACAGGGTGGTTAATTAACACTTACTCCAAGAGCCAAAGGTGGAGCTGATGGGGGAGCCTAAAGAAAACACGATCTTCATCAGGAATGGATGTGTGTCTGCCCAGGGGCTCCTGGACAGACAGCCCTTAGTAGACAATTAAAAACACATGCAAATTCAGAAAACTCCTGAGGCAGGGAAAAAAAACCAGTTGGTGCACATCAAACACTTGAAAGAAATTCGGAAGAAAAAAGAAAGGAAAATAAAACCCCAGTAATTTTATAGAAAACACACATACTATAGCCAAATATCTACCTTTCTCACACTAATTATCATCCAGGAGGTTGGCTGGGCTGGGTGGAATCTGCTGGGGTTTGTGAGCATGTTTATCTTAATTGCCTTCATGTAGTTGTGGGGTTATTTGATTTGATCTTGACATAATTGATGTCTGATTTTTATACGTATTTCTGACAGGCAGGAAGGACACCCAGAGCAGGGAATGGACTTTGTCTATGCACAAAGTTGTGTAAAATGTTCTTAAGGCAAAAACAAAGTCAGGTGTTAAATCTCATAAAGAAACAGGCAAATTCTGCATTTTACTTACCATGTAAAATTGTAGTCAAAGGAAATGATATCAATTTCTGTGGTTTATGAGCACCACAGAGATGCTTCATAAAAGGAAGAATAATATGATTAAAAGGAATATAAAACATCTTAGGCAACATAACTTTTAAGTTTCATTTTTCCAATACTGAGACTTCCAGAACTACTTAGAATAAAATAATCTTAGAGCATATTGCTTTCCACTGTAAATACACACACACAGAAATTAATGCTCCTAGAAACTAGCATTTTCCTGAACAACAAAAGAATAATTGATGACCAACCACCTTCATCACCCAAGCAAACCCTCAGCCAAATCACTCAGCTGCTCCAGGTTCATTACTCGGTGTGCTAATGTCCTATACAATAAACACAACAAATGAAATATGGAATTACTCTAACCACAAATCATTGCTAATTGGTAATCCTCAGCATACCAAGATGCAAGGAAGAAATATCACTTTGAATATCTTCCTGCAAAGCTATCCCTGGACACACTTTCAGGTCTGCATCCTCCCTGCCACAGAGGAGTGGGAGCTCAGCGAGTCACTCAGGCTGCTCTTCCCATTCATCACATCTCACCCATCCTGAGTTTCATCATTCCATGCTATATCCAGTCATTTCAATTTCAGTGAACTTAATTACAAAATTTTATCTTGAGTCTGTTTCCCCATAGATTGTTTCTTAAATTCCATGCTGATCCATGATGATTGTCTAAAACAGGATGCAGCCAAAGTCTTCAACTCTGTATTAGCTGAACCTCGCAGATTATTCTGGAAAACACAGCTTGAACAATGCTTAAGTTATTCTAATTAACCCATTTACAGGTTATCTAGCCTTAGTTTTCTTATTACATGCAAAACAGCTGGAGGATTTAATAAGCTGTTTCTAGTTTTTGTTGCAGTTCAGATTGTGCCACCTCTCCTACACACACTGCCTGCCATATAGATCATTTAATCATTCTGAGGATAAGACAGTTGCATCAGTTGCCTGTGAGGGCTTCTGGAGCAACACAGCACATTTGCAAACCCTTGTGTCTTCTATACACTAGAGAGTCCCCAAACATGCTCTTATGTATTTTGAAACTGCACTTTGTGCCTCCCATCAAAGCTGTTATTTAATTTTCAACTGGATTTAAATTAATTAAATTAAAATAATGTTATTAATTGAACAACATTTAATTCTGCAGAAGAAAGCAGCCTCTTCTCAAAATTGTAATATGGCCACTATGAAACTCTCCTGGCTGTGCTCATGAACAGGTATGGATCTTTTTGCCATCTCAGACATGCTCAGAGGATAATGAAGACAAAGCCCAAGAGAAGCACATGTGAAAGGACAAAAATTTTTTTCTACATATTAGCTATAAAAATGCAGCTTACATAGCACAGTGTTCCAGGCACCAATGAAGTAGAATTACCAGCAGAGCTAATCTAGGGGTGAAGTGTCTTAATGTTAAGAATACAAAAAGAGAAATTAGCCACACATGTATGTGGGCAGAATATTAGAGCCTGGCCCAGCAGGACAGTGTATAATTCTCCCATTTTCACTGAAAAGTAAAAAGCCTCACATAAGACCTCATTCAGGAATTGCTGACAGAACTTCATCTCTCTTTCCTGCTCTACTTATTCTTCAGGTAGGAAAAAGTAAATGGATGTGAGGGTTGAAGTGGAAATCTTTCTCAGAGACAAGTAAGACCTGGGTGACTATTCCAGCACAGAGGGTAGTGGTTCTGCAGGGACAGCCCAGGGAAAGCACACAGGACTCCTGGCCTAACCTCTCTGGACCACCCAGGTAAACCCCTAACAGTAAGGGTCCATGGTTTTCTATCTCCTTTTAAAAATACATTTCCTTATGGTAGCTTGATTATTTTTTTTTTTCCTGTTATGCACATGAACCCTGGCTGCCATCCCCTCTGGTTTTTAGATTTAAAAAGCAAAAACAGAGAGGCTGCTGGCTCAGCACTGCTATTTCAATATAGCGTTTTCCTTAGGGAAACATCAACACACCAGGTAAAAAATAACCCTTAGAAACATATGGCCTTTGATTAAGCTTTTTTCTTGTCAGACCATAGAAAGAACCCTTGCCAGCCCTGTAGCTGCATACCAGCATTCCCAGTCCAGAGTGTTCCAGTGTCTCTGAGCTCAGCACAAGCCTGTTCCCCCCATCCCAAAGACAGGGATATCCCAAGAGCTGAGAAGTCTTGTGGAAACCGCTCTTACATTTTAATTTACTGAAGCAGCTGGCACTGGTCCTTTGCCATGTGATAACCAGTTGCCCCAAGGGTCTGCCAGACCCAGGGTCTCCAGCTGCAGCCTCAGCTCCCAGCAGCCATCAACACTGGTTGATGAAGTTGTCCCCATCATGGCTCTCACTTAGTGAAGTGACAAGTATCACAGACATCTCTGTTCTCCCTGCCAGGGAGAACTTATTGCTGTTTTGGAAACACAAAGTGAAAATCCATAGTTAACACAGTTCCCCAGAAGACCAGGGACCTCCACATCTTCCCAGTCAGAATAATATCAAATCATAGCACGTTTGGGATGTGCATGCACCTGGATTTATGGACGACCATCAGCGCTAAATACAGGTATGGGACCTTGTGTTTGACTGATTTCAGCTCTGTCTAATTAACTTTTTAGGAGGGTCACTGGAATCCCAAGACCTTTATCCTCATAAACCTTCTGGATTTAATAGTGACAACTTCTACTGGGTGAATTAGGCAAGTCAATTTTATAGCAAAGGCAAGTCAAATCTGCTATAATTAATTCAAATTAACACACCCACGAGCTCCTGAAGCCTATCATTGGTAAGGTGTTGCTTCAGGGATGACTGCAAAAACATCCAAATACAAGTCATCATTAAGAACTTTAAGGCTAAACATTTCACAGGAATCCAAAAGTAACCTGCACAAAAGCAGGCTGGGTTACAGAAACCCAGATGTCCTCTTTCTGAAGAACTTTATTATTAATATGGTCAACAAAGCAAAACAGTTTCCCATAAATCTGATTATTTAACATTACTTTTATCTGTTCAATATTAAGCCTCTATGGAGAATTACTGGAGTGTATCCCATGGTACATATGGTCTGCGATAGGAAATGATACCTCTGAAACTCTGAACAGCACAATGCCATCCAGGAAATGAGAAAGGAATGTGGTTTGCAGTTACAACCTTCACTATTTTTTCTTTTCCTCGAGGAAATATCCAGCATGGATATTTAACATGATGCGGTATTTGTGACAGGAAATACCAAAGCAGCAGCTCTAAGGCCAAAAAAACTTATCTTTAGACAGAAAAATTATTATTTAGATGCAGAAAAATATAATTTTGATGTTAGAATGTGAACATGGCCCAACTGCTTCTGGACAAGGTTGCTGGAAATGGAGGCCAGGGAGCAATTTTGGAACATTAGGTTGTGGAACAGGCTCATAGATCATTGCTGGAGCACAATCAAGCTTTTCTGAGCTGTCAAATGCTAAATAGTTAATTGTACAGACAGGGAGAATAGCCAGAGAAATGTTCCTAGGTGCAGAAGAGGCTATTGCTGGATAAATACTGTGCACATTACCATGATGCAACTGTGGAACAAGGTGGGGTAAATCCTGTCCACAGCCCAGCAAGGATGCTTGGCACTGACTCGCTGCTGCAAGAACACTGCTTTGGGCTTGATGTTCATGTCAGGATTTTACTTCAAATACAACAAAAATGGCCACATTTGCACTATCCAAAAAAAAAAAAAAAAAAAAAAAAGAATTGGCTTCATTTGATGATGAAGTCCTGCCAGAAGACCAGAGAGGCAGTAGGCAGAAGTGAAATTGGATGGTGAGTGTCCAGAGAACCCAATGATTGCTTAGAACCAGGAAACTTTGCCAGCAGAAAAAGCACAACAGCCATGCACCAATGTTGCCAGCCTCTATTCACCTGAAAGAAACTGGCTATTTGAGCAGACATTCACATGAGAAAAATATGCTGGTGTCTTGAGGCTGGACACCCAGCTCTGCTCTGTGCCAGCCCTGCATCAGCCACCATTTATCCTCCACGGAGAACCGAGGATGCTCTGGAGATGCTTTGCATTAGATGAACTCCAAAAGCGCCAAACACCCCCTGGCACAGCAGGGTGGGGCAGGCAGACACGTGTGACAGGGCAGGGAGGCCGAGCAAAGAGGGGCAGGTTTTCTACAGACTCTCTTCAAACATAAATGGCACTTCTGTAAGCAATGCTAAATGACACCACCCTCCCTCCACCCCTTGCTCCCGGTTGCCTACTTACATTAGCATTTGCCAGCTGTCGAGCTCTTGCTCAGTTTCAGTGAAATCTCCTGGATTTTCTCCTCTTTCACTAATTGTGCTGAACTTCTGGGATTGGCTCCTGGTGACACCGGAATTGCCAGATTACCCTCTGCTTTTGTTGTATCTTGCCATCCCCTTCTCGTTACTAACTTGAATCAATGTAGAGCCCAGCACAGACACGATGCTCTCCAGCAGGACACAGGAATGACTGCCAGCCTCCTCAGGACTGTTTCCTAACAGAGAGCTGAGGCTCTTTGTAACACAAACAGCTTTCAGAGACACTGAGAGCTCACATCACTTACCCAAGAGATCCTACAGATTTCACATCTTCAGGAGCTGCCTAAGCAGAGATGAAAACAAGCCATCTCCTTTTGCTTTATGAGCATGGTCAGGTTTGCTCTGATCAGCAGTCCCTCTAGCCTAGCACAGCACCCTGCCTCTAACACCAAATAGTTGTGGATGTCTACAGAAAAGCTTAGGAACAGGAGAAACACACAATAATTGCCTGGGGTGCTTTGATGGGCCCCAGTAATCTGGGTTTAGAGACTTTCAGTCTCCTGGTGTGTAACAGCCCTTGCTGCATCACTCTGCCATGAACTCATCTAATTACTTTTTGCACCATTTAAAGCACCAGTTGGCCACCTCAGCCTCCCACAGCAATGAGTGTCACAGTGGAACAACATGTAGGAAGAGGGGACAGCTCACTGGTTTGTGCTGATGAGGTCTCCAGGTGCAGCTGAGTTCACTCTCTCCTGCAAAAGCCCCATGCACTCAGCCAAGGCACTACACTCTAAAGCAAGCCCAGCCTTGTGGCCTCACCCATATGTACCAGCCCCAGCAGAACTTTTGAGCAGAAGAAATTGTTAGAGGTTAGAATGAGACCAGAAACCCATCAGGACTCATAATACAAATAATTGACTAAAAATTAGGCATGGTTCAAGTTTTACTTTCTCCTGGATCCCACAGCTCAGCATTTGGACAAGCCTCTAAACATCTGGCTGGTCTGAACACCTCTGAGCCACTTTAGGCTTTAGGATCAGAAAATTTTAGCAGGCACGGAGATTCAAGATGTATGTAGGCTTGTAGACATCCTTCCATTCCACTCTCAGGTTTTTTAAAATCATTTTCTTCTAAAGCCCAATTTAGCAACTGCAGCAGAGACTTGGTGTTTTTATGCAAATTCTCAAATTTACAGAAGTGCTGAGCTGAACTGGGATTTGAAGGGAAGGCTTCCTTGCTATTCCTCCTGCCATTTAAACATCAAGCAGGGATACACTGGTAGAAGCGGCCAGAAATAGATCCAAAACTTCAAAAGTGTCAAAATTGAATTCTGAAGAATAGCGGATTGAGAGAGAGCCAGCCAGTGCAGCCTGGGTATCAGAAGTTTGAGCACTCACACAGGGCTTCAGAAAATCAGGTTTAGATAACAAACTTTGCTGGTGAATGCCATAACCCTTGTGCTTTGCCGAAGTTAGAATTCTCTGCTGAAAGTTTTGGGACAGATAAACGAATATTTCCTGATGAGAAATTGTTTTGCTGAAAGTTTCTGACTATCCCTCCATATCACAGAGCACCCAGATGTGGGATCACAGCCTTTGCCAGATAACACATTCCTGCTCCATGACACTCAGACCAGGCCAGGCTGCAAAAGCTAATTTACTGTAAGTTACTGATAGTGTCACTGATGCTTTATCATTCCCAGGCCAGTATGTATTTAGTCTGATTTAATCTGCTAACAGTCTGGCTCTCATTTTTAATTGCACTTTGAGTCTATCTGCCTGGTTATTTGTACAGGCAAAACTATTGGTGTGCAAATCAGGTCATAAACTGTCACTCAGCCAGATCATACAGATGAACAGCTAAAATGTCATGTATGTTACCATCACAAGCATCACTCTTAATAATCGTGTACTCCATTAAATTAATTTTTTAGCAGGTTGTGTGCAAAAACCAGATTGCAGTTCTGATATGCCCTGCAAACGAGGTATTTAAAAGTGCTGTGCTGGCTCTAATGTCCCTCTTTTGCATCCTTTTAAGGAACAAGAATAGATTCATCACCATCATGACATTAGCAAATATGGAGACTGCAGAGATTACATGAAATAAATTGGGAATGACAGGCTGTAGTACTTGAATTGACAATGCAGGAACCACGGGGCCTGTCACATTATTGCTGGGAGAATCCACACTGCACCTCAGCATTAACAACTGCAGCCTCATCGGCTGTGCAAGGTGGGAATTCAGCTGCAGCATCACCTTCACACAGCCCAGCTCAGGCAAAATTAAGAGACTTCAGCCATGCCTTGGTGGGTGATCTCACAGCCCCCCTGCTGCTCAGCCTGCCATGAACTTCACCTGCTACTTCAAATGTGAGTTTTCTCTGTAAATGCCTCAAACACGCTGCAGCATCAGCCTGTCAGAGTTGCCTTCATGAGAAGGGTGACCTGACAGCCAAAAAACTCTTGACCTGATCTTGGGCTTGATGCAAGAATGGTGAAAAAAAAAAAAAAAAAAAAAAAAGAGCAAGCTTACATTAAGGACTAAAAATAAAACATGCAAAAAGGATTACTAATTTTAACAAAAAATGGAATAAATAGGCAACCTATTTATGTGTTTCTAATCTAGAAATCAGGAAGAGAGTGGCATTTCCAGACACTTTATCTCAGCTGTGAAACAAGGTGAACCAGAAGGAAGCATGACCTTGGCATTCAGCAGACACAGGCTGCAGATCCAGAGCACAGTCACCTCCACAGGGTGACCACCATCAGCTCTAACCTGCCAGCACAGCATGTCATTACCACACCCGCCTTCTCTGCTGCTGAGGGAGCAGGCTCTGAGGTTCACCCAAAGCACCATTCTCTGGGTTTCCATGGAGGATGATGCCCCATGGCTCTGCAGGAGGCAGAGACCCACTGGAAAAACCATTGCCTGCAGAAAGATCAAGTAAAACAACCAGGCATTATGTGTGTAGTCTGACAATAAGAAGGTGGGAAGCAACCAGCAGATTTCCCAAGCAAATCACGGCAAACCAATTTGTCAGGATAATTAGCACAGAGCCAAAGGGGAGCGGTAGATGTGATACATCTTGGCTCAGGAAGGCTTGTGACACCATCCCATTTAACTTTCACGTGAGCAAAATGAGGAAATGGAAGCTAAATGAAAATTTACCACAAATCTACTCTCTCAAAATCATTATCTGCAGCTCAGTGTCATACACAGCCCCGTCCTGTAGCCCATTGTTCTGCTGGCAGGATGGCTAGTTCACCCACAAAACTGCAAATGCATGGCTGAAAAGGGGTATATCACTCTGGGCAACAGCATCACAGGTCAAGATGACCTCCCCAGGTAGGAGAACCAGCCCAACATCCCCATGGTAAAGGTCAAAGCCACCTGTGAAGCACCACAACCCAACAAGTAGGTCGAGACTCTTTATACCCATCCCTTTTCTTCTTGCAGGATGAATCAGTCCTTTTTCTTGTGAAGCCTTCTTCTGAGGCTGCCTTGAGAGATTCTTCCTGCAATTAAAACTAAGGGAGCATTTCCAGCAACAGCTGGGTTTCATTGTGCCTCATTTCCAGATGAATGGTTGTGTGCCTTTTTCCTCTATGCTGCTCATTCCTGAGGGACCTGGGTACTTACCTTCATCTCCAAGCTTGGGTCACAAGCCTCTAAATTACTCTTGCAAGTGACACTAAGCCTTACAAAAATCAAGGCTTTTTCCCAAATTTTAAGCCTACCCTTAAGTTCTTCCATTCTTGGTGAGTGTATTTTTTTACCTTTTAGCATGATACTGCCTTTAAAGTACCACAAACAATATTTCAATAGATAAATTATTTAAAGAAAGCAAATAGATGCTTTATGAGAGTACCCAGCTGCTCAGCCATCCAGCAGGCCATGTAGACTGGGGGTAGTGGAGGGCTTTGTGTCAACCTGATTGCCCATTAAAGAGGCCCACATTTTCACAATGCCACAATCAAAGCTCTCTGGAGAATTAAGCATTGTGCCCACATGTAATATATCAGTTATTTGCCAGCAGGGGAAACTGCAAGAAGTGAATGAGTTTTACTCTGTTCAGTGACATTACTAATGACTCATGCAGGATTATGGGTAACAAACCTTTGAAATGAGAGGTTGAGTTGTACACTACATTATACATCTGAATTTCATGGTATATTAGTGACAGTGATTGGTAATACAATATGACGGGGAATTGCTAACATCAGGGAGAAGTTAATACGATGCACTGCAATTTCTCAGAGAGTCCCGTACTTTTTCTAGCGCCACCCATAATCTGCTCATTACAGTTTGGCAAAGAGCAATCCCTCTCGTGGAGTGAGGGGCACCAGTGCTCTGACAGCTGGTCATAAATTTGAATAGAAGATACGCAATCTGAAATGTTCATGTTTCCATGGATCGTTACCCAATTGTATCTCCTCTAAGAAGCAGGTGATTTTTTAACATCCTGCCACACTTTATTTCTGCTGGTATTTTCTCTCCCCAGACAAATCTGATGCCAGCTTATGTCTTAGAGCCTTTCTTCCCCATCTTGTTCTATTAAAATGGCTGATACAGTCTACACGCATGTTAACTAAACACCAGTTAATGGAGCGTAACTAAGAAGAATTAATATATTTACCAAAAAAAAAGTACTTCTAGACCATTAACATTAGAGTAAAAATGTCTCACATAAAGCATTAAAATTGCAAACGTGACCACAAATTTATGTTTACAGATTATGGCAAATCACATGGCCACATGTGTGCCCTCAGTCACTCCTGTTCCAAACAGCACAAGCAAATGTTTAAACCGTGTGTCATAGTAACCTGGAATATTCTGTGACTGTTTTACAAGGCTGGTAAATATCCACCTGACCTTCTCCATTTGTAGAAGAGTTGGTGTTTCCTGCAGGAAGTGCCCATGAATAGAGAAGAGTCCTGGAGAGGCCCTGAAGACCAAACCCCACCTACCCATAAAGCAGATGCACCAAGAGCATCACCTTCACAAGGAACTTGAAACTGGGAGTCATTCCTAGGGCAAGATGGGAACACCAGTCTCCAGGCCTTGTCCACACTCACACCAAACCCAGCAGTGCTTCACCACCACCAAGTACTTCAGTGCTTGCATGTATCAGACCTGCCCAGCAGCAAGGATCTTACCGATCCTGTAAGATATTGAGGTCAGTGGGTCTGAGGCTGAAGCAAAGTCACCCTTCCACACTACCCACTTCCCTGTGTATCTGCTCACCCTCTACCATCAGCCTGTTCTGTGCATCTGCATCTCAGCTGACCAAACGTCTCCCAGAGCTGTTCATGCAGTTTCCAACACAAAAGGGTCTTCATCTCTCCTAGAGGCCCCCGATGATACCTCCAGATAGGTAGCAGACAGAAGAATGACACATCCTGCCACTGATCTGGCTCAGGTGCCGTGCCAAAGAAATGGGATTAAAGACTCTATATTTGTTTTAATCCCACTTTTGCTGGAGAGGCTCTTGGAGGGAGGCCCAAACCACTTTCTGTGGCAAGTCCATTGAAAACTATAGCCGAGATTCCATCAGCAGGAGAACAGGAACTGGATGGTAATGATGACAAGTAAATGGAAGAAAGTATCTCCCTCAAGCATTAAATTCAAGCCCTGACCTTTTCCAACATAATGACTAACTCAACCTTTACATAATAATGTGTGTGATATTTGGAGAGTATAACATATGTGTCATTTTAATTAATTGAACAGAAATAGATTCACAGAAGAAAAATGAATTAACCAATCAGCAATCCCCTTTCTATCTATTTGATGTCAGAATAATTAGTTTGTTCTCGTAATCTCTTGACCCCTCTAGAAATCAAAACCTTGCTGACCTCCTTGAGAATAGGAGCTCATTTGAATGGCACCATAATTGTGCTCTGGGTGCATTATCATCTAGTTTCATTTTTATTAAGGTAATCTTATCCCTTCTTATTATGTCTCTCCCTGAAAAGCTGACCAAAACCCTGGGAAAGACTGTGGGACTTGGCTCAGTAACATCACTGTACTTTGGATCAAGACCATGGCCAGCAGAATCCTTCCTCCTAGAAGGTGGGCTGGTTTTCTTAGCTGGAGGATCAGCAATAACTTTACCACTGTTCTGTCCATGGACAGCAGTATTCCTACATATGTCCTGACATTGGCTGTTGCAGACTGTTACCAACTAGCAAATGCTTAAACAAAATCACAATTTGTTCCAGAATGATAAAATGACCCTACAAAGTGAATTACACTGTGAAAAATAAATGTAAAACACTGTGTAGATGCACAAATGATTATTTCATTATCTGGCCAATGTAAGAACGACAGATACAAATTGTTCCAATCATAGAGTGATGAAAGAGTAATGAACAATGGGTTCTTGAATGAGCACAGGAAGAAAATAATGAATTGCAGTTTAAATGAAATCAGGAGTCAATGGACTGGATCACAGACTGTCCTTCAGACATAGGAATTCTGCATTAGTTAAACACTGTCATTTGGAGAAACGTCCTTTAAGAAGGAGGAATCTAAATAGGTCAGAGAAAGAGACAAATATGATGAACCTGGACACTGGCTGGCTTTTAGCAAACTGGACTAGAGCATCCCCATTCCTGATGCTTTGCTAATTGACAGTGATCTACTACAGATTAGCAGCTTCCACTTTGCAAAGTTAACACACCACTGGTACTTTTGCCTCTTCCCTGTTTTAACCTTGCTCTTCCTCTGCCACTCAGTTACTTTGATGAAACACGTGACGAGATCTCTACACAGAATTTGAGCACAGAATGAAGACCAAGACACCAAAGTTTCTGGGAAAGGAAGTGTCAGTTAAAAATAACACGTGGCAAAAGCTTTACTTATTTTTTTGTTGGAAAACTTTCTGCAATAGATGGATTTATCTTCTTTGCTTTTGTTTCATACCAATAAACCAGGAACAAATCAAGGATTTTTAACATCATTGTCAAAGAAACATGTCACATTTCATGTATCATAGCTATCCATCACATTGCACAGCATCTTGTTAGCTCTGTACTGAAACTACATTTCTCTCCAGAGCGCAGGACATCTGGCCATTTTAGCTCTCTGTACAGAAGTTCTTTACACCCTGTGAAGACATCTTAGAAATGAGCAGAAACTCATCGGTGTCACAGGCGGGGCTCAAAGAGTCTCATACACCAGCTCACCCCTCCTGCTGCTCTGCCCCTGCTGTGGCCAGGGCAGCACCTGCCCTCCTGCCCCTGATGCAATACCAAGCACAAAAGCAAGTGACAGAGCTTTGAGCCTTATGTGCCTCAGCAAAGGACACGGTGCCCTGGGATGAGCATCCCCGAGGGAAAGGTTGTCTTTCATCCTTTGGTGCTCAATAGCTTTGAGACTTTTGAAAATTAGAAAGTCCCAAATCCAGCAAAGAGGAGCACCTTCAAAAGCCACAGAGCGGTGCTAACAAAGTGAAAAGCAGCAAAAAGCAGGTTTTGCTTGCCTTGTGGACAGAAATATTTATTGGAGAAAAAAAACTACATGAGAGAGGTGGCATCTCTGCTGTGCAAGTGACTGAAAGGTCACCTGCTTCTGCCTAATTCAATGACATCTTCTGCAAAGTGTCTCTCCCCTTCAAGGTCCAGGTAAATGTCATGTGCCTGCTATGTACACCTGAGCCAACATCCATAAAACATTACCCATCGCTGTATGTGGCAGCCTGTCCAGGCAGAATCAGATCACAATCAGAAACACCACTTACAGCCCCTCACCCTCTAGTGAGATTTATGTTTCAACAGATCCTGGTGCTAAGCACACCAGCCCCTCAGCAAACGTCCCCACAGCTCCATCAGGGAGTCCAGAGGTACTGAGATAGCCCAAGAAAACCAGGGTAACTCCCCACAGGCACACACAGAGCTATATGGCACCCTTAATGTACAGAGAGCAAGGGCAAAATACCTTCCTGGGGATTTGTTCTGGATATTCAAAACCTTTCCTCATTGGCTCAGAGAGACAGAACTCTCCTCATCTGACAGATGAGTTTTACAAAATGGGATGAGGATTGCAAACTCCAGAGTACTTTGGTTCCCCTGAAAGCCTGGTACAGGGATAAAACTGCGCTGCAGTTCTGTGGAGTGGGAGTCAACACTGAGGATGGGCTCTCCTCTCCCACTGTGCTGTCTCTGGAGAGGTGGATTAAGGCACAGCTGACTCGACCTGCCCTTGTGTCAGGGGAGTTTTCCACTTCCCAGAGTTCTGTTCCTGACAAAAGCTACAAAACAAGGAGACCCTATTCCCCTGGAGTTTGATAAACAGCTCCCTATAGGGCTGTTCGGCAGAAACCCCCACCACTGGATCCAAAATCAAGCTGATCCTATGCATTAAGTTATTGCTGGCTTGCTGCCAGACCTCTTAGATGATTTTAGGTCTCAGATCATCCACAGCATAACATGACATGATCTTTCACGGTCTCCTCCAACCAACCTGGTGTCAGCAATTCATTCAGCCAAGCAAGACAGCAGTGCAAACACCTGGCTCTAAAGAGACACCCAGCCACCACCCTGGATCTGAAACCAATCTGAAAATATTCCCTGGTTCTCACTGCAGAGAGCCCTGCTCCTGTCCAACAGCCAGATCACTGCCTGCAAAAATCCACAGCACCCTACCTGGGTGATTGGAGAGGTGTCTCTGCCCATGGATTAGGGGCTGGAATTAGATGATCTTTAGAGTACTTTCCAACCCAAACAATTCTAGGATTTTATAATCTCTACTGGGAGCAAGCAGCATTGCTCCTGGGAAACCTGAGGAAGCTTTGAGTGACACCTCCATGCCCCAGCCCAGAGCCCACCTCTTGTGCTGCTCAGACCTAGGAGTTGAAGCAAACTGATAAAAACTGAGTCCCACAACCAGACAATCTGTGCCACCAGCCCTCCTGACTGACCAAAGTCTCCTGTGTGTGGTGCTTGCCAGCTCAAGAAACACCTCGACAGGAAGGAGCTGCTTGCCAAACCTGCCTCCATCATTACATTAGATTATGGAAATTACCACAAATGCCTCCTTGCCTTCTGATAGTGAGTGCTGTACCCACGGGCTGCTGGGAGCAGCAAGGCTACAAGGTAGGTTGCAAGACTGTATAGGAGGGAGGGGGTGAGTTCCAGGAGCCAGCCTCTTCACTAAGAGCAATCTACAGCAGAAAAACACCTGGAAAACAGTGCATTATTCATTATCCAGAAAAAAAAAAATTCAGTGCACGGGGTGGAGGGCACAGCATTGCTTCTGGTGGATGCTATGGGGAGCAGTGAGCGCTGGAGACAGGGAGGTTCGCAGGCTGAGCCATACGGACATGCCGGGTACTGCAGGGCTCTCCGCGGGTGTGGGTGTGCTGGGCTGGGTTTGCTCCGTCCTTCCTCGGCGTGCATAGCTGCACAAGTAATAGATGTGCCTATTAAAATCCAGCCAGAGCATTTGTCTCTGTAGCTGACAGTGAGGATCCACACCTCGGCGATGCGCTGCATTTCTTTGTATTTGCTCTGAATGCTCCACACACTCGGTTCAGCGTTTTTAGGCTCCGAGGCAGACTCTAATGTAACTCTCATAATTACCTACACTTTGTAATGGTCTCAATGCAAACACATGAAGCAGACATGGAGGCAAAGACTTTGCTGCATTATACCACGGCTTCCCACGTATTTTATGTGGTTCAGAGCACAGTGCCTCATTCTGGCTTCGTATTTGATAAACAGGAGCTTCAATTACCCAGTTGTGCATCAAAGGACAAACATGCGGTCAGTAGGTGAGCACAGCTTCACTGAAACCGTCACTGGTTACATCATAATGACTTGGTTTTCAGTGCTACATTTAATTAACTGTTTCATTCAAACTTACCTGGTTACCAAAATAGTTTGCACAAGATTCCAAAATTTCACCAGAAAAAAAAAGTGCACTGCTCACAGTGTTCCATGAGGGGTCCAGCACGGACCTTATCATCTGAAGAGCTGTTAATTCAGAACTTCAAGATGATCAGAGTGGGCTTTAAAAAAAAAAAAAAAAAAAAAAAAACAAAAAAAACCCAACCCAAACAAACAAACAAAAAACCCCAGCATCTCCTGACTCCTACACCTTTGTCTTTCCTTTCCCATCATGACATTAACACTTTTGTGTTATAGAATATTTATGAGGCACACCACATGCTTAATGGTTTCCTCCTTCATTTGCAGCTAGCCTGCATTAATACAAGACTCACAGTATTCAATCTGAAATCCATCAAGGATTCCCAGGCTTAAAATCATCACCACTTTTAATGAGAAAGGAAATCTGTAAATCCAACTTGCAAAAGCAAAAACAAAGCATTATGGGAGCAGCAGAAGCAGTGCAACTGCATCCTTCACTTTAAAAACATCTGGAAGAAAACTTCTGTCATTTGAACCAGTTCTAAAGCTGTGAATTACAAAGTAACTCTCTGCCCTAAATCTTTGCCATAGTTCCCCAAAATAGATGCCCACACACCATGCTGCATTCCCTTCTCTGCTGTCTATCCTGCATGAGTGAGGTGAGAGGTCAGGTGCATTAGAGCTGGCCTGGGGACTCTGGTGGTGCCCAAACCACTCATATTTGTGTACTCTCATGGCAGCAAGAGATCAGATGAAGACCATTATGGTATATATGTTTAGATCTCATTTGCTGAGCATGAGCTGCTTGGCCTTGTGCTGTTGGCACCAGTAGATGCAGGTGAATACTCACCATTCCTCAACCTTTTCATGTCTTAGTGCACCAGCAAACCTCTGAGCACATGTATGGTGTAAGAGGTTGTGTCACTGGGGCAACATGGACCATCCTCAGCAAGGGAATGCTCTGCCTGGTGTGACTGATCAGCTATTGCTGCCAACTGATGTGATCTCTGAGACTTCTCCAATATGATTGTGTTTTTAGAAGTCATTCTTCCCTATCAACATTTCCTCATCATTATCTCCTACACACACATGTGCCCAAAAGTTAACCCTGACTATTAAAATAAGACACAAATCTTGCCACTAACGAGACCACTGCAACCCTATATAAATCAAGCCAATTGCATGAAGTAAGAGCCCAACATTTAGTGCCATTTAGCTGCCAGATATGCACTGAAAATAAAGATGAAGATGTGAAGACAAGCTGATGCTTCGTCGATTAAAAACAAACAAACAAACAGTAGGTTTTTCCTGAAAAACCTCTGGAAGCCTTTAAGTCCAGGCCTTCTTTGAAATACCCTAATGCAGACCCAAGGGGGTCAGCAGAGCACCTCAGAATTTTCTGGCGGAGGATCTGAGTATGTGGATTCACCCTCTGTTAACAGCAGGTGTCCCTGGGTTTGTGTCTGCAAAGGAACCTCAGCACCAGCCCCTGTGCACACCCACTTCTCCAGCTGCTTACAACAATGCCTCAGCACTACTAACAGCAAATTTGAGCTCCTTGTATTCCTTCTGTTATCAGGCTCTATTTCAGGAAGGGACCTCAGGATATGCCTAACTTCCAGCTACAGCTCTTTGCCTTTGAAGATAATGGGGTAATCACACATTTAAAGTTAGATGTCTCTTCCTCTCCTGGGAAAAACGGTCCTTAATACCTCTGAGTTTAAAGAAGATCTGGCAATATTCACCATCGTGCAAAAGGCAGAATTTGCAGATTTAAGAGGGAAGGCAATTTCCCCTTCTGTGTTCAGCAACAAAGAACAGTGCCATAGGCTTTCCAACAGACAATCCATTTGGTACTTCACTGACAAGGTTAAAACAGTAAGAAATATATTGTGCCACCCTTTGAACAGAGGTTTTTTGCTCATATGTAACTAATTTCTATGTTGGTTATGGAAAAAGCATTAGATTATCTGAGTTTGTAACTGGTGGCAGAGTCACCAGGTGGGAAACAAAAGAAATTCAAACACAGGCTAAATTGCTATTTGTCAAGCACTTGATTTCCAAGGAAATTAACACATTCAGCAATTCAAAGGGAACCTGACAGTGCAGGAGAAGAGCTTTGGAACAGCACATTGTTCCTGGGGTGTGTTCAGGAGAGAAACAGGGACTATGGGGATGTCACAGGCTGGAGACAATCTGCCCTGAGGCAGCTCCACTCTCCTCTCTAAATCCTGGCTGCACAACTGGTCAGAAATGGGGTGCTATCAACCCCAAAAACACGTATCAGACAACTCTAGTTCTATATTTCCCTGGATGGATGCAGGTCCTTTTGGCAGAGCTTCCACTGCCTATTTCATGGTGTGACACTGATGGGGAGTGGTACCCAGCATCTGACTAAATCCAGATGGGAGCCTGAGAGAAACTACAAAAGGAAACCAATGTCTAAATCAGCACATGAAAAGGTGTAAGCAGAAATAAATAGATTTGTCTGCTCTACAGAATTTCTGCTCAAAAATAGGATAGGCTGCTGCAAACTTAGACCCTAGGAGAGGGGAAAAGCCCTTAGGAAAGCAGAGGGGCTCAGGAGCACCACCTAAAATGGGCTCTGCTGCTCCATAAAGACAACATGCCAGGTTGTGAGGAAAAACAGCTCCAGCAGACAGTATTTTGGCAGGACAGGCTGCCCAGCAGCATACTGCAAAGAGTCCCCTGCCAGCACCACGCTGCCCTCATCCAGTGCTTGGCTCTGACCACACTGCAGCATCTCATCTGCACAGCACAGATAATGCTCCCACAGCTGCCTGCATGGCATTTTGAACCTGAGGTTCATGGTTGTGCAAACCACCTCACACATAGGGAGACCTCCATGGAGCCACCCCCCGGGTGCCAGCACCATCTCCCTGACGAGCAGGTACCACCCACTGCGCCTGGATGTGCTGCAACCCCTCCCAGTCCCTGGCTACACCTGTGCCAAGGGTATCCCACAGGCACTGCTGCTGCTCCCGGGAGGGCTGGAAGCAGCACAGGTTTGGGCTGGAAACAGCTTCTGGAGAAAATGGCACTCCAAATCTCACAGCTTCCTGATCCCCCCTGGGGGAGCCTGGCTCACACGCCTGGGCACATCTTCCGCATTCAGCCAAGCTTTTGTGTTGCATTATTTAATTTTTCCAAGCATTTTGAAAAAAGGTTATTTTTTTTTTCCCCCCGCCCCTCCAAATAATGATGGCATTGGAAATGGATGGGCTCAAAGATGAAAGCATGGTCACTTGGTGTGACCTTTGGAAAAAACAGTAGGAAATAGCAGCCTTGGTAGAGTTTGAAAAGCCTGGCCCCTTTTGGGCTGCTTGTAGTAATTAGGTCATATGGGGCAGTGCCCTGGCAGAGCCTCAGCCTTATGTCTAACTTACACCAGGGAAACAAGGCACAGTGGTGGTGAGAAGGGGAGGAAGGTGCCTGCTGAATGAGTATCTACCCCACAGAGAGTGTTCAAGGTCCACCAGAAAGCACAGAGCTGGGGGTTACCTCCTGCTGCAAGTGTACCCTGTGTGAAAGCATCTGGAGGCAGTGAGACATCCAAGGGTGTGAGCTCAGCCCTGCGTGGGGAAAAGAGGAAAAACAAGCCTCAGAAAGGCTCTGGGTCAGCACAGGTCCCAGGGCAAAGCAAGGCATGGTTGGTGCTGCCACCTCCCTAGGGGACTTTCCACAAAAAGATGCTCTGGGAAGGGGGAAATCACATCAGATGGGGGAATGATCAAGACTACCCCAAGAAATCCTGCCCAAGGGGAGACCCCAACACACCCCACAGTTATCTGAGCTCACTGCTCTAGCTCACCATAGGCCTGTCAGGGATAGTGTTGCTGTATCCCAGAGATCTATCCATGCTGCTGTCGGCTGCACTGCATCATCTCCAGGATCCTCGCTCTGGGGGCAACTGGGAGCTGCCTCCATGACATCAAGACTCATGTTGCATGACTTAAGCACAATTTAAGTGTGGAGCAGAAAAACTATATGCAGAACCAGCAATTGCAACACTGAATTAGGGCTGGTCCTGGCTGAAATTCAGCAAATTGACACCATCAGATTTTGTTGGTGGCTGAGACAGAACCCCCCTGGCATTTTTAGATGACTTTGTGATAGTTATCTTCCCTTTCTACTATTTGCTTTACGCTCGGAAAAAAAGTTATCTCAGGAGTCCTTTGAACATTAAAATTTATGCCGTGCATGCTACTTTCTTCAAATATTTTAAAATATTCGAAACGTAAGAACCTTGGCACAGTGCCCAGGATCCTGCCTTCTCGGATAAAAGTTTCAGATAACTGACACTTCCAATTACCGTTTCTCCCTGAAGAGGTCATCTCTGCTTCGGCTCCAGAGCAGAGCAGTGGAGGTACCAGAGGTCCCCGAATTTCACAAAAGGTTAAAAAATCTGCACAGGTGCTAATTAAAGCCAACGCACTCCGTGTCTGACCTAGTTCTGCCTTGCTTTCAGGAGGCTTTACCTGAGTATCTTTCAAACCACTCAAAAATTAAAATGGTTAATAATGTATCAGAGCCAAACGGGCTCGCTGCGTGGGGAAGATCAGTTTTGCCGGCAGATGCCAGTGCTTGTAGTGACCGAGAGTGGGGAACACTACCAGCCTCATTCTTTGCCTTTACTCCCACTGTGTACACCTTTACACCACTTATTGATGCCCCAAACCTTTTTTAGCTGGTTTCTGTAAATGTTGAATATCAAGCTGGCCAAACCAGGAGGTAGAAGTTGGCTGAATTGTTCATCTGGTCCCCAACACATCCATCTGTACACCGAGACTCTGCTATGAAAAACCTGTATGTATTCCTACAATATGTGTATCACTGTCTCCTCCCAAGGTTTAATTTCCTGGGATAAACAGCAGGGCATTTCCGGGCAGAGGAACAAGGGCTTGGAAATTTTCCTTTTTGCTTCTGCACCTTGCATTGACATCAGCTAAAATATTTATCCAGGAAATTTTCGTTTTACCATATTTTTTACTCGGCTGCCACTTAGTGGCAATGCAAAGTCATAGCTCGGGGAAAGGTACGGGCAAACCCACAGCCTGCAAAACAATCTGGTGTTTCAGTGACTCTTCCCAGGGCTGTGGAGCAGGTTACTTGCTCACTAATTCAGCTTTCACTCCACTTTCTACAGGTTACGAAGAATGTTATGGAGCCCCATCTCATCTGAAAAAGCATTAATAATATCACAGTCACTATGAAGGCAACGGCTGCCTCTCAGTGCTTTTTTTGTTCATAAAAGAAGATTGGTGGTGTCCACCAGCACACACCTTGAAAGGACTTTTAGAGTTCAGTGTTGGAAGTGCTCACCTGCCCCTCAGCCCCTCATAGTGGGGCAGATACAGCATCACACGTGGGTCCGTTGCTGCTGCAGCCCAGGAGAAGGGTCTGTCTTCCAGGGGTAAAAATATAGAGATGTTTCTTGCTGAAAAACCAAACTTCTGCAAAGTGAAGTGAGCTGTTTCATAAACCCCAGCACCATATCTCATGGGAATTCCCAGCATGAGGTGAGGACATGTCCAAGCTCCCACTTGCCTGCTTGCTGCTCCTCTGAAGCAAAACAGCTGGGTTTTCAAGTTTCTGCTGAAATGTCAACATTTCCTATGGAAACAGTGAAAAATGAATCATGGCATTGTAATTTTACAAGGGGCAATAACAGCAACATGGTAATTATCACACCAGGGCAGAATCTTAAAAAGCCAATGGAGATTTTCAAGAGAGGGAGGTTGCACACTTTCTGTGGAAGCTCTGTGCTCAAAGTCTGGCATCCCTGAGACATCCCAGTTTTCATTTCCATAAGTTTCATTTCTATCTCCATAATTGCATTGGAGATATCAAAAAAGTATTTTTTTTTATTATTCTCCATGGAGGTAGAAGAGAAGGAGCTGAAATTACAGTGTACTGGAGCATTCACATTGCAAATGCTTGAAGTTTCTCTTGTTTTCTTTTCTTTTATAACCTGCATTGATTACTGTCAAGACAAATTTCTTGCTGTGAAATAGAGGTAAGTCCTTGTAACCAGACCCTGAACTCAAAGTGACAGTCACATTATCTAATTAAAAAAAAAAAAAAAGAAGAAGAAAAAAGCCAACTTAAAAAAAAAAAAAAGATAATATTCAAACCTCCCCTAAGGCCTCAATTTCACCTCTCACTCTAATCACAACTCCTTCAGAGGTACAACTTACAAAGTCACCCAAAGGACTCTCCTGCACCTGGGAGCACCCCTTGGGCAGTAACCCAGCACATACCATGGCAATGGCACTCTTGCAGGATAGGGTGGCAATTTGTATTCCCTTTCCCTCTCACATCAAGCAAATAAAGGATACCTCAACTCCATTTCCTTGCTGCATCTGAACTCATTTGGAGATCTCATCACACTGGGACCAGGCTGCAGATCTGCTTTGCCCTGCATAGCTTCAAATGTCATCCTGGGGGTGGAGGAGAAACCCCTGCCAGCTCACGCAGAGGGGTGCTCTGGATCTCTAGGTCTGCTCTCTGCATGCGTGGGGGCCCCTCATCTTGTCCATGGGGGCCACAGCAGCACCCTGACACAGCAAGCTCAGAAATAGGTCAGCAGAAGCCATTTTTTGTGCTGTGGATTTCTTTGTTAGGAAATTTAATGGTACTTCAGATTAGTTCAGCTGCTGAGAGCAGTTGGCATCCCATCTGAACAGCTCTACCTGCGCTGGCATTAAGATGAAATGTTTACTTTTCATACCTCTGCACTTTAAGCTGTGCTGCAGGAATCCAGCTTTTCAAAGCCTGAGCCTGCACAGGCATCTATTATCCCCTTTCATCCACTTTATCAATTGTCTCCTTGAGGAAACATTTTGCCAATGTTGCAGATGATTAAAGGCTCAGGAGCAACATATGCCAAGAGACAGCCAGGAGTGCTCTGCCACGGGACCATCCCCTGGCAAATGCAATGGGACCCTGAGAGGGTTGACTTCAGGCTGTTTGTCATTTCTGTCTGAGGGGAAATGGCACTGAAGGTGCAGAGAGATCCTCACAGTCAATCCATGGGAGCAGCAGGGTCTGCTCTCCTGATGCCAGCATTTTTCCCTCCCCAGGAGGCAATGTCTTGCTCAGTGCATCTTGAAAAGCCCCATTTCATCTGGCATCCACTGATGGTCAGCTCAGAACCATCCCACCCGCCAGCCTGTCTGCAGCTCAGGGAACTGGAACAAAAGTTGGTTCTGGTGGCTATTTCCTCTCTGCCTTGTGATATAGCACAGAGTAACACACAGCAGAGCAATCTGCTGAGAAACAACGTGCAAAAAAAATTCTTCATGGCTTCCATGACTTTGGTGGACTAATTTCCAACACATTTTACTCACTTTGAACCATGAGAAAGAATCAGATAGGGCATCTTGGCTGGTGCAGCTGGACACAGCTTTACAGCCAACTATACCTAAGAGGAAGCAGGGAAATGAACAGTTTTGCTAACAATTACACCTAGTTTACCTGGTCTAGGAAGAGCCATTTGACAGGCAGCTGCAGGAACAGGTTTGCTCCTTAACAAGAAAAAGATGAGAGTAATAACATGGAATCAAGAAATATAAACACACACAGAGTAAAAACAAATCACCCAAGTGGAGCAAAACACAAGTTGTCTGTTGTGGCTATTCAAACTCACAACATTTAAGGCACAACTGGTTATTGAGTGGGCTCTTGATCTAAAGATATTTTACCTTCTTTGGGAGGATACCACAAAACACCCACTGGCCCTGGGGATTTTTGCTTGCCCATGCGCGGAAGGGCAGAGGCAGCAGGACATCCTGGGAATGCACTTGCAATGCCCATTTCATGCCCCCAATGCAAAGTTCAAGGCACTTTGTAGGTGGGAGAGATTCCCCTGGCCACCATCCCAAAGCAATGGGCTCGGCAGGACAGCTCTTTTTCCTTTGAGATAATATATTAGGGAAAATGGGATAACTGCATTTTTGTCAAAAGAGCAGCGTTAAAATTCTGCCGTGCTAGCCTTGCCTTGCCCAGGGCAAGTAATTTTTTTGACAGGTGAATAAAATATCATTAGTTTCTCCACTGTCATCAATCATCAAAGTGAAGGCTGGGCGAGTAACCTCTGCAGACAGTCCTGGGGACTGCATTAGCCCCTGGTTTCTAAAGAAGCAGAGAGGGGCCAAGACAGGAGGCTCCCTTTATATCCAAATGCATGGGAGGCAGGCAGCTAAAACCTCTCCCCAACTTTGACTTTTTTCCCGAAGTGTTAGAAGCTGACAACAGCATAGAAATGGAGATTTCACATTGTCACTCCAGCCTTGCCCAGCTATTTGTGGCCAGGTAGCCCAGGCTGGGCTAGATATTGTATCAGGGCATTGCTGAGAGCGGCAGCAAAAGTTAAGGAGAGAGAATGACAAATCTGAAGCTTTTGTCCAAAGGTCACACACTTGAAGCTTCTTTCGCATTTGTGTGAGTTAATTTACTTTAAAAAAAAAAAAGAAAAATCTTCACAACAAAGAAAAATGAACAGAAATCTGTCCCTGAGACTGCCATGGCCGTGAACTTCCAAAGCTATTGTGATTTCAATAGAAGAATAGGAGACACTGCCATCGAAAATGCCATTGATATTGTAACAGATCATTGCCTAAATAGACCATAACAGCCCCCATTTCAATGGTTACTGAGAAACGCGTTAACCCCTTCCCGTCTGAGCGCCTGCACAATCTCTGCGTGACACATCAAAGGAGACACACCAGATAGTATGAATTTCACACCCTTTTTCTACCCCTGTCAGCTCCTCTGAGCTTCCCTGTCCCTTTCCTTTTCCACACCATATCAGAGCTACCCACAAGGGCAAATCCTTTTAAGCACAGGCAGAAAACCTGGGGTTAGTGCATTGTCTCATCCCCCCAGCCCCACTCCCCAAACCACCCAGGAGAAGGCAGAGCTTTCCCCAAAGGTCTGGGGCTCAGGGGCAGTTGAAATGCCAGAAATTTACAAAAAAAAAAGATAGATAGATAGATAGATACTCTATATATATGTACAGATATATTTTTAATTTCCAGTGGACCAAGCCCCAAACCCTTCCAGTTCTGAAAGGGCTTTCAAGGAAAACAAAACAAAGTAAAACATACACACACCCCTCCAAAACCAAAAAACCCAACAGTACTTTCTTTGAACTACAGCTCTTCTCTTCCAGACCCAAGGAGCCTATTCAGTAGACTCTCGCCAAGCTCCTCTTTGAGGTTACTTATTTAGCTTGTTCTTAAACACTTAGCCATGTTCTACCTCTGGGACCTACTGAAATATTAAGCTAAACATCTTTCAAAATGTGTCGTTCCTCCCTGTCACCTTGATTTACACATCTTGGGGAGGCAAAGAATAAAAACAGGTTTCTTTGCAAAAAAAGGATGATTTCCATAATGCTCCACATTAATTGAATCTCAGTCCTTTAACTCTTTGCTAATTGAATTTGCCATTAGTTAGCACAGGATATATACCAGGCTAAGCAATGCTTGCAGAGCATCCTCCTGCTTTTCCTGCACCATGCTCCAGGCAAGCACTGTTCTGGATTTGTGACATGCTTTCTTCACTTTTCAGGCATGTACATATAGGTGCTACATATATGTGTATGAATAAATATAAATATAAATGTGAATATAAATATGAATATGAATATAAATGTAAATATAAATATAAATATAAATAAAGCATGCAAACCCCTCTAACTTCCTGTCTTATTCAATTGTTTATCTTGAGTTTCTCTAGGCTGATTTTTTCCTATGAAACACTACCCTGTTATGCTCCAGCTGTTTGATGTTCCATGACTTTAAAAGCTCTTTTCTACAGTCTTGATGTCTCTTCTACAGAGGAGTATGAATCAGAAACATAAGTGCTCCAGATTTCCATGGGGCAAGGATGCCTGGCACCAAGCTGGGACCTGTCTCTCTGCTGGAAGCTCACAGCCATGGCTCCAAGTCTCTGCTCAGCAATTTGCCACCCAAAAATCCCACAGGACCACCAGCCACACAGGGATACTTCCTGGAGCTTCCAGATGTTACCAGACAGCTTTGAATTAAGAGATAATTGCACAACTACGCTCTTTGGTGAATCCTGCAGGAATGGAGGTCCTGGAGAGGACACCCCTTAGACTGAGGATTCATTAATCCTAATGAAAAGACCAAGGGTTCATTAATCCTACACAACTCAGGCTCCTCAGGGTCTCCTGGGAAGCTCCTCAGCTCCTTCTGACATCTCAGGGAGAACCCCACCTGTGCAGAACCTCTGGCAAGGCCCTGGGCACATCCCCCAAAGTGGCTGCTGTGGGATCAAAGCTCTTTGCAGCTGGGGGCAGCTGGACCAGTGGCTGCTTTGGGAGGTGCCACAGGAGTGACAAGGATAATCTTGGTGCCTGGCATGGACAAATGCAGCACCCAGACAGGCAGGGATGCTCTTGGTGCCTGACAAGGCAAATGCAATGCAAGGGCAGGGTGGGGTGCTCTCAGTGCCTGGTATGGATGAGTGCAGCCCTCACACTGCAGCCCACTTCATTGCTAAGGTCTGAGCATGATCAAGAAGACACCAACTAGGACACTATTTTCTTCTTGCTTCTGGGGAGAGATGGCTGTATCCTCATTTCAATCCCATTATTTATGAGTCTTAATTACTTTTGTTTTTCCAGAAGATTCAGAGGCAAATAGCCATCTTGTAAACAAAAAGGCAACAGATTCAGAGAGTTGCCACAAAATGACTCCTATAACCCCCTGTCCTATTTCATACAGACCTTGGGAGAGCCCAGCACAATGAGAAGTAAAGCTACACTTTGCAGGGCTTCAGTGGCAATTTCCTCCCCATATGTTTCTCAAGACATTCTGTTAATTTAGTTTGTCTATAATGAATTCTGTCATTATTCCAAACATCCATTCTCATGACCTAGTCTTATAGCATATCACCACCAAGTATCTTTTTTTGGCTATACAATCTCCCTGGGGAACTGAAAATTGTCTCCGTCTGCAGCACAACTATGCTGGGGAGCAGCCTGGAAAACAGATCCGAGATTATTCCTTTCTGTGTCAGTCATTTAAGCCTCTTTGTGTTAAAGTTGACATTTGTCTCGATGCTGTCTCAATAGGCCCCGCTGGCTGGGTTTCATTCAGTGCTCTGAGCCGGGGGGAGAACTTGCCTCTTGTTTTACTTTCAGGCCATTATTGTGCCAAAGCGTGAAGGGAGGGAGCTGAATAACCACAAACAGGTGAGGCAGGGAGAGGCTTTCTGTCTCTGCTCTCAGCTTGCAAGAGCTGAGCTCTTTGGGTGCCTTTCAAAGCCAGGAGAAGCCAAAAGCAATAATCCCCACCATGGGAGCAGGCAGGAAGGAAGGGTATCTGGTGTTGGCCAGAGATGTCCCAGCACAGGGGAAGCACATTCCCGCGCGGTGACATCGCGGTGAGCCAGAACAGCCTCTGCGGGGCCAGAAACGCAGAATTTGAACAATGTCCAAGCTCCACACCCACCCTGACTGGAGCTGCAGAGGAGCAGGGAGGCTCTTTAAGTTTGTGCATGAGAAACGGCTGCTAAGAGTAAGAGGTGCTTTCATTAGCCACTGCTGCCTCTGCCTTTGCTGCCCCTTTAGCAATCCGTAGGTGACAGATGTAGGTTTGACAAAAGTCAAACCACAGCCATTTTTCCTCCCTTCTGCTCCCTACCTCTTGCTTTCATTTAACCAGTGTTGCAAAAAGAGCTATTATTTTTGCCTGACCTTCACACAGTTGCAGGCTGGCTGGCAGTGGGTGGGTGCCAATGGGAAGTGCAGGGAACATCCTCCATGCTGAGATTGGATGCGGAGCTTCTGCTGCTCGTGATTTTGCCTTCACCGCGCAGTGCTTCTATATCCATGTTTTCAGCACCAAGCCAGAAGGTGGCATTTTCCTGAGGCATCCCAAAAGTGCCCTGTCCAAACTGTAACTAGAGCCCCTCAGAGGTTCCAAGGAGTAGGAAAAGCACATGCATGCTCCTGGAGGTGAACAGGATCAACTGTTATCCTCCCCCCTATTCCATCCACCCTGGAATTTCAGTGACAACTCCAGTAGGAAGCTTTGGCTCACGCAGTCCCCCTGTTCAGGAAGGCTCTCCAAGACATGGCAAAGTACATGGTAAAGCATCCCCCCTTTAGAGAAGCACAATCAGGCACCTGTAGGAACATTCCAGCAATATCTGTGTCCCTGCCTCAGCCGGCATCCTGGCTCCAGCCCACGCTCACTCACTTCAGGCTCCACGTCCTGGGGAAATGTAAGATGTTATGCCAGCATTGCCCTGTAAAGAGAGAAAGGGAACAAGAGCGTGTTGTTTGGTAGCACCAGGCTTTAGCTCCCGCAATTGTGTGGGCTAATCAGCGGTATTACATGCATGTCCTCGTGCGACTTCAGACATCTCACCTCAAAAGCTCCAGTAACAAGGGATTAGGGAAGAGGCTGGGGAAGTCAAAAACTCTCCACTGGAAATTTGTTTCAAGATGTTTACAGCCAGCTTCTGAAAAGAGTTTGCTTTGTCTGTACTTTACCTCATGAGCCTAAGGATTGTGGGTGCTCGGGACACGCCACTGCCCTGCTCTCACAAAACAGCCTTGCAAAGATAAAAGCAACCAGCAGGATTGTGGCACACCAGGTTGAACCCGTGCCAGATCGAGGACAAAGTATCTGTACACGTCATGTTCTCTCATGGTAAAAGTCCTGGTTTAATTCAGACACTCACGCAGGCATGCAGGATCCCTCAGCAAACAGCAACATCACCCAGAATGCCTTGTGTGATGGAAACAAGCCCATTCCACTTGAAATATCCATGGGCCACGGTCACTGATGAGGGGCATTGGAGGGGATATCCCTGTCTAGGCTGAAAGGTGTACACTTGCCCATGCCCAGCCCAAAATCTAAGAACTGCATGAAGCAGAATGAATATCCAGGGTTTCAGTGAAAAGGTGAACAACAATTCCAAAATGGGGAAGAAAATAACCACAGAAACCATTCACATCATGGTGATACAACTTCCCTGTAGGAACTGTATGGGCAGATAACCCAAGCAGCCCAGCAGCTATGCTGGCCCAGAGTATTCACTCAGCATCACTCCTAGTTGCAGAGCCCAAGCACTTGAGCACCTTCATTTAGCTCTTTCTCAGCACCTCTTGTCTTATCTCTTTAGAGTTTAAGGTCTCTGGGACAGAGCACCCATGGCACCCCAACCACCAGCACTTGCTGGCTGACTGCACTGAGCATCCATCCCATGGTAGGCACAGCAGAACACCAGCACTCCCTGCCGGGACCACCTTGTCACAAATGTTTGTGGTAGAAACAGCAATTTCTCTTTGGACCAATGCATGAAAGAAAAGGTTTCCCAGCCAACACTAGCTGGCAGAGCTGGTTCGTAATCAGCCAGGACAGATAGGAACACACAATGCCTTGAACTCAATCAAGAAAACATCCCAGGAATGCCTGGTAACGCGAACCTTTAGAGGGGTAAAACGGTCGTTCAAATCAGAGCAGGAAGATTGATTCCAACCTAGGAGAAAAGCACAAATCAAACTGATTTCTATCCAGGGGGAAAAAAACCAGTTTGATCTGCAGCAAGGCTTGACAGCAAATTAATTCAAACTTTTTCAGCTTCCAAGATAAAATAATACAGTGGAGATCTGAATGCATAGGCACTGAGTAAAGCTGTGTGAGTAAGTCCCGTCTGGATATTTTGCAAAACTAACAGAGCGGTTACACTCAAACTCTCATGGGCATCACTTTCCTCCCAGGAAGCATCCTTTGCTTCTCAGCTTTACCTGTAAACCACATTTAAACCCTCTGTGTCACTGTGGCAGTAAATAATCACCATCCCTTTGGAAGAGCTTGGGCAGCAGCTCCAGTTCGTGCTAGAGGTCTAGAGGTCACCTCCTCTTCTTAAAATTTCCCTTCAATACAGAATTGTAATCTCATGTGTCAGTATGAATTTTGGTTTATAAAACAGGCATGCAACACATCTAGAAGAAAAATTGCACCTGTCAAATGCCCTACCCCATGAAATAAACCTGTGCAATTTCACTTTTCACCTAGTAAATACCCAAGTGCTCTTCAGAGCGGCCCCTTCCAGTATTCAAATCTGTTTCCATTAATATTAGAAGTTAGGAGGGTTTGGGAGAAAAGGAAGGAATTGATTAAAAGCAGATGGTATTCATTATCTTGCTAATCACAATCCTGCAAGGGTTTTTACAAAGAAAAAAGAGAAAGAAAAAGCAACATCAAGAAAAGGTCATGCTAGTACTTTTCGAATAAAACATTAGAAAAATAACACTTCCAAGGATTTGCTCCTCTCTCATGAGAAAATCAGCTTGTTTCATATCACAGCTAAGCCGTGCTGGGAAAATGTCTTTGTGATACAGTCATCATTCTCACATTTTGTGCTGGGACTGCAAACTTTTGCTGAATGTCTGAGAAAAAAACCTGTTGAAAGGATCATTACCACGTGCACCGTCCCACAGCCTCCAGTGGCACTGCTGTACTTCCCAGCCTGCTCTTTTTTTTTTTTCCTAAAGAGAAGTCACAAATAAGCAAATAAAGCAAACAAACCCAAATAGAACTGAAACAAGTAAGCAGTTTATTGGCCGGAACCAGTGTAGTGTAGGAAAATCCAAGGATGGATTCTGTTTGAGCTGACTGGCTGGAGGTCATTCTGAACAATTTTCTTGAGAGGATTTTCACTCCTGGTATCTGGTCCTTCTCCCATTAAAGTCAATGAAAATGTTGTTATTAATCACCCATAGCACTGAGAGAGGGTGACATGCCTATACCAAAGGCCTTGGCACTTTTTCACATTATAGAGTCCCCAGATTCCAGCTGGTTGTACTCAGCCTTGGTTTGGGACAGCAGAACAGAATGACAGTCACCAGGAGAGGGAGGTTGGAGAAGGAAAATCCCAGTGGTATTTCCAATGGCAGGAGCACAACTGTTAGCTTGTTCACCACCACACTCTCCTCCGGCCCTTCAAAACCCACCAATTCTTCACAAAAACTACCCAGAAAGTGTGGGTGGCTCTGGCCACCTCTGGGTAGCCAGGGCAGGGGTTACCAGTCTCCACAAGATAGCAGCATCTTGGGGTGGGTTCAGCGAAGACAGAGCACAAAATCCAGTTAGGATATGCTCAGCCTCCTGGAATGAGAGGCACTAGGAAACCACCAGCAGTTGCCCCTGACAATAGACTTTATTCTTTTCCTATTATATTCTTTTTAAAATAGGAAGCGGTTTTACAACACGCAGCCAAAATATTCTGCAAGTAGACATGGTGCTATATAAGCCAAAAAAGTTATGCACTGGTGAGATTTTGTGGTCTTCAGGCTGAGATTTCTAAGCAGCTATTTATATGATAATTTATTTTTTAAACCACAATGACTCCAGGCTGCCCTGAATGGCAGCAGATTCATTGTTAACAGTCTTTCTGTGCCATCTCACAAGGTACTAAATAGCTCAGAGACAGCCGAGTCCCAAATATGCCTCAACTCCACCCCTGCTCCCTGTCTGGGTATGTACAGCACTTCCATGCTGATATTTAGACTTGACCTAAGGTTTTCCTTCAGCTATCCCCTCAGCTTCTCTTGCTGTCATTTATTTACCCTCAGGTCAGTCCCTTTGCGACTCAGGGTTCCTGCCTGCAACACGTTCCATTTTCAAGATGAGGTGAAAACGTGTGAAATGGAAAGATAGATGTAGGTCTGTTTACAGGCACACATACAAGAAAAACAAGGAGACCTGTGAACAGTTAAACTTAGGAAACCCAGTTTTCTGCAGCTTTCACTTGCAGGTTTCTGAAGGCAACTGAGGTAGAGGCTCACACTGCAACCTTCTCCCCAAACTTGAGTCCTTCTTTATAATTCTGCTACTTAATTTTATAAAATTTAGAAAAGCTCGATCTCTCTGGCATACCAAACCATATATCAAACAGGGCTGGAATCAGGCAATTGGGCTAGAAGTATTTCCTTTTTTTACCTAAGCACTGTTATCTTATGAAACCAAATGAAAACTCCAAGTTCATTCTTTGAATAAATGAGGAGGCATCACACTGTACCTTCATGGAGTCAAAACTGGTCTCTGCATCCCATGTGCATGCAGAACTGCTGTACATACAATAGGCAGAGTGTAGAAGTCTGTCCCCACTGCAGTGAAGAGCACCAGGAGCTGGGCACCACATAGGGGTTTGGCTCTCATTGGGAAGTGGATGCTTTGGGAGACAGGAGACACCCACACAGTTCCAGACCTGTGAGTCACTGCTTATGTCAAGGGCTGGTCCAGCATTACATTTAACACCCATCTTTTCAGGCCTAAGCTGTGATTGCTCCCAACATGAGATGGAAGTAAAACCAGAGCACAGCTGGGGCAGCATAAGAATCACTTGAGAGGAAAATGCAGGACTACAGCACCTCCTCAAGGAGCATGGCAGTATTCAGAGCTGCCTTTTCCAACATCTCTATTGCTGCAACAGTCTGTTCCCCAGCCCAGAGAGTTAAACCCAACTGTGCCTGCACTGGGGCATTGCAGGCAAGGGCTCACCATTTCCCCAAGCTCTAGTTTGCCCATTATCTTGCCTGCAAGTCCAAGTCTCTCTGGCGCTTGTGAGAGGGAAGCTGGAAAGCACGTATTTCTGGTTAGCACTCATTAAATAAAAAGATCCCAGATAAAAGAAAGGAATACAGTACAGTATGTAATGCTGACCATCTGAAAGATAAACAGCAGCCTGGAGTCCTCTGGGGCTCTAAGTTATCTGGTTAAATAAACCACCCCACCCTGTGTGCCGAGAACAAAGAGGGCTACATGGTCCTGGCGGGCTGCGCGGTGACCGCCCAGCGGTGAGCTCAGCCCAACACCAGGCCAAGAGAGACCACCACACCCAAGAGAAGCAAAACCCTTCAGGAAACATGATTCTCCTTCACATCAGTTTTTGTTTTAATAATTTGGGTTTGCTTCCATTTAACTTCCCTGACCTGCAAGCAATGCTGCTGGGTCAATCTTCTGCTTGCCCAAGGCTACAGATCAAAAGCTCCCCTTTCTCTCTCACTCCTCCCTCCATACATATAGATTATTTAAAGAAGGGGAAAAGAACTCCATAGAACAAGCCATCTTTCATTTTAACTTCATAGTCAGCATGACACACAGCTATTTTGGAGAAGGACAAGGAAATACCCCTGGTGTTCCCACCTTTGCCACTGGAGCCCATTTCCATTCCTTCCCAGCTGAACACCATGAGCTGCCAGTCACACAATGTGCTGTGATCCTTTGGTGAAGCCAAAAACCAAGACACCTACACAGAAGTGGAAGGAAAGGAAAAACATCTTGGCCACATCTGGCTCCCAATCCAGCTGGGCTTTTGGGCTAGGGACTGGTGCCCGAACTCAGGAACTCCTTGATGGTCCCAGTTGCAAACCTTCCAGAGCATTAGTTTTTCTCCCTCACACAAGTCATTTGGCTGGATTAGGACTAGATCTTTCAATAATATTCTTTTGGGTTAGGACTAATTATGTCAGAACTTCAGCCCAAAAGGCCAGCTTCTCAAAGCAAAGCATACTTAACAGGCAGTCACAGAGGGAGAAGGGACATTTGTTCATCACCTACAGTGGGACCATCAAAATTTAGCCGAAGGGAGGTTTCCTTGGCTGGAAAGACACCACCAGCAAAAGTAAATGTGCAACATATTCCTTGCGATATTTCTTAGATTTTTGTTTTTTCTTTTTTAAAACATGGTGATTTTGGGGCATGGGGGAGGTTTGGTGGCCAAAGTCCTTGGGGACTTCAGCCCTGGGAATCCAGCCTCATTACTTCTGCACATGTGGCACAACACAACCACATTATCTGCACCCAGGGAGAACATCCCTGAGCCCTCAGTGCACAGAGCACAGGAGCAGCCATGGGA
Source organism: Corapipo altera (assembly GCF_003945725.1). NCBI lineage: Eukaryota > Metazoa > Chordata > Aves > Passeriformes > Pipridae > Corapipo > Corapipo altera. The sequence continues at coordinate 6,213,086 of NW_020884891.1, read as the reverse complement.
ACTTCCAGCAGCTCCCTGGGTCTTGGGAGAGCAGCTTTGCAGGAAAGACTCCAGCTGAGCACACAAGGTTTTCCTCAAGACAAAATGCCTTTCTCCCTTTTTTTTTATTTTTTCCCCCTCCTCACCGAGTTGATGGGAAACTGTTTGCAAAACTAGAAATATCCCCTGTGGAAAAGTCTGAAAGAATTCAAAACGAGTGAAACAGCTGCATTCTTTAAAAGTCACTGGAGTGGAATTTGATGGAAGGTAAGATCTACTCCATAGTGTTTTCTAATGCCTTTAAGAATTCAGTGGCAGAGATCTAATTTTCTGTTAAGTTCCACAAGGAGCTTATGAACAAAATCCATCGAGATAAAACTCTGTGTTTAGTACCATATGCTTAAGGGTTTTTTTTCTTTCTTTCTTTCTTTCTTTCTTCCTAGATAATCAAACCTTCACCTAGATACTAAAATGCAGAGGTTTAGCTGTAATTCTAAGATAGAGCTCATACACTGAAAGACAGATCATGTCTCGAGCATATTCTGAAACATACTTTTAGGTATTAATTCTGTTATGAAAGCACTAACATCAGCCCCCGACTTCAGATAGAGCTGGCTCGCACTCACAACAGAGTTAATCACACCGATACATGTGAAAACCACCAAAAAGAAATACTTCCTCCAGGCATGTGGCATCAGGAGCATCTGATTGCTAGTTTGCAAGATGGACTCACAGGTTTGCTGGTCATCGGAATAATTTAGAAGTTATTACCTCATTTTTGGGTATCCCTTTTAGAAATGGACAGTTTGGGATAAGACTGCTTTTCACCTGGATTTTAGTGCCCAAAGAGCACAGACCTGCTCTAGCTCCTCCATTCAGGAACCCTGACTATAAGGATGGGAAGGGACCTATTTTTTAGTAGCAAATGGAGGACACTGTCCCTCACTGGATATGTGTCAATGGCAAACTGCTCAGCACAGAAGAAAACAGACACAGTGTTGACACAGCGTGCAGAAGTTACCATGATGATGCACATTATGTTTTTGAACTCGATCTCCAACTGTTTGAGTTGGAAAGGCCATGGTGAGGATCAGCATCCTGTGGTTCCATGAAGTCCTGTAGCACTGGGAGCTCCCACTGCAGTTTGGGCCACAAATGCTGCCCTGACCTCCCTGGGTTGCCACTGCACGCTCAGAGACTGGAATACAGAGATGGAGTTAGAGCCAGTGGCAGCAACTCAAGTGGGATGATGTATCACTGCACAGCAGTTGGCCCTGATTGGGAAAGACATTACTGGGAATTGCCTGAGTCCAACAGGAAGTTTTGGGTCAGATCTCTGAGGACAGTTTCTAACCTGCTCTTCCAAATGAAGTCACATGTGGTCCTGCCACCTCCAAGGCAAGTCCTATCAAGAGATTTTCTCAAGCCGCTGCCGTGATGAGGAACGTGCAATGAAAGTAGTCCAGAGCGAGGGCCAGCTGAATACTCACACAATTTCAACTGTAAATACGAGTATCTCACTTTTTATTTACCTAGAAGATGAACACCACTCATAGTGACTGTAGCAATCATAATGTTTGGAGACTGGCACTCCAAGTCATGCATGTGCATAACTGGCTCCTTTAATAAAGCTGAAGACTGACACACTCTCTTACCTCCCTTCTCCAATCACTTATGCTTACAGTAGTCTCTAGGATTGTGTCCATACATATGCTTCCTAATTTATCTCATTAAGAAGGACATTACAGATGCTGCTGGTTTATTTTCATTGTCTTAAAGACACAGGCTGCACTGCTGGAGGCCTGGGTTTTGCCCAGGGAACATAATTGGTTTGAGATCACATGAATTTAATGAGATTTCGTCCCTATGAGAGCACTAAAAATACACATTTCCTGTCCACGTCACAGTCCCTGGTACAGATGTTAGGTTCTCTCAATATGTCACATCACACAGGTCTGCAGGAATACCAAGGAATGAGTTGCATTTCAGGTTAGTCAAAAGGGTTGGTGGCAGCAAATTCATATACGTTATGGTGGCAGATTTTTTGGTTCCTAAGACAATTGGTATGTTCGCACAAAGGAGAAGCAAAAATTAAATTCAGCTCAGCATTAAAATATGAACGACTAAGTTTTTGGGGTTTGCTCAGCATTTCAAGCATGAGACATGGCACACACTGGTGGCTCAGGTTAACAGGAGAATCGCTATAATCCATCAGAAATGGCAACACATGGCACTGGTGCAATGGGTGCAGAGCAGTAAATCAGGGGGTTAATGGGAGCAGAGAATCCTGCAGCAGCACTTCTAGCTCGCAGCTATTAGTCTTTGCTAGAGATATGTTCTATGTCTGTCCCTCCAAGGGGGTAACAGAGACAGAGAAGGGACTTGCAAAAGATCCAACAAAATATGCCTCATACAGAACAAGGCATGAAACCAAGAATTGCTGATTGACAGTGCTGTGATGGCCCAAACAACACACTCGGGCCAAGTCCTCCTGGGAAGCTCAACTGAGCACAAATGCTTCATTTTCCAAGAGCAGTTCAGCTCCAAGCCTTGCATTTCCCAGGCAGGAAAGGCAGCCAGGTCCCTCTCCATGGAAACTTAAATGCCCAAAGTGGTGTGAGGAGCTCTCCCCACAAACAAGCTCTGTTACATACAGAGAGAAGGATTCTGCAAGTCTGCAGAGGAGTGCTGCATCATGAAGTATCCCACATCACTAGTTTTTAGAGGGTTCCAGTAGGAATGAGGAGACTTACCCTGAACATTTTCCATGAGCACTTCTGCAATGCCAACACTGATCACATAGCTGAGCAGCACAGAAAGTCACACAGATACTTTGAGATGCTAACACAACACAAATAATACTTTTGTTGATCATTAGATCTGTTGGCAGCCACACACCAGCGCCCTGAAGGACACCCCAGGCAACCAAGGGGAACTCTAAATGAAAAACAAGCCGTCAACCCGCCTGAGGACACAAGCTGGAGACAGCAGACGTTTCTAGGGGAGCATATTCCTCACTGGCTGCCATCTGGGAAAGCAGGAACTGTTTTACTTGAATGATACTCAGGATTTAGTTTTCAAGAGAAACTGCAAGGCAGGATACAAACAATGACACATTTGTCCCAGTGAAGCCCTGGGGCTGACACTGCCAGGGCAGGAGGTGCTCACAGTCTTGGAGCACAAACACCCAAGAGGGCACTAAGCAGCCCTGGCTGCTTGTTCTAGAACTGTTTAGCCTCCCAGAGTTGCACAGTGGGGTGGACACCCTGAAGAACCTGCCCTGGGATGGGTTTCCTGCTTTCAAGGATACTACTGTGCTTCAGATCCAACCCACGCATTCCTCCTTGATTTTATGGACTTGGTTTGCTCTCTGCAAATGCATGTAGGGATATAAAAACAACAGCGAGGTACCTTTGGCCCTTAAAAATCAGCTCAGACTCCAAGGATAAAGTGACAGTTTAAGAAGACTTGCAGGATTACAATTCCTCCATTTCTGGCATGCTTTTCAGGCATTCAGTGCCAGCTGCTGTACACAAGGAACCAGGTCACAATCCCTCAGGTGCACCCTCTTCCCACAGCTTTCTGTTCAGCTTCAATGCTACTGATCTCAGCCCATCATGCACAACCAGGTGAGAAACTGGGACAGGGAGGACAGGTGCAAGGCTCTCACTGGACACAACAAAATGGAATAAAATACCTGAATAGAGAATCAAGAGGTGCTGCTGAACTCCTGATGTCTCTGGTGTTCAGGTTTCTCCCTAACATCCCACTGACCCAGCCTCTCTCATATTTGCCCACCTCACCTGTAGGAGTTGTTGGCAGCAGCAAAGACCATTTCTTGCTGTGTGCTCAGCCATTACCCAAAAGCAGGACCCCAGGATGGATGTCAGCTGCTAAGGATGAGCATAACCTGGGCCCCAGTCACACCCGCTGTGACAGCAGCTCTGGGATGCCCAGGCACCAGCACGCTGGAGCTTGTCCGTGTCAGACACGGCAGTTGTACCTGAGAAGCTTAAATACAAAAAGTAAAAAATGACAGATTATCATCAACAGCACTGCTGATACACAATGTGCAAAAGCCTGGATCCCTGTAAATGATGCCAGCCTCCAGCTCTCACCAAGCACTAGCCAGGAGGATGCCACTGGAGCCCGTGGCAGTGCCAGCGTGCCCAGACAATGCCGGGGCCGTGGTTCCTCACCCACCCCCTCCCCGCTGGAGCCCACTCGGAGCCCACACTCCCTGTAGCTGAGTTGGCAATGCCATCTAGTGCATACAGGCAGAAACAGCACAGAGCCCACGGGTGGGCAGGTGTGCACAGCCAGGGTGTGCAGCCCAGATGTGTCCTCAGCCAGGGTGACGGCACCAGGGTAACTTGTGCCCTTGCCACACTTGTGGCCCTTGTGCCACACATTCACACAGGCTGATGCATTGCCTGCCTTGGAGTTTTCCCACACAGAAAGAGCCTGGCCTTATTCAGAAATCCCCACTTGCCTGGAGAGGGAAGGGAAATCCTTCCCTTTCCCAAAAGGCTTTCAGCTGAATTTTTCCAGCAACATCAGCCTGTGGTCATTACTGCCAATATACAGCTCCACATTTTGGCTCTCTGGCGTCACTCAAATGTAAAACATCTCCCACACAAACATTTTTTTGTGCAAGGCAAACACTCTCTCAGTAACTAGAACCATTTCTCTTAGACATGAATAAAGGGTGAGGTTTCTTCAGAAAAAGGAATCGAAGGTTTCCTTTTATTGAGAGTGTTCTCTGACGCAAACTGAAATCTTTGGCATTTTGGGCTGGGATTTTTTTCTGAGTGCCTACTTTTAAAAAAAAAAGAAATATAAAGGTCAATTATAATTTTCTTCTTGTGCAACTTTTCTGGGATTCCACCAGTGATTTAAAACAATATTTTTTTTAAAACGGTAATAATTTGGCTTTTAAAAATATTTTTAACTGAAAAAAGATACGTCTTTCACCAAGAATGTGTGACCTCTACAAGCAAAATATTTCAACAGCTATTGAAAACAGATATTTTGTTAAGAAAATGATGAGTTATGAACTCTTTGTTTTGTTGAAAAATGGGTCCATTTCTAGCTGTAAGATGCAGCTCATTCCTCAACTGTTATTTTAAGTTGTTCTTCAATCTGATTTAAAGGAAACCACCTTTTTCCCAAAGCTTTCCATTTTTTCCATACCTTTAAGAAAACATTCAAGAAGACTCTGTTCTTCATTACAAACCCTTTGCCTTATAGTCGCTTTATACATTTAATAGGCTCAAAAAGTCAGAGGAGGGGGAAATTGGTCTACCTGGGCTTAATTTAGAAATAAGAGTTTAATATATAGACCAGGTCCAACCCACTCATCGCTCCTTTGTGTAAGAGCTCAGGTTGGCTCCCGCTGTGACGTGGAGATAGAGTAGAGGGGATATTTCAGAGGCTACTGATGTGCTCCAAGGGTTAAATCCACCTTGGCCAGCACGGACCAGCAAAGCCTCCCTGTAGATGAGGCTGAAGCTGTCAGGGCTGGATGAAGCAGGACCAGAGCAGGCTCAGTCCGACTGCTGCTGGAGTCAGCGGGAGCCACTCTGCAGGCTTGGAGCTAAGTCAGGGCTTAAATGGGAACTGGAGGGATAAAAGCTTGTGGGATCAGGCCTTAAACCAACAGCTCCTGACTCCATACAGCCTCAGAGAATATCTAAAATAACCAATATTGTTACAGGTCTGCACGTTAAAATAAATGAAAATCAATAATGTTAATAGACATTAATTCATGCTAATAGAATCACCGCTCCAAAAGCAGAGTTAATAAGCCCAGTTAGACCACTGCCACTGTCTACATATTAAAAAGATCCAAAACATTTAAATATTGACCACATTCCTTTGAAATTAATAGTATTTCCTTTGGATTACGCATTGATCTTGGCTGAGCCATGCTTGACATCTGGAGCAGCTAAAATAGCAACCTGAACAGCCCTAGTCTGCCACTAATTTTCAAAAGTTAAAAAAACCCCCACAATTTTAACTTATGTGCTCTCATTAAAACCACTCTGCTGTCTCAATGCTGGGCCCAGAAGAGGAGAGCCAGGAATACACTGGATTAGCTGAGCTGCTGCCAGGGCTGGGGGTGGCTGTACCACCACAGCCCCAGCTGGTCTGAGGTTAAGCCTGGGGGCTGCTTACAGAGGTCCCAAAAATCCCTGTCTTCCTGGAGGAAATTTTCACTCCCACAGTGGAGACATCATTTCACAGAAGGAGTCTGCATTCATCACAGCTGGGACTGTTCCTGTGCTCAGCTCTGAGCCATAGTCCTGTCTGCTCTCAGGGATGTGCAGCCTCAACACAACCTTTATCACTGATGGGGCTGGAGGGGTTTTGGGTGCTGGTGGGACTTTTTCCCCTCTTTGATGCTTTTGAAAAACAAGAGTGGAATCTATTGCTTCCTCCATTCATTGAGATAGGACAAAAATATTTGTTTGGCCATGGTTTTACTCAAGTTTTCCATGCACCTCACAATTGTATATGTTCAGCAACTCCTCACAGCTGGGGTTCCTGCTTCTTTAATGCTCTGGGTGTGAGCAGCAAGGGCAGGACACCAACAAAGGGATCAAACCACCCTTTGCAATGCAACAGGGCCAACTGACAGTGGAGGATATTTTTCCTTCCAGAAGCCTCAAATTAATTTCTGGTTCCCACAAACCAGGTTGAAGGGTGCAGTGTAAAACCCACTAACAAACCTGGCTCCTGCACCTGGCTGCCAGCTGCACCTCCCTCCCATCCGAGCTCCAAATGAAAGGCTCTCACCCTGCAGCAGGGTTTAAACACCACCATAAGAAGCAACCCTGCATCAATGGCTTTGTTGGGAGGGTGGTCAGCAAGAGCCTCTGCAGTGTTTGTTACAAAGGTGGCCAACAAGAGAGGAAACCTGGGAAACACTGCAACCCCACTGCCTTTTGATGGAGGTCGTGCCACATCTCGGAGAAAAGCAGCACAGCAGTGTGGGCCAAAGGATGCTACCCCAGCCCCTCAGGAAAGGAGATGCTAATACACCACCAGGAGACTGATCTCCACTTCAGGCACTTTAAATAACAGAGTGAAAGAAAGGACAGGAAACAAGGAGGTGGAAGAGATGCAGCTCAAGTGCTGCCCAAGGCAGTCATCTCCTGTCTCCCTCTCATTTCTAACCATCGCCTGTCGGCTCCACAATGCTGGGAGCTCCTGGATGAGGCCCATCCCATGTCTGCACCAATGTGATGGAGCACACCTTCAAGGAATGGATTTTTTTACCCCTTTTTCAATCACTAGTTTGCACTCAAACATGTCCTCTGTGGCAGGGCATGCTTGCACTAGGGAGCCAAATGGCAGCTCTGCCCACTCACCATCCCACCAGCCACGAGCTCCCCAGGGATGTCATCCCCATCCTTCTGGTCAGCATGAGGCTCCCCAACAGCTTCTCCTGCCCGTTATTACCTGTGTGAAGCACAGCTCCCATCTCCTCCATGGGTGCTCCCTCCCAGGGGCAGCTGACAAAGAACAGCTGAGGTATCTCTGTATGTACATTATTCCTTTCCCTCGGAAGCCAAATGTCAGAATTACTTAGCATAGAGCACACCCAATTTTTTTGCCTAACTATTTTCAGACAGCAAGGCTCTGGAAGACCTCTGATTATCAAAGACAACAGCTTCTTTGTAATGCTGACTCTCTTGGCCACTTGCTCACCCACATAAACACTGACCCTCAACTCTTCCTGCTCAAATCTGAAAATCCCACATCTTGTAGCAAAAATTCCTATTCAACACTGGAGTGGTTTTGGATGCACAACCATCCAAAGAACTTAACAATGAATAAAGAGCGATCAGGTATTTTAATGTTTTTACAAATTCAGATTGTTTTTCCTATGAGGAAAAAAAAGTAGAAAATTTGTAACACACCAGCCAAAGCTCCCACTTGCCTAAGACATGAAGGCCCTGGAGCCTCTCAGAAATCATCACCTGACCTCATTCTGTGAGGCATTTTACCTGAAGCACACTCCTGAAAGTGGCAATGGCCTATGCAAGTACATGAGAAATTCAGAGCAAACAACAAAGTCATTTAGGACTGTTCAAGTGAGAGCCACTTATTCTCGTATTCTATTATCCCCTGCATTTACCAGGGTGTCCAGCTCCTCACCTGCAAATAGGGCAGGGTGGCTGTTCACCCAAAATCAGAGGGGTGGTGTAAAGACATGCATTGAGAGTTGCCTCCAGAGCCCTGCCATGCAGGAACAGATATATTTAGGATTGCACATACCAGCTCCGATACAAACACACTCAGTTATGAGGATGCAAATGACAGCAGTCATAAAAAAAAAAAAAGAAGACTCTTGGTTAAATCAGAATTGTCTTTTTGCTGTAGGAATCCAGTGGTTATGTATTTGTGACCTTGCTTCCATTAAAGAGTTCCTGGAAATGCAGATGCACCTCCCGTTAACGTCAGTGAAATGCCTCCTGTGGACTTAACTGTCCTCAGATCTGCATCTTGCACAAGACAGCGAGCGTGTGTGTGGTACTGGCATGGGGGAAACAGCTGAACATGTACAACAATTAGCTTTAAAAATGTAAGATTCCGGCTATTGTTTCATTTGCCTGTCCCTGGGGATCCTCAGCATTACTGCATTATTGGTGATGCTAAATGGGGTTTTCAACAAAGCTGGTCTGAAGGCTTGTGAATGCCAAAACAGCATTTCAACCCATTAAACTTCACAGACGAAACAACTTCTTCTAAAAATAACCATCAGTTCTTCCCACTAGAAAAAATAAAAGTCTGGCCAATTCCTACTGTGCCAAGTTTTCAGGCAGGCCTGATTTTTATGGCCGAGCTTATTAAGCTCTGAAAAAAAGCAGGTTTATAATGGAAACAACCGACAGAGCCGAGTTATAGGTGAAGAGCAGCCACCCTACACAACAGGGCTGCCAGCAACTGCTGGCAAACACATTCCACCTTCCTAATCCTGAATTTTCCTGTTCAGAGGAAAAGATGAGATGTCTTAGCTCCTGCTAACACCCTTGCCATTATGTTGATGCAAATACAGTCACGAGGCAATTACCAGCCCAGCCAAGGGCCAGCCATTGTGGGGCTGACAATAGATTGTCAGAGGAGAAACAAATACCCTCAACCTTCTCCAAGATTTTAAGTCTCATTAGTGTAAATCAGTAACCCAATTAATGAGGGGTTTAGCATATTGATTTCCATCAGGTTACATAAATTAATGACACATGTAGTGGGAGTCAGTGTGGCAGGACATGCTGGGAAGATGAGCAGCTACCTAAGGGAATACATGAAAGGGGGCACAAGCACCCCAGATTTTGTGATAGGGATGAAGCTGCTCCCACTCAGCTCCTACACAACCACCAGAGAGACAGATGTTACCTGGCTGCTGAAATGAGTCATAGAATCATAGGGTTGGAAAAAACCTCTAAGATCATCAAGTCCAACCATTAAACCAGCAGTGTCAGGTCCACCACGAAACCATGTCAATGACTAACAACTGAGGCAGATCTACCGATGCAAACCCCTGTTTTAACAGTTGCAGGAATCTCTGGCTGAGGGTTAAATGAACATAGCTTGCAGGGGATGACCAAGGTCCATGGCTGAGGTACATTGCTGCCCTGCTCCTGCTGGAACACAGGGCACAGGTAAGAGGGGTAACCTTGTCTGATTTGGGAAAAAGGAGCCAGGTCATAAAGGAACCACAAGACCAAGACACAGTGAGCAGGCTGAAAAGGAGACCAAAAGGGCAAAGGGCAACGAGGCAGAGTAGGTTCAAGGAGGAAAAGCATCTCCACCAGCTACCTTGCACCTATCCACCCGACAGCACAGGTATAGTCACCAGAGGAAGGCAACACGACATTAGGACATGCCATCAGCATCCTCCAAAACCTGTCAGGTTTAGCAAAAGCCTCTTTTTCAGGGCTGCCTGCTCCTTCTGCACCCAGCTGGGTCCCCAGCCCTGCCAGGCTGCACAGCCCAGGGGATCATGAAAAGGATAGTTGTCCCTTCCAGAGGAGAGGGACAAAGGGATGGGCCATGCCCAGGATGCCTTCCCCTCCTCCCAGAGCAGGCAGCCCCTCCTTGCTCCAACAGTTATAAAAGAGCTCTCAATCCATGTAATCCATTAGATACAAATTACAGCAATTTGTGCACACTTGACCCAGAATTACAGCATGCCAATAAAGAGCTGTGTCTTCCCAGGCAATTTACACTGTTACAAGCCCTCAAACAAACCACAGCAGAGGATTAAACAACAAGAAAAGCAAACCAAACCCAGAAAACTTAATGCTGAAACAGCATTATTAAGAAATGAAAACCTTTACTAGGGTTAGTTCACATTCAGGTGGTCCTAAAACCACCACTATTGCACCATCTCTAACCAAAATGTGTCTTGCAGACACCTTAAACCATTAAATTCAGCCACTTGAAAGATTACACCAAGCACAGCACTACACATTTGGGATGGGGACTGCAATGTTTCTGCATCAATTTTCACCCCCTTCTACACAGTTTTTGTGTTAGTTTGTTTGGTTTTTTTTTTCAAATTACCATCATTCCTAGAGAACATTCCAAGGAAGAAAAGCAGTAGAGATCAGGCAACCCTCCTGCCAGCCTGGCAGGCACTGCAATGTTGACTTAAGGACCACTGCAGGCAGATGGCCACTAGCCATCACATCTGGCAGAGTCACTGCAGTTATCCCAGTCAGTACAGCTTACATAGAAAAAAAAAAGCCATCAGCATTAAAAAACAAACCCAAAATTTCAAGCTATTTTCTTCCAACAATCAGAGGTGGATTTATCCAGGCTCAGATTTCCTGCAGCAGCAATGCCCACCAGCTCACACACATACAGTCCTTGGTTCTCAGTGTCTCCAGGATGTTCCAGGCTTGCCAGTGCTGGCAGGACCCGGGTGTTTGCCACTCCAAGCAGTGCCAGTGGTACAGGTTTTCCCAGGGACAAGAGAAAATGCTGCAGTTTTATGCTGGCAAGCAAAGGGCATGAACAGGGCAGCAGCCCCGGGTGCTGGCTGTCACTGATCTGGCTACTGCTGTCACCATGGGGGGACACTGCCACATTTACGGGCAGGTGGGAAGAGGGTGGCTTTGTGGGAAAGGAGACAAACAAGGCTGGCAATTACTATGGGACACATGATCATTAAAAGCATCCCAACAGACAGAAGGAATTTTTATGTGCCATGCTCTGAGATGCCCAATGCCAGATGCTACCATGAGAAATGAGCCAGGACCACACCAGAGGGCTTGCCCTGTCCAGCAAGGCTTAAATCCAGCAAAGCAGTCAGGGGATGGTGATGGAAACTTCAGCACCATCTGGTCTAAGAAATGACCACTGTACTGAGAGGTTGCACCTCCTGATATTAATACCCCACACTGCTCGTGAGGACAAACCCAGGTTGGCTCAGCCCGGGGGAGGAGCAGGACCCCGCCCCGGGGTGTAGAAGGGCTCCTCTTGTTGCTGTGGTCATTAGCCCCAGCTTGCGGGGGCACGACCCATCACAGCACAAAACAAGAGACCAATCACAGCAGTCCCACTATGTGCTCTTCTTTGAAACACTGACCACAGCAGTCCCAGAAAGTGCTCTACTTTTCCCCCTCCACGTGTTGCCTGAAAGGCTGTGGCAGCACTGAGCTGCACGTGTTTCAGGAGAGGCACCTGAGCTGTTAAAGCTTTTAAGTCCTTTTAAGGGCTGGATTTTTTTGTTCCAGCTCACTGGGAGACAGCACCTCCCATGCTGCCAAGGACACCACCTTTCTGTTTCATTTTGCATTTAAAGCTCGTTACCAACTCCATTAACTTTAATTATTAATTCTACGTATGGGAATTTTTCTTTAAATCGTGCTTATAATGGCAATGGTTATGTGGAAAAAAGGGAAATACTTGAAGGAGGGGAGTGCATGCTTTCCCTGAAGTCAGCAGTATGACTTGTCCCTACCCGTATGGTTTAGTTTACAAGCTCATGTCAGAGAGCCAGGTTCACACACAAACACAAAATAAAAGCAGGAACACAACTTTTGATCATCCTACATTGATGTTTACTCTTGTTTCCTGTAGCCCCAGGTGACAAATCTGTCCTTTATAGAGTGGAAGATCACCGTGGTATTAACAAAGTCAATTGGACACACCTAAAACTGATGGCAGGTCTTTCCATTGGTGGCTTGTAACAAATTAAGGAATAATAATTAGTAAGCAATTAGTTGTAAAATGATAAATATAAATTCAGAAGTGTTTTTCTTTTCTGAGCAGAAATGCTCAGAAGCAGGAGAATTTACAAGCGACTTTCTTACATATGAACACTTATGCCAAGAAGGGAGATGTTGGAGCAGGCAGCCCCTCCCAACACAAGAGCTTTTGTTCCACCAATCTCTGAACTCTGAAGAAGTTTTATTTTTTTTATTCTTTTTTTCTTCATTTAGCTCTGCTGGCCTGCCAGCTGGGTATGAGCCAGAAGGGTTATCCAGTCAGACCTTACTGCGATATATTTACAATGGTAGTGCATCTAAGGTTTATTTCACGATTAAAACTCAAATGGCTAGAACCATTTAAATAATTAAAGGGCAATCAGAAAATGCCATGAAACCAAACAAATCAGGAAAAGTCATGGAAACCATCAGCAATATTTAATTCAGAAATTCTCTTTGTTAGGGAACTTAGCTGAAAGAAAACAGCTGGATGTAGTTCAACCCTCTAAATTAAAAACAATCTAACAAGGTCTATAGGGATAACTCTTTCAGCTACATACTGGAGACCAGACTCACTTCTACCAAGTAAATGCAATAGCACTCAAAGCTAGAAAGGAAATTCCTCAGAACTGAGGTAGTTTCTAAGTATCAGCACATTTTCCAATTCCTTGCAAGGCAACTTAGCTATTTACAATCCATTTTTTCCCACACATAAATTTATAACTTTTTCAATTTTATGGTTCCATGATTTATTTTCTAAAGAAAAATAATCTAGCCAGAATATCCCTAACTCTACTAACATCATGTTTTAATAAATAACTGGCTACTTCTAGTAAAATTAAGCCTCCAGGATTGTTTATACCAGCCAAGAATACGTCTTTATAGCTTTGCAGAAATTTGGTGTGAAAATAAAGTTGAATATAATGCTGACCCTGAGCTAACAAGTAATTAATGCTTCGATATAAAAATAGAAAATTATCCTTTATGACACAAGGGTGGAGTAGAGCAAACCCTCTCTGGATTGCTCTCCTGGCCGGATCTCAGTGTCCAGTCAGACCTGAAGGCTACCCAAAGCAGGAGATGTGCAGAATAATTTTGAGTCTTTTCAAAGACTTTGCTTTCACTAAACTCTTTTAAAAATTATTTCATTTTTGTTCTTAAAAATATACACTTCTTTTATTCATAAGTTGCTGTTCACCACAACACTGTTCCAATCGCAACAGCACAGGTAGAGAGAGGAGAGTGTTCTCAGGTAGTGCCAAAAAGCTTCAGGTGCTGGACATCAGCTCCCAGGAGGCCAAACACCAAAAAGGAGGTGTCTTCAACAATGCCAGCTCCTGCCTGCTCCTACTCCCATCTGCCTGCAACAGTGCCTGCTCCTTCCCTTTTGCCCCCATCAGAGAGGAAACAAAACTCCGGTAGAAACAAACCCAAACCCCCCCGCCTACCCTCCCACAAAGGACTCCTTAAAACCAGAACCAAAACAATTAAAAAAAAAAAATCAATCCAGCATTCACCTAACAAATTTGCAGACAAGACACAAATTGGCATTTGGATCTGCGAGACGACAAGTTGCTTCCAACCGAACAAGTTTAATGCCTCATTCCCATGGGGGATGCACATCAGGAACTGACCCACGGGAGTTACAGCCAATTGTAAGGATCCTGGGGAGGAAATGACATCTCTTCTTCGTGTCTGCAGAATAGGAATTCTCTGTAGTCCCTTCCAATTTAACCAAACCTCCTGTAAAGCAAGCACAACCTGCTCCTGGCATTGATGCCCTATGCAAACAGGGCCCTTGGCACACTGACCAGCTCTGCCTTCACCTTCTGTTTTACCGCATAATAAAGACAAATGACTTCCACCTCTCTCCAGATAAGGCAACTAACATAATGTGGATAAATGGGAAGTTAACTACATGAAACATTTTCTGCTTGTTGGGCAATTATTTTTTCCCCATAAGATTACATGATAAATAAAACCTGCTTCTGTACAGATATTTCTCATTTCAGAAACACATACTTGTTACAGGCCAAGAGAAGACCCTGGGGTTTTTGTTTTCGTAAGAAATACAGCAAAAGAAAAAAAAAAAAAAGAAGTGATAAAGACACAAATGCAGAGCTAACTACAGGCTTGTATATACATTTTTGTTATCCACCTCTAAAATGGACTCTTGGTGAACGGGATAGACTGGTAGTCCCCGTTCCTGTTATTCCCAGAATAGCAAGGGAAAAAAAAATAAATCAGTATCTTAAAACCAGTGGCAACATAGTAAAAACTGTACACTGTTGTCCATTAACTTAAAAAGCAAAGTCTCTAGATGGTATAAAAGTGAAAGCAGATGCCTTCTACCTTTGATAATAAAAGTCTTTTCCCCCCCCTATGCTGCACAATTATCTCCATTGTCTTTGCATGGCCAAGAACAAAATGCTAAGGAGCAAGGCTGCTTGTGATAGACCGCTCCTGGCAGCGGCAGAAGTGTTCACGTTCTTATCGCTCTTGTTGGAGTTCCGAGTGACCTCGGTGGCGTTGAACTCGAACTCCGGGGAGCACTGCTGGAGCTCGCAGCCGCTGCCGCTCTCCTCCCCGCTGCTCTCCTCACCTGTGGGAGACAAACACACCTGCTATCCTCCTCTGCTGTCTGCAGCCCCAGGGCAGAAGGCAGCAGGGGGAAAAGGCAAGAGAATGGCTGTTTTGGTATTTACAAGATGTAAGCGTGGGTCCTGTGGTTAATGTGACTGCTGTGTGCATCTGTCAAACTTGGGCGATGCGTGCTTGCAGCCCAGAAAGCCAGTTGTGTCCTGGGCTGCACCAAAAGCAGTGTGACCAGCAAGTCGATGGAGGGGATTTGCCCTCACTACTCTGCTCCTGAGACCCCAGTTGGAGTCCTGCATCCAGCTCTTGGGCCCCCAACATAGGAAGGATCTACAGGATCAAGTCTAGAGGAGGCCATAAAAATGCTGAGGGGCTGAAACACCTCTCCTATGAGGACAGGCTGAGAGAGCTGAGGTTGTTTAATCTGGAGAAGGGAAGGCCCCAGTGAGACCTTACTGTAGCCTTTCAGTATTTCAAGGAGGTTTATAAGAAAACTTTTCAGCAGACCCTGTTGCAATAGGACAAGGGGTAACTAAAAGAGGGTAGATTTAGACTAGATATAAGGAAGAGATTTTTTTATGAGGGTGGTGAAACAGTGGCACAGGTTGCCCAGAGAGGTGATAAGTGCCCCATCCTTGGAAAGACTCAAGGTCAGGCTGGATGGACCGGGATCTGAGCAACCTGTTCTAGTTGAAGATGGCAGGGGGGCTGGACTAGATGACCTTTAAAAGTCCCTTCCACTGCAAACAGTTCGATGACTCTGTGGGAACAACCCTCTTCACACAGCCTGTCAGAGATGCCACTTCCCACCCTCTTTACCAACACGTTTACCCACAGCTGAAGGTTAACCAGCTATCCCCCCATGTTAGCATGAAATCCAATTAAAACAGAAAAAAGAAAAAGCAAAAGGCAAACCACAGCAAACATACTTATGTCAATGAAGTCGACATCGTTCCCACTGTACGCATTCTTCAGCTTGTTGGTCATCACCCGCAGAGCCATGATTTGCCGGCGAATCACCATGTCTGGCTTGGTAATATCAACCTCGACCTCTGGGTTGTTCACTTGACTTGCTAAGCCATTTCCAGTCACCGCAAAGTCATACCTGAAAAGAAACCATTCCTGCTGGTACCAGAGCTGCAGCCTGGCAGGGTCCCTGTGCCAAAGGGTGGCAGCATGGGAACCTGGCAATGCCATCCCTGTTTTCAGTCTGGGTGATACTCCGAGCCCAATGTGATCTTCCCACGTGCTAAACCTCACAAAGTACCTCTCTGGCTTCTTACCCCATCTTCCCTCCCTGCAATCTCTGCAGTATGTGGAAATAAACACTGTTTTCATTTATGCTGTGCCACATAGGCAGGGGAAGGACAATTTTCTCCCCAACTTGAAAAGAAAAAGAAGATCTGGGGTTTATAATAATAATGGCTTTCAACAGCATAAATCAGCTTGCTGCAGGCAACAGAGCAAAACAAGGTGCTGAGATGCCTTGATGCCCAGTTAGATGACATTTTTGGGAAAACAACCTTCGAGGCCATAGTTATCCCAGAGAAACCTATAGTAACTGTTGGAGGCAAGCGTGTCATTCTGGCTTTGCATAATGGACCTTAACCATCAAGCTGGGATACTGAATGTGTGCTTCTCACCATGCAGACATGAGATGCAATTTCCCTAATAACCCCAGCAGGAGAAACACCTGTGATGCTGAAGATGAGAAGCTGTAGCCCCACAGATCAGAGCAGGGAAGAGCCAAGCTGCTCAGCCTCAGAAGGCATGCATGCTCAGGTCTGAACACACGTACAGCCTCTTGGTTTAAAAGAGGGACTGAGCAACAAAATCCAACAGAACACATCTCCTGAAACCGGTCTTTGGAGCATCATCTTATAGAATAAGGACAGGACACATTTCTCCTTCCTCCAACTACCTGACTTGCTAGAAAAATCAGTTTAACAGAAGAAAACATTACTTTTCTTAGTTCTGATGCCAACATCAGTATCATGAGAGAAGGAAAAGCTTTTAGCACAGTCTACTGATTCTGGAGAACCAGGCAGTGAGATAAAGCATACGTTTGAAGAGTATGCTCAAATCCTGTCCTGTGTATGGGAGTAACAATGATGATGATTATAGGTAGTGGTAGTTTTGTTATTATTTATGACCAATATTATATGTTTCAAAGAAGTCAGAGACCAAAGTGTGGAAGACTACCAAACTTTTAGCTTCTCAGAGTCACTGGGAAAATGCTAACAGCAAAGTAAATTATCTTGCACAACCCCATATGCCCAGCTCCCCCTCTGCTTCCTTGCCCAGTGCTGCCAAGTCTCCATCTCTCCTCTGTACTCATGTGGCCCTTGCACACACTGGGGATACCTGCTATGAAAAGCCCCGTAGAAGCTGCTGATAAACAAGACTTCAGGAGGCAGAGCCATTTCTTGTCACAGAGACCCAAAGCATCACCCTGGCCAAGTATGGCAGAGTTTCAGGCACACACAAAACAGCACAAAATTTAAGTGGTATGTCTTAGTCCTGTGGCCCAAAAATATCAAGGGCAAAAATTGCTGTTACTTAGAAAAACTGCTGGAAAACCCTAGACAACTGTGTTTTTTTAATGGAACATCTTGGATTGTGCTTATTTCCTCAGTAAGCAAAGAGAAAAAAACCTTTGTATTTCCAAAATAAAAGTTAAACAGTTACATAAACCATATGACAGAAGAACTTTGGCTTACTCATGTGTTGGCAATTTCTTCCTTACAAGAAAAAAAAAAAAAAGAGTTTTGTAACTCTTTTTCCATCAAAAGTGTGAATGAAACCACTGGCCCCCTTGTGCCACTGACCTCAGCAGTGCAGAAGGTCTCCAGGCTCCATCACCCCTGCCCTTGCTCAACAAAGAAACCAGTTCCTGGTGCAAATACCAACTGGGAGCACTGGAGCAGCAGCACTGTCAGACAAAACAAGCATCCCTGCTCTGCGGCTGTGATACAGCATTTTGTACAGATCATTTCTCCAAATCCATAAACAACCAATAAGAGGCTTAAGTCCAAGAAGAGGTGCCCTATCTGGGTATCTACACTTAGTTCTCTCCTCTAAAGCAAACGCCCACATAGAGCTTGGACAACCCTTTGGCTTTGCGTTCCAGTTCTCTCATTTACAAAAACAAGAGGGGTAATGGCAACAGCCTGTCTTGGGAAAGCTGGAGTCACTCCAGTAGGAGAAGAGGATTCAGGGAGAGAGGCCAGCACACTGGGAAAGGCTGGGGCAAGAGGGAGAGGGTTAACAAGGGGAGGTAGCATCGCCAAACCTGCTCTTGGCGCTCCCGTTCCAGCACTCGTTGTCATTGACAGTGCCTACAGACATCTTTTCATCATTGCAAATATTGCCAGGGAGAGATGACCAAAACTTTTTGGCTTGCTTCAGCTTCTCTTTCACATCAGTAACCTATTAAGCCAGAGAAAAAAAGAAATACAAAACATAACCCAGAATACCCAACGCTCATTAAAAGCAAAGTAAGGAAAGTATTTTTTATCACAACAGACATATACAGGCCAGATCTTCAGGCTGCGTGTTTTGATGGTTGATTTACTTTTTTAATACAAAATTAAACACTGCTCCTCAAACATATATTACTCATGAGCCAAGCCTTTAGCACAGGCACTTCTCTGACATAGAAGCGTTGAGGTAATTCACGTCTAGAGCCATGGGCAGATTACACCCCTCAGAGAGTTAAAGACAGCCAAGGAATATTAAGAAACCCTATAAATTAAAAATGGAAAATTATACACTGTGGTACGCGGGTGTGAAGCACCTGCGTGGCACCAGCAGGACCAGGCACTCACCAGTCGGTCCAAGCTCGTGCCAGCAGCTGTAGTTGGCCGCTCCTCGGGGTTGTAGGGTCTGAAACGAGCACTGAAACCACTTTCAGAGACAGAGCGAGCAGTCCGGCCTTGGGCAAGTGTTTTTGGCTGGCCGCATCCCTGGAAAACCTACGTGAGAGAAGAAAAGGATTTTATGAAATAGGATGTCACAAAAGTCTCCCTTCTCCGGGTTCCAACTCAGCCCCTGCCCAAAATCACACATCAACTTTATATATATACTAGAAAGGGCATTCAGGAAAAAACATATTGATGAGAACAGCAAAATAAAACACACTGAATAAATAAATCCCAAATGTCCTCTTGGCCCATTTACCTTCTGAGACACCTGCATGCTGTTCTCCTGCATGTTCATGATCGCATCTGAAATTTTCACATCAATGGGGTCCATGACTGACTCAATGTTGAAGGGACCCTCCAGCCTTTCTGCTACCAGCAGCATTGAATCTAACACAGAGAGAGATGAATGAAGGTTTTTAATAGAGGAGCTTCAAGAATAACGGGTACAAAGGATAACTGTTTGAGCACACAGACATTAACCACTGCAGTGTTGCCTCTGACCAGTGCACGTCTCCAGGAAACATTTTGCTCCGTTCCCAGAGCCTACACCTTCACCAGGCACTTAGAGGCTGCCAGCACCAAATCATGGGCTCATATACATCAAAAGCCATGTTAAACAAGGGGGAGCCATTGCAGCCTGCCAACAGCAGCCTGTAATCAGCTCCTCCCATCAGAACAAGCATTACTAACAGCCTCCGCTCCGTGCTCATTTATTAAAGGTTGCCTTGTGTCATTTGTTTTTCAAGACTGCTTTCAAAGCCACTGGCTTCCTCATGCTGGTCCTGAGCACAAGACACCAACTTGCAAGGGTCCAAGATGATCCTTGATACCATTTCTCCCTTACAGACAGCTACAGGGTTTTTCATACCTGGGGAAGGCAAGGGATTGCACTCCCAGCATTACATGGACAATCTGCATGATGGAGTCTGCGTGAGAACAGTGTGAATGCTGTGCACTCATGATGTATTTGGCACATCTCTAGGCAAGGGGAGAAGGAAAGTCCCTCAGCCAGCACTGGGTCACTCCTCCTGTGCTGACATGCACGTCCTCATCAAATGCATCATTAAACACAGCAGCTACTGAACATCCACCACTTCCTCTGGGAAATTACAACTGGTAATTGGCATTAAGGCTTTCACCTTGTATTGTGTTTACATCCTCTCTCCGGTTCTCCTCTAGAAGGTGCCTCCAGGTACACACCTGGCACTAAGCTCTTGTTTCTTCTCACCCATCACAACCTTAACTGTGGTCCCTCAACCCCAAAGCATTTGCTGGTCTCATCTCCTGCATCACTTCATGATGCTCTGCCACAGACTCATCTTTTTCCAGTTGCATTTAATTCTTCAATTTTTCCTAGCCTGAGTGATGAGGGAGGTCAGGACACGACAGTCCCTCCGGCCCTAAGGAGCTCCTCCCTGCTCCTAAAATACGCCTGTTCCCGTCCATTAAGGAGAACAGGTGTTTCACAGTTAGTCTATTAATCTTGAAAAGTGTTTCTCATGACATTCATCCTCCTCCTAAGTGCAGAAGGTATTTTCAACAAGCAGAAAACTTCTGTGGGCTCTGGCTATCTGTTAAAGCCCTATAACGAAATCTGACATACCAAACAATGTAGTAATAGCTTTGCCTTAGTGCCCAAGTCATGTTAAACTACGTTAAAAAACCCACAAACTGGTGACAAATATACAATTAAGCTATGTGTGCATGTAAAATAATAATAATAAGAGGAAGAGAAGGACAAGTAATAATAATAATCCAACACCAAAACTCCCACATGAACTGCAGATGTCTTCCTAGCCTGTAAATCCACTTTTTAAAGACAATTCAATATTCTAAAGTTTTGTTGGGTGTTAGTCAAAGGACTATCAGTCGATTAACCCACTCTTACTCACACAGCTCCTCCAAGGTGTGGTTGTTTAGGGAGTAAACCTCAGGAGGAGCTGGAGTCCCCAGGAAAGTCCCTGGCTCTGCAGGCACACACCACCAGCATCAGTGACAGAGCTGTTGCAAGGCATGGCTGGAATTCAGCCGTCAGGGACTACAAGCAGGTCTGAACTAAATGCATTTAAAAAAAAAAAAAAAAGGAAAAAAAAAAGAAGGTAATAACAAATGAAACAAAGAGTCTTAGACTGTATTGTGGTGGGCTCCAATAAAGTGATGCTTCAAATCTCTGAGTAATGACTGCTAGCATGAATATACCATTGTGCCGGAGGAGAGAAAAATGCTTTTGATGTGCTACCAAATGGAGACTTTTGTAAACAAGTGGAGCACAACTTAAATGTGTTCATCATTGTCAAAGCTTTTGGGGTTTTTCACGCGCATAAAGAACATCCCGGTGCAGTTTGCAGGAAGCCGCTCATTTCAAATAAAAATATTATGAATAGACAGATAATAAAACACACAAAATGCACAGGGCTTTTAAAAAAAAAAAAAAAAGAAAAATCATTCCATTTTGTAACTACTTAATTCTCCGAGTGGCCAGGAAAGGCCACAGATCAATAAAGTGTTTGTGAAAGACTGAAAGGAAACATAAACCCCAATTCTTCTGGCTGTTTGGCATCTTTGTAAACTTTGAGCCGGGCAGGCCATCCACAAGACCATGGGAATGTAGAGCGAATTGGGTCCTTTGTTAGCAGGGGTGCCATGGCGTTCCATGTATCACAGCCCAGGAATGCAGCCTCTGCTTTGACTGCCGATAGAGAAAATGCATTCGGCCTCCAGCAGAGCTGCCAAAGCTGGCGAGAAAAGATAAGGAAAGTAATAACTGGAGTTGGGATTGATACAGGCAAGGAGCGCTAAATGAAATAAACTTTCATTAGGAAGCAGGGAGGGGAGAAAGGGGCTGAGGGTGGGGGGCTCTCCCTCATCTGCAGTTTTGATTTTGGAGGCATCCTGCAAACTTTTACCTCCCACCAGGAGCTGGCTGGTGTCCCCAGCTGCTGGCGAGCAGCGGTTCCCTCTGGCAGCCCCGTCTGACGTTAATAAGGCTGGCTGGGGTTCCGGGCACCGCCGGCACCGCTGCCCGCAGGAGGGGAGGACGCTGCTCCAGCACGAGGAATGAATCTTCGGAGCCATGCCTCTCCCAAAAAAGATTTTCCATTATTGGGAGAGAGGAGTTGATTATAAACAGCAATTATTTTGCCCCAGCTCTGGCGCAAAGTAATTGATATTTATAAGCCATGGCGAGGTGGCTCAGCTTTGCTTCATGAAAGTCTGGCAGAGTGAAAAATGTACCCTGGCCATGTGCTACAAACACACAGCATGACAAAGACAGTCTCTCCTCCCTGTGATGGGGAGATACAAGTGGATTTGGGGGGGAAAAAAACCCACAACCATCTAGCACCATCCCTTAAAGACCCTTTTCCTCTTGCATACATTTGTCCTTGCTACTGGCATTGAGACAATCCTTAGCAACAAAGCACCTCGCTCTCATGAAGGAAAGCAATTCTTTTGCATTGTGCCACCAATAATCAGAAACCCACATCTTCAGCCTCACTGTCTGACTTGAAGAACAAAAGGCAGTTTTCAGTCTTAACCCCAAGATCTGATTTAAAAGGAGAGGGAAGGAGGGGGAAGACCTTGACCATTCATTAACAACAATCTTTTTTTTTTTTTTAAGGGGAAAAAAATTCTTTGCACACAAAGTAGTACTCCAGATATGTATATGGAGCCTGAATTCGACATCTTTGAGCAGAGTAAACCTTTGTAGGGGAAAAAAAAAATCATGAAAAGGCACTGGAGATTAACACTGTTCATTCAGAAAAGCTCCAACCCCCCAATAGCCTGTTTGAAACAAAGTATACCCCTGTCTAATTGGTGTACAATTGTGTCAGGAATAGAGGGAGAGATAATTTAGATAGTTAAAGGGGAGAAAAGAGTACAATTCGGTCATTATTTCATACTCCACAGATTTAAATGGCACTTTGGAGAAATAAGGAATTACAAAGTCTTCTTGTCTCAAAAACCCTACAAACTTTATATTTGAGCTTGGAAAAGCTTTACGTAAGTGACTTAACATATAGACCCACTAACACACATGTGAGTATTTCATATGCACATGCACCCAAATTAATATAGACTTGCAGCATTTGTTGCAAGTTCTCCTGTTTAACTATCTTTAAATTGATTTGCTAGGTTCAAAATCTGATTTCGACTCATAATAAATCATCACCATAATGTGGCACATAAACTCATACTGCAAAATCGCATTGAGCTCATGCAGGTGGGTTTTTGGTATTTTGTGGAGTGGTTTTGAGAGGATTTTTTGGGGTCTTGTTTATTAATTTCATTATTTACATCTTTAAACACAAACACACAAGAGATTTGTGGCATATGCCCTGCCCTAAACACCAGATCTACCTAATTTAATTTGTCTCGAGAGGAAAGTTGAGATAGAAACCAAAATCTGGAACATAACCAGCACCTGTTCAGTTATTAAACTGTCTAAAGAAAGCACAGCTTAAATTTTCTGTATCCGTACTCCACTGCAGGCATCAACCCAAAGTGCAGGAACCAAGCAAATACTGCCAATAAACTTAACGAAGCTTAATACCATACTTAAGTAATGAGTGGGCAGGAAGCCCCTTGGGAAGGAAGCACTTCAAGAAGAAAGCTTTGCTTCCAACCTGGAATCACATGTATTTATTTTGTCTTGTTTAATAATCTTAATTATTGTATGCAGTCCCTATCAGTCTCGTGTGACAGGGCTCGCCAGCTTCCCCCGAGCTTTCGTTTTTAGCCGCATACCACCTACAGCAATTAGCTGCTTGTGCTTTTGTCTGTTTTCTGGCATTATGCCCTTCCCTTTCATGGGATTCCTCTTTTCTACTTGGACTAGATGTTTGCAAGTCTCCTGGCTTTGAGCTATTTCAGCAACAATTGTAGTTGAAATACTTAATATTCTCATGAGAAAGACGGCTGGGAGGAATGGGGGGGGCGGGGTGTCAGCCTCCCAGAGAATGACTTGGAAACCCAATTTAGTGTCACATTTAACTCCCTATATGGAGTACACACACACAAAAAACGCCTTCTGAAAATAACACCCTGCACATACCCAGTTGGCAGAGCAGCAAAGTGAAAATCCAGTGCACAAAACATGGAAAAACACATTCTAAGATGTAAATCTAGCCTCAAATGCCAACTATCAGCAATTTCCCTTTTTTTTTTTTATCTTGCAGCTCAATGAAAGGGAAATCTTTTCTTTCTAACAGTCTTTTTTTTCCCTGAGTGGGATGGGAAGAGTACCGCAGCCTTTTCAGTAGCAGCAGATACTTTACATGTGCACTTCATCACACATTAACTGGAGTGAAGCGACTGCTCCCAAAGGATGCTCAATCACAGATAAATCAAACCTCCTGGAAAAGGAGCACAAATGAAAACATTTAACATTATCTATTGCCTGTGCCCACAAAATGTGATGCATTGCCAATTCTGATGAGCCTTGACCCAAGGAGGAATTTAACATTTCAGTCTAAATTTCATGTATTGAATGATACCGTGTGTAAGCACGGAAGAGAAATAACAACCAGGAGGAAAAGGATGGCAAAAGCACTCACATAGCGTCACGCAAGACCTATCAACAGTGCAAAAGGATGGTGGCTGAGTGCCAAATGAGCTGTTTAAAAACAGATTCAGACACATGTCCTATTCAATTTTTTAATGTAAAATCCAGGTATTCAGCTTTTCCCAAAGCTCATCATGGCTGGCAGGAAGATTCCCAGGCTGCTGAAGAAGAAAGCTGGCTTTGGGAAAGACAGCTGTATGGTGACAATAATGTATAAGAAGTAGTATGGAAAAAACAGACTGTACACATGCTTGGTCCAGCAAGAAGAGACACTCCAAGCCTACAAGCATATGGCAGCTCCATGCTCCTAAAGCTTGCTGCAACAGAAGTCATTGGCATAACAAAAGTCTCATTTATTTATAAGTTGATGTGAATGGCAAAGGTGTGCTGTATAGAGGTGTGGAAGGAAAAGATACCCATTACAGACACCTGAAAAATCTGCTATAGCTCAGCACAGCCACTCACAAAGCCATTCAGGTGAGGGACATAGTATCAGTGTAGACTCATATGCAGTTTTAACCCATATTGCCTTACCCATAAAGATATTCCACTCAGCGTCCAAGTCCCCTTGGTTGGCTAAGCAGCCTCTCATGACGTTAAAGCAATAGTTGTAACAGGGCTTCACTGATACCAAACCTCGGCAGTGTGGGCAGTACATCATTTTCAGCAGTGCTCGTGTACCCTGTGGCGTGGGGTTCACCTTTAAAAGAGAAAAAGAGAAGAAAATTAGCACTCAGTCACTAACCCACACATTTACCCCAAGGTGCATGGGACAGAGTTGTGCAGAGGAGATGCAACAGGCTCAGCCATCACCATCACCATCCAGTCAGAGCTCCCTGTTTACATGGTCCAGGGATGTGGGGAACAGATGAAGGCATCTAGCTCACCTCCTTGGGTGTACCTGCCACTCCAGGGGTCACAGACAGTCCTCAGGGTTGCAAGAACAGGAACTACAAGGGGACACGCAGCACTCAAGCTCAGGGAAGGCAGTAAAATGTGACCAAGTCAAATGATGTCACACAAGGCTGCACTATCTGAGCCCTGCTGCAAGCATGTGCTGAAGAAGATGATGCTGAGATTTCTCAGGAAAAAGTGTCCAAAACAGGATATCTGCCACTGTCCCCATACCAAACCCGCCAGGAGCGTGCCCTCCTCCTTGGTGCACTCGGCTCTTCTGGGACAATCGCCCAGCAGGGCTCTCAGGCACAGAGACCAGCTCCTTTATCTCACATTCAGCTCCCGAAACACAGCATTTACATGACAGATACCCAGGTTCATTTACACTCAGCACTCATCACTCTAAGTAACAGTTCTCCCCACCCGAAGGAAGTGGCAGCTACAGCCCTGCAGCTGAGGACAAGGCAGGGAGGACCCTTGAAGCAAACGCGCTGACACTGGGCGTGCGAGCAGAGCCGTCTGCAGCAGGCATGTCACCCCTGAGCCCTCAACAGGGCTATTTTCCAACGTGACTCATGGTCATTCATGTTTGATTCACTCTCTGGCCCAGCTTCAAAACATTCATTGAAACCATTTCCACCCAGCCAGTCCGAGGAGCATTAGCTCCATCCCAACACACTAGTGCCGACCACATGGTGGGTCTGTCCAAAGTGTTGAACAGAGAAGCTCCCTTAAGAGCAAGTTTAAGTGTTAATTAGCCACATATGAAAACAGAAAATTTAGATGCAATCAGAGATACATTGACAAAACAAAAGTGGTCTCTGGTGTTTTAAATGATGCACCTGAGACTCCTTGTGAGGCATTTAGGGAAAGTGCTCTAAATAGGTTGTGATCCATGACCATGCTGGAGGAGACACACAACACCCCTGAAAAAGAGGGAAGTCACTCCATACAAAGCGCTGGAGATGTGGATGGCCTCCACATCTCATCTCTGGAGTTGGAAACAGACTTCATGGTAGAGAGGACAACAGGACTGAATGGAGATGAATGTACACAAGGAATATCTGGTACTGCACACATGCTGAGGACCTTACTATTGCAAAGCCAATCTCAGTGTGAAGGATATGGAGAAACTAAACATGATCTTCTGGTGCAAAAACTAGGTGGCAACACATGAAACTAGGAGCAACAGATTTTAACAAAAATAAAACAGAAAAGAAAAGCTACATAATCAGGCTGGCATCAGCAGAATTTTAAACCCTCTTTTCTTATGAGAAGAGATAATAGATAAAAATCTGCTGCTTCTGACAACCCCAGAAAGACCACAATTTCCTTCAGCAGGCAAGCAAACTGGTTACAGAGGCAGAAGGGTCAGTTTTCTGCAGCTGATTGAGCTCAGTGCTGGATTTTGGCTGGCCAGCAATGTTAATCAGACAGCATTTTACCCTTTCTTTGTCCATGAAGAGCCTGTTTGGCTGAGCAAAAGGAAACTCCATGTAGAAAGCTATTTGCGGTGATGGTGGAATCTGATTCAGATCCTTCAGAGAATATATACATTTTATATTTATATATATATATTTGGAAGGCATAGTGGGAGCAGGAGCCCTAGCAGAAAGCTCCCTATTGGGACAGCATGGCTTTAAAGCAGAGCTGGTTCAAACCCTGGGAATAGCTCAAGCAACAGAAAACAGCTAAATCAGATGATTTATAGTTGGAAAACTGGAAACAGACAAATGTAAAGGTATCATCTGCCATCCAGATGGTGCAGTCCTTGCATAACAAAAAAGTTGCGAGGATAAAGAGGGGACTGAATAACATCTCGCACCCAGAGACCAGCTCTGAAGGATGCTCCAGCTTAGCAGTTTACTTGTTTCTCTGATAAAAATCTATTCCTATGTCATTTGGCAGTAGGTGCCAGGACCTCCGTGCCTAGTCCTGAGGCTTATCAGCAGATCCTGGCCATTCTAGCGCTGCTGGCCCTCAAAGAAGTGCTCTGCATCCTCCTTGGGAAGAAAAATTAGGAAAATGTTGATAGTACCAGCCAAGTGCTAAAGTAGTTTGAAGCTGAATGAGGAGCAGGAAGCTTCCCCAACCCTATCATGGAAAGCTGCAGCTCTATGGGAGGGATTGCATGGCAGTGAATTGCAAAAACCCACATGCAGAGCCATGACCCAGGAGGCCCCTTCCCATCTTAGGTTCCCCCCTCGCCCCACGAGCACCGAGCGGCTGCAAGCCTGCAGCATCCCCTGCTTTGATATTTCATAGGGGTTGATCTTTAAGAATCCCAGCAGATGCAGGGGAAACTGAAGCTGCTTTCCCACGTTCCATAGCAGACGATATGCAACGGTCACTTGGATTAGGTCCTTTGAACAAAGACCCGGGATGATTTTAAAAGTGAACGAGGCTTCGCTTCCTTCCCCACGTAGGTTTGTGGCTCTGAGTCCTGCACAGAGCTGAGCAGAGGGTGCTCACAAAAGGGTAATGGAAAAGACAAACCCCGGCCTGCAGTGACTGCTGAACTGAGCCCTATTAGCGATGGACATCACCCACAGGGAAGCTGTTAAGTGTGCAATACAGCTAACACAGATAAAGAGGAAGACAATGGACAAATTCATCAGTCCAGAGTTGACACTTTATGGTGCCAGAAAGCAACAGGAAGGCACAAGCAGATATCACCTCTAAGAGAGACTTTTGGGTAACATTATGAGCAATTACACCTCGTTACAACAGTGATAAATGCTTAACTGCTGGGTATCACTGCAATGAGAACCTTAACCCCTGGCACAGGGCCCATACCCGGTCCAGACCAGCTCTGGCTCTGTCAGTGGGATGTGCCATATGTTGCACTGGCAATTCTTCACAAGCTTTTAATGCTGGCCCTGCCACACCAGGTGCAAGCTCTTAAAACACCATTGTATGTAACAGTAAATCCAGATATGCTTTGTTCTAGGGTTGTGTTTATCTTGGAAAGCAACTCAAGTTCATTCAAACTCTACTCTAGAATGACCCTCAAAACCAAATAATCTCCTTCCTAATAAAGCAGAGTCCCAAAGAAAGCTTTATTTGCTGGAGAGGATTTACTCTGCTAGATCTGAGTCCAGGTACTAGTATGCTGCAGTACACATACCCTGTAAAAGCTTCTAATAGAAGCAAATGCACTCCAGTCCCTTCCTTTTATCTTGTGAAATTTATTTCCTGTCCATGGCATGCCATGCCACTGCAGCAATCCATCACCCTGTGGTTTCATGTAAATTACAATTTGTCCATATCTATACGCTTTGTCAAACGTGAAGATTAAAAGCTGCTAACAGACGTGTTTTGGCACTAATCTTCACATTCGTATTGAACTTGGTCCTTAAAAATACAGATTTGCACACAATTTACAAAAATTAAGAGAAAAGAAACCAATCCTGTGCTTAATGCAAACATTTTGTATCATATTTGTTGGGATAACTCCCCTACTCATATTGACTGGTGAAGGTAAAATCATGTTCTTGTAAAAGTGCCACGCTCTTGGCATAATAAAATCTGGTTTTTGATGGTACCTTGTCATACCCATCCCATTTCTGAGTCTCACATAAGGGAAACTGCCTTACATCCTTAGCCTTTTCCAGCTCACTAGCAATTGCAGCTGGATGCATACATCAGGTAGAAACTTCACCATTAAAGTATACAACTATCAAGTGCAATGCCTTGATCACAGCCTATCACAAAGCCACCAAAACTCAAGATAAACTGATCTGTACGAGCAGTCAAAGTTCAGAAAAGCAACTAGATTCTTTTTTTATCTCCTTCCCAAGGCAAGGAATAGCTGAGAAAGGATGACAAAGCTCCAGCTATGGACAGTCCTGCAGGGAGCTCCCACCAGCTGCCAGACAGCCAGAGACACATTTCATTCTCCCACTCTACCCTCAAGTTAACATTAAGAATGTTAATAATAACATTTAAAATCCTGTCAGCTTTAATAACTATTTATAATAACACTGATAACTCAGGCTTTCTTTTTTTTCCAAGCTTGCACAACAACAGTGTTGCCATGCCAGCAGCACAGCCACCAGAAAACATAAAAATCCAACAATCTGAAAATAAACGCAGTGAAATTACTTTTGTTTTATACTGTGTTTTCTTTGCAAAAAAAACTAAACGAGGGCAATACTGGCTAAGGAAAACTAAAGGAGTAACTTCTCAGTGACATGGAAAGATAATTTCAGAAACACACTTCAAAGTTGACTGTGGGATGCTCCAGGTGAGCAGTCAGCTTAGACAACTGAGGTGTCATCGATTTTTAGGACCAACACAACCTTATTTGCATCATTTTTTCCTTCTCTCAGTGCTGTGCAAGAGCATCATCTTGGCACACACTGGTCCAGACATTCAGCTCACTGTGAGGCAGAAGATCACTCAGGAGGCTCTTGGTTTGCTTCTCCACCCCAAATATTCCAATGAAAGTGTTTTGGAATTAACTACGCATTTAACCAATTTTGCTGGCCCAGTGCTAGGACATGAATAATTTAGACAGCATCTGTTTCAACCACAGAGTTAGGCCTCTGAGGTCTAGCATAAAGGAGCATATTTAGGAATGGTATTTGGGAACTGCAAGACACTGTGTCTCATCAGTATTCACTCCCCATGGTGATGTCTGCTGCAGTTTTATCTTTTGCAAGGAAAAGTTCAAGAGTACATTTATGCTCAATTCCCTATTTACAGCTTGCTCCCCCCCACTCCCGATGAGGAACAGCAGAGCTCCTGAGAATCACACCACTGGGGACTCAACCTGCTCAGTCCTAACACTAGAGTGTCAGAAGTGAAGCACCATGTGCTTGTCTTCCCCAACAGGGTAAAAGGGACCTCAGGGCACCAAGTGGATGCCTCTCCCTCTGAAAACTTAAGTAGCAATGCTAGGGTCAGCATATCCTGCTCCTGGTACCCTTGGAACCAAAGGGCCTTTCACACCAAGCTTGTTCTCTGCAGGACCTGCCTCTCCCTGCCTCAGACACTGCAGATCACGAGCAACGTTCTGTTTGCTTTAATGAGCAAAACAGCAGGAACATTTATCTGTGCAGCTACAACCAAAAACATCCTTAGTTATCCCTCACATTGTTTTCAAAATTAGCACCAGAACCACAGAGTGCAGGGGGAGGCAAAGAAAGAAAAGAACAAAACCAACCCAGTGGACTGAAGGGCTCCTGCATGACGCCATCGGCTCCAAACCCACAGCCACATCCACGCGCTCTCAGCCCCTGAAATCTGCAATGAATGCTGCTCCAGCATGCTTTGAAGGCTGTGCCTAGCACAGACCCTCGGATGGCTGGAGCTGAGGCAGATGCAGTCACATTCTTGGCAGGTCTTCTCAGGGTCATCTTTGATGTGGAGAAGTGCTTGGTATTGTTTGCTGCATTGATGTTTGCCCTTGGTACGTGGAAGGCAAGGTCCTTGTGCACGGCAGCCCCTCGGTCTGGCCCCGCAGCTTGTAACCCACTGCCTGGACAGTACTGCCCCTTTGGAGGACCCCCTGCTATACTAAAAGGGCTTCTTGGCTTCTCTGGCCATTTCTCGGTTGCCCACAAAGCAGAAGTGTTGCCCCTCTGTCCCCTCCAAATGCATGCACGCAACGCATTCCATTTCTGTCACTTCCCTGGCAGGGTTTGCTCTCGCCTGAAGGCTGCCCAGCTTCGTTGCATATAGGAACATGAACTTCTTCCTGAAAGAGGATTACAGTCACATTCCCCTTAAGTCAAACCAAGGACAAAGACCGCACAGAGGGAGGTTGGACCTTGGCTCTCTGACTAAACTTTTAGATCCTCAAATGGTGGTTACAAGGGGCATAACTTTTACCCAAACGAGAGCTCAGCGCCTTATTATCTGTGATGACAAACAAGCCTCGTTGTTTTGTTATTTTCATCACTGCTTCTCCTAAACCAATGTCTGGTCCACGTTCAGCATCCACACCGAAAAAGACAGGAACCACAGTTCAGGGACACAGGTCAGCGGTAGGTTGCTTGACAGAGGTTCCAGTCTTAACTTATACTCCACAGATGCCAAGGCAGCTCAGAGCAAAAGGGGTTAAAAAGCTACCAGGCTCCCACTCCAGCTCTGGAGCGGTGTGGGAAGGCAATCACCTGTCCCCTCTGCAATTCTCTTCATAAACAGTTGGAAGAAAATTCCCTCCTTGGCTGCTATCATTACACTTCCTTAGGGAAGAAATGCCAAGACCAAGAAAGCTGACCTCCTCCACCCGCCGTGAACATCTCCAGCAGTCTCCTCTCATCTGCTAATGTCACCTGAGGACAGCAGATGAAGAGAAAAATTATTTCACACGGTTCATATCTGTGCTTCCAAACTAAACACCGTTTCTTGCATACAATTTTCAAGCTGCTGCCTTTCCCAGGGTTCCCAAGGACAGGCTAGAAGACCCTTTCCAGCAGCCCAGATGCTTTGGTGGCACATGCATCTCAAACGCTTGTTGGGGAGGTAGTTCAGGAGCCTCCTGAGCTCCCAGCAGTTCTGCCTCAAATGACAGGACATGAGGGCAAGAGGGAAAAGTGGTAAAAGAATCCCAAAACAACACTTCATCAGCATAAATTTCCTGGGGGGCTCCAGAAAACTCACACCACCACTAAAACTGCAGGAGATCACATCTACAAGTCCCAGCCTGCAGGTGTGTGGAGAGATGGTGATGCAGATGCAGTGATTTGATGCCGTGTGACTGCACACTTCATCTTCCATGTGCCTCTGCTGCCGACCTCCAGCCAGACCTCCCCTTCCAGCTCCTCCTGACCCTACCAAATGTTGTCAGAGAGCTCAGCCCTTGATTTCACTTCTTCTCCCCCCACAAACAGGGACCTCTGCTCCATACCTGTAGCTGACTCTACAAGCCCCACTGCACTTTGCCCTCAGAGGTGTCATGACCCTCAACCAGGCTGTGGTTTTAATTGCATGCAACTAATTACAGGAACATCTCTGCAGCTTGAGAACTGCCCAGTTGCACGTTCTCATCCTTTTTTGGTCACTCAGGGCTCTGGCTTGTATTTGTTCCTTTTTTCCAGCCCTGGCTGGGGCAGGAAATGTCACTGCTGGCAGCAATTTAACCCGGCTGACTTCAGCGTTTGTTGAGGGCTAAGTAGCAGGTGAGTGATTAGGGGATGGGCAGATTTCCGTCTCCCGAAGGCAGGGGCAGGAAGGTCAGGGAGAAAGCACCCAGTGTCAGTAGATGACAGAGGGAAGCGCCGGAGGCCCCCAGCCCCTCGCAGCCAACCCCAGAGGCAGGGCACATCTCTAACAGGCAGAAACAGCATCCTGAGTTTTCTCCTCAGATCTGTGTTCAGGATAGATCTGGAGAACTTCGTACTTTTTTGCTCCAAAGGAGGGAATTTGAGGCATGAAGACTCGAGCATCAAAATTGTAGGGTTTAGACATAGTTTGAAAAACATCTGTGCTCTCTCTCAAAACCATACAGCGTTCTCTCTGTTGTGTATTTGGGCATAGTGGCACACCTGATCCATTCAAGGCCAAATTAAAAGTTATTTTCTAGCATTCTGACTTGGAAATCAAGCACACTTTCAATATCCTCTCTTCTTTTACTCCTGTACTTCCAAACTCACACAAGAACAATACCCTTCTAAATGCATCTCCCTAGTGAAGATGTAAAAATATCTAGGATCATTAAAAAGCCATCAAGGCCATTCCACTGTAAAGTGCTCTTTACTCTCCTGATAGTATCCCGGGAAAGTATGCAGCTAGGTCTTACAGTAGTTTGTATTTCTCCTTCTGAGGATTTTCAATTAAGTATTTTTTACTTACTTGTTACAAAATGCATTAAAAGTAAAACTAATTTGCATTCCTTTGGACATTTTTTCATAAAGAAGAATTGAAGATTTATCCCTCAAATTAATCCCTGGTATAAGCAGTCATTCCACTACAACTCCTGAGTAAAAATAATAAGGAAGCAAAGTCAATGGAGTCATTATACAGAGCTCAGCAAAGCCAGGCTAATCTATATGTAATGTGGGAAGCCCCAAAACACTACCACAGAGCAGCAGGCATAAAAACATCAGTTTTTAAACTCACGTCTAGAATTTCCCATTGTGTCTTGCAGAAACGTGATGTTAGATTTCCACTGAATGAGATTAAAACACTAGAGAAAAGATTATTATTTCTTCTACTGCTGCAACTAAACCTTAGGTATTCAGCAGCAGGGATTTTTGTTACTGCTTGGAAAAGTCAGTCTGTTGTAGAATTTCCAGTGCAACTTGTGAAAGTGAAGTGGAAAGTGCAGCAACTGTGATCGTCCACGGCACGTGAGCTATTTTTGCAGCTGCGTGGGACTGTGGGTAGCTTTCCACACTCGAGCAATTAATTCTAGGGTTGAAGGCAACTCTACACTCAAGGATCTTCAAAAGGGAAAGAGAAATCACGACGCCACCTCGGGTTCACGACTCTGATTCGTAACAGATGCGGGGACCGTAGCCCTTGTGGTTCCGTGTCAAGTCTGGAGACGTTTTGATGAATTCTGAGCAGATGGAGCATAAACACGATCCCTCACCCATGCACATTTACTGCCTACCAAGTGACTGCACATTCCCGAAACTGTACTGGGGCTTAACGGCCAGACCTCCCACCCGAATATTTCATCCACACTCTACAGCAGCACAAACACTATCCCACAACCACAAGATCTGCCACACAGCCACAAACAAGGGCCACCAAATCTAAAACCCCAACCAGGAGATCAGCAGGCTTGGCCAGTGACCTGGCACAAAGACACTCAGCCCCATCTGGCACAAACCCTGCCTCCCACCACAGGATGGCATCCCCGAGGCTGGAAGATTTTGTGGTCTTGTAAGAGTCACCCACATGTCACATATGGAGCTCCACACACCCACCCTCAACCAGCAGCACACATCTAACACATCAGACACATCTAACTTGAGAGTCATCACTATCAGATGGGGAGTTGAGGGATCCAAAAACCTAAACCTGCCACTGTTAACTTACAACTAACTCCCAGAACTTGGATAGATTAGTATAGCAACTCTTGCCTTGCTAATATTCTCTGCCCTGCCAAACTTGTGGCTTATTGCAGTCTGTTTTTCTCATTTCTCTTCAAGAAAAATTAATGTGGAAGCAGACTTTTTTTTCCCTATCCTCAGAGAGAGTATTTTAATATTATCCCTGTAAGTCAAAGAAATTTGAATAATTATCTCACTTAACAATGCTGCTTGTGCTGCCTACAAAACTGCATTCTGCTTCTAAGAGTGTCTGAACACTCTTCTTTCTTTTTTTTTCTTTCCTGGCACTTAGGCTGATTCAAACTCCTGCCTGCTCTTTCAGCCTGGTGTTTTATTACTCTGTAACCAGGTAGAGAGAAAGTAAACCTCTCTGCCTGATTAAATTATTACAATAAATCTTCTACAGCCTAAAGGAAATGAGCTGAGTTTGTTAAAAGGAAATCACTAATATTTGTTATCTTACATAATTATTTTAAGGGGATTATTGATTGTTCCCTACACCATACAACTCTGCCTAAAATTAAAGACAAATTTCATGTAAAAAAAAAAAGTCACCTCACTTAAACAACTCCAAAGTGATTTATATGAAGAAGGAGGTACATATATAAGTAACCAACATATTGCAGCTGTTTGATCCCCCCAAAAAATGACCTTACCATAAATGTCTGAGGTCTAACTTGTGCTCTGTGTGTGTGGCACCAAGTACAACTGGCTTCTGCCCTGTGCACGTGACTCCAGCTTACTGTTATCACAGAAGTGCTGTTTGCTCATGTGAACTGCCTCTCCCCATGCCCAGGGTGAGGAGCAAATCATCAGCTGCTCCATTATGGATGCCTGTAGCATCCATGACTCACTGTAATTTAAAGGCAATATTAAGAAGAAGATACGGCCATTACACAAGCAAACATGGTTATTTCCACTGCAAAAGATATTTAATTTCCTGCTGTTACTGTTCCCTAGACAGGAGCAAAGCATCCACCTGGGGAACATTCCTGCTGCTGGGCTGCAGCATTAGACAGTGGTGTCCCTAGAACCTGACTCTACCACACAACAGCGCAGCCCACCTAGATAGGAGTTTGTCCCGCTTGCACTCAACTACCACCAACACCTTTAGGTACCAGCCAGGACAACAGGGAAAGATGCTACTCATCACGGGTCCACAGGACACGGGGAACAACCACAAGACGGAGCTCACCGCGGACACTTTGCTCACGACGTCCCTCGCGACGGCAAGGCCCTGTGCGAAGGTGCGGGCGGCCACGAAGGCTCGCGTCACTTGCAGCTTGAGCTTCCGCGGCACGTCCCCAAAGGGCTTCAGCTGCTCCGTGTACTTGCTGACACACTCCAGGTACTCATCCGTGAAGTGGTACTGGGGGTTGACCAGCCGGAACATGCGCTCCAGCAAGCGCGCCCAGAACTCGTTGAGCATCTCCTCCAGGTTGACGTTGCCGCCCACGTAGTAGCGCTTCAGTTCCACAAAGAGGTCCTTGAACAGCTCCGAGTTCTGCATGTACAACCGGCCGTACGTCCGCACGAACATGTCGTTCAGCGACTTCTCAGCATTCTCGAGAAGCTCTTTGAAGAACTCTAGGAAAGAGGAAGAGAAGATATGGTAAACATGGGCATTGGGTTGTGTCTTCACACACTTCTACAACCACTGCTGTTGCTTAACTGGAAAATTCAGCACAACGAGACCACCATCCAAATGAAATGGAAGGTTAAAGGACTCTCTAAAAATTTTCAAATCATTTCTATACCTCAAAATTTTTGATTACTCTTCATAAACCAACCTCCACAACCTCTCTCCAGGTTGGATGACTTTGCATAAGCGAAATTTCTTTTGATGTAAATCTGAATACTGTGACAACAGTCAGCAAAAAGACAAAAAAAAAGCACCAGTTTCTTATGTTTCAATTCAGCCATCTTAAAAGAAGTCATTTCAAAGCACAAGAGTATCGGAAAGAAAAAAGGTGGTTTTGTGTAAAAACAGATGTTTTACACAAATGGGTCTTTCTTTTCAGTTCTTGACAAATTCTTTTTCCAAAATGATCATAAACCAGCCTCAAAAACAAATAAATTTTAATAAATTTTAAAAACAAATCCAAAAATCTACCTGTTGGTTCTTTCTCTGTCCTGCAAGTTTGTCATCTCTCAGGGCAGGGTCTGCCTCTAATTACCTAATTGGTCTTGATTGCAGACGGGGCTTCAGACGCTTGTAGCAGTGAAAAAACTCCCATAATTATACCAGAATTTGCTCAAAATCCAAGGTTAAACACTTGGCAGAAGAACAAGAGATTTTTCAAATGACAAAGGACAGACGGGGGCCCTCGGGATTTTTATCACTTTCTAAAAGCAAATCCCCACTTTGGTTCACCCTCTGAGAGCACTGGACAGCCGATAGAGCGGCTGCTGCCAAAGTGTCTTGGCAGTGCACCTACATCTCCAGCACTGATAACAAGCTTACCTGATGATGTCTGGCATGTCAGACGCAGTTTAAAGAACATGCCCTGCCAAGACCATGCCACCAAAGCCTTGGCACATGGGTCTAAGCACAAACTACTCTGACAAAAAACCTTTGCCTTGGAGATTTGGCATAGACGAATTAAAGCAAAACACAGGGGAGGTGTCCACTAGGCCAAAAGCACTTGGGCCATTTTGGAACAAAACTCTGTTCTATGTGGCCTTGGGAAGGAGCTAAGGAGAGCGAGGGTGGGTGCTGCTGAGACAAAGCATCCCGTGCTGCCTGACTGCTCCAGCCCCACGGGAACACCGGCACCCTGGGGCGCGGGCGCAGCCTCTCTGCCGCTACGCACGGCACGGGCAAGGGAGCATATTATTTTATGCATGCCACCAGCAATTGAGGATTCCGACCTCTGCTTTTCTGTGACTCATATTCAATAAATATTCTTTAATAAAACATGCCTCTGTGGTTTTTTAAATCCTCAAAGGAGCAATGTTTAGGGCCAGAAGTTGTTAGAAGGAGGGGAGGGGAATATTTTGGCCCAGTGTGAATTTAAACCTTGTTAAAAGACATTAAAAGTATGCTGAAGTTCAGATTTTCGTCTTCAAAGTGCTCCAGTACAAACAAAGCCTAACACAGAAAACATTTTCTGGAAAAACTGAAACATTCCTTGAGTTCCTGATGAACAAAGTCATGGGGTCCAGTGCCTGACATGGCTGTATATAATGCAGCCTCTTAGGAGTACAAGAGAAATGATCCAGGGAAGAGGAGATTGCTTTCAAACACCCAACACGTCCTCTGTCCAATATCAGCAGGAACCTCCACTTTCGTTCCCATGACTGGCATTTCCTCTCCAGGAAGATTTTTTTCTTTTGAGTTTATACTATAGAGATTAACTTGGTATATATTAATTTCTAATTCACTTAATCATTTTGAAGGTTCACTTCCTTCCTTTGCTCAGACCTTTTAGTATCAGCAAATAAGTTGTTTATTTAAATACTTTTGTGCCGGGCACAAGACTTGCTAGATTCATCAGCAAACTCTTCAATAAGAATTAGATTTTGAAATTATATTGATGGTAAGTCTACTAGATAGTTCCAACCACCAGTCTAAAGAACCCAAAGCACCATTTTAAGCCAAGAAAGTTATCTTTAGTAATACATACATATTACCATAACCAATGTATTTGCCTGCCCAAACTCATTTTATTGGTTACACTCCAAAGTGGAAGTTGAATAAACTGTATCCAGGCGTTAGAGCTCTTCATCTCTTAGCAATTTTTCATGTGGGCTAGAACTGGGTATGTTCATTAATTATCTTGAAAAAAACCTGCATTCTAATTAGCAGCAAATACCTGTGCACCTGCAGTCTTCCAGCCAGCAGCTTTCCCTTGCCCGAAAGGAAGGTAAATAAAGGAAATGAAAACCTCCCACCAAAACCAGGCACTCCTAAAAGCCCAACACAACACTGCTGACGGAGGCAGCAGGCACACACAAAGCCGTTCGTCTCTGGCTTGAGCTCCAACCACATTTTCATGGACAGAAAACACCCGTTCTCAAGTGCCACTTCCCAAATAAAGAAGGGGAGGGCAGAGGATGCTGTGTGTGTGCAGCACAGAGTCAGCATCCACCCTCCCACCCGCAAAGCCCCCCTGGCAGCACATGCCTGCATCCCCAACCAAGGCCAGACAGGACGCCCTGACTGGCAACAGTGGCTTGGCCTGTAGGTGCCACTGCTGGCATCTTGAGGCTCCTGGGGTGGAGATGAGATTGGGATGGCGGGGAGGAGTGATGCCAAGCATGGCACCAGTGATGAGAGGCCACCCAACACCAGCAAGCAGGGATGGACCCAGCAGTGGGATGTGGATGGCGTCTTCCCCCATGCGATGCAGAGCACTCTTAATTTGGTCAGCAGTAGTGATTAAATTATACATATAGGTATGTTTTAGTCTAGCTATTAGCATAATATAAGTCTGCATCCTCACTTTCTTTCTCCATGTCAAGAAATCAGCTTGGGTGCAGGAAGGAACATTAATCTTTTCTCTGTGCAAACCACGGACAGAGATGTCTGCAATGAAGAAAAGAAAGCCTAAAAGTCCTTTTTATGAGTTAAATGCTAATCTGACTAGTAACTCCCTACATCTAATTAGATATTAATTCTCCCCTTCACGGAAATGAGCTGATTAGCAAACACCAATGTAACCCAGCATTAACCTTGCCACCACAAGAAGAAAAATGGCAGGTTCCTCTCTTACGTCTTGACTGTTTGCTGGGTAAAATAAATGACCACCTTTCATTTGTATTAGAAGTTGACTTGTTCTCAAACAAAGCAAACACACAAAGGCCTCGGTTGCTTATTTTACAGCACTGTAAAAGCACGTTTTACAGCTGTGTTGCAGGCAATCTGTACTCATTAAATTATCACTCTGACAGGCTTCCTGTGAAAAGCTGTCAAATGCAAACATTTTTCACAGACGACAAATCATACTTTGCCAGTGCTCTCTGAGACACTGCTATCTGGAGGGATGGCAGGCTCTCTTTTCCCTCCAGTTATCTTGTTTAAACTCCCTGAACAAGGGCTGGCCCCTCTGTCGACAAACAGGCACAAGCACACACACGGCTGGGAAGGGCTTCACAAACTGACCCACGGGAGCAGCACATGGCTCAAAGGGCTCCCTGGTTCTCCTGGCTGAGAGCAGAGTGTGGAAAGATAGCTGGGTTACACAGAGAGGACGGACCACAGGCAAAGTATTGGGCTACCATGGCAGAGTCAGCTCTGCTCCAACCTGACACAGTCCACACTGTACTGCTTCAACACGTCTGTGCTTAGTCCCGTTGATACAAAGTCACCTTCTCACTCAGGACAAAGGCAGGGGTGAGGGTAGCAGTGCTGCTGAGCTGCCTGGTGGGACCAGAGCCACAAACCCTTTCCTAACACCAAGAAACAAGTTTAAAATTTGTCTGTATTGTAAAATAAATCCTGTGGATGCCACCAGCTTTGATGCTCAAAGGAAGATATTTCCAATGCAATTAACTTTTACAGACAGAAAAGGCAGTAATCTGCAGCCGGGCAATCTACAGCTCTGGGCTCTGTTTATTCTTTTAACACGTTTGAATTTCAAGGTAGAATTTCAATTCCCAACATTCGGCGAGAGCCTAGAGATGTCATGAAATGGTAAGAAAGACTAAATGTGACATATCTGGTATCTCTGCAATAAAAATCCCAGGGAAAAAAAGTCTCCCCTTTTAAACAAATCCTTGTATAAAGGAACACAGCGGGAAACATAACCATAGCTACTTGGCAATTTCCTTTTTTTCAGGTAATAAGATGTATTACCTGTTTGCAGCTGGAGGGCAGACCAGCCCTGCCAGTAACCCAGCACAGGAGAGCATTGCATCTCCCCAAGGTGCTTCCACATGACATCAGATTCCACCACCAGAATAATTCAAAATAATCTTTCTTCCAAATTGCAGATACATGAGCTAATTGAAGAAACACAATCACTCCACCTACTGTGAGTGAGACCGAGCAAATCCCACCTCCAGACAACACATCCACTTCCTTTGACTTTTGAACCCAGTATTTTTTTTGATCCTGGATTCATGTCTCATCTGAGGCAACATTTTCCTATTCCCCGTGTTAACATTTTCAGGTATGTTAAGAGTGGGATTTTCATACAAGAGGGCTTTTGCTGAAGAGAGCCTGGTGCTGTAGGGCACAGTCCTACCTAAATCAAAGGCAGCTCCTGGAAATGAGATGAACACATCAAAGGGGCACATCCCCTTCCACCCACAGGCAGGTTTGATACTTCCCTATGAACACTGGTGACAAAGAAAGAAGCAGCAAAACTGCCTGGTCTGAGCTGCCTCCTGCCACTACCTGCCCTGTGTCAGAACCAGAGACCAGTGTCCTCTGTCTCTCCAGCCCTGCCCCAGGCAAAGTCCACAGGGCTGAATCTGTAGCTGACCATTGCAGGAGTGCAAAGTTTTGCTTTGAATGTCTTGATCTTCAGGAATGAAACACATTTATTTTAAACAACAGTTTCACAGAGAAGCACATCACTCCATGGCACCCTGATTGCTCCTCTTCCAGCCACTGCAAAGAGTTAAACCATCAGTGACCCAGCACCTGAAAACTCTACATTTTATAGAACAAAGGAAACCTTAAGTGGGGTGCAAAAAAAGTAGAGTCTTATCCAAGGGCTGTTGAGCCAACATGCTCACTACAGGCACCCATCTGTTGGCCATGTTCAGGTGTGCTGGTGCCCTTCCAAAAGGAAACCAGGGCTGCCACACACCTTTCTGCTCCCAAAAGCCACTAGACATGCTGCATTTCCCATACACCAGCTTTCCTTAGCTTAGAGCTGAGTTTTCAACTGTCCTTATTCTGTTTGAGGTCTGCAAATGAACTACACAAACAGGTAGACACGCAATAACTCAACACACATTAAAAAAAACAAATAAAACCAGGTTCAAGCATGCAGATGGAATATGCTGAATTTTTATAGGCACAATTAATTAGTTTCAGATAATTTGCCACCCAGTGTTTCAGGCATACTCTTAATATGTTGTCCAGATTATGATTAATTAAGGACCGTCTGTCTTACCAAAACCTTTAATTTGCTTGTCTGTACAGACAATTATGCTTTCTAGTGCGTACAGGAGAACACTGCCACAAAGAGATTAATTATATTTTCTCCTTAAATGGTTTACTCATAAAATGTCCACGACAGCAAGATGGATTCCCAGACGAATGCTCCTGCCCAAGCCACGGCCCCTCGGGCTGTGCCGCGGAGGGGCCGGCGCCGGCACCGTCCCAGCGCCTTCTCAGAGGTGCATCTGTGGACGCAAACTCCACCCTGCAGCTGCTCCTACCATGCAAAGCAAAATTCAGTTCAGATAGATAAAAGGAATCTGGAAGAAGAGAGACGAGTGTTTCACAGTTCTCTCTTCACCTGAAGGTTGAAGCCATGCACAGCCATGCCACCTAGTCCAATGCGAGAAGAGGGATTATTTTTTTTTTTTCTAAATGTGCTTCATTATTTTTAATATGCCTTCACTTCCTTTATTGCATATACCGCATTTGTAATTTCCACCAGGGAAAAACAAACTGTAGCTTAACAACCTTTTTCCGGAAGTGTCGAGAAACCGATGAACACATAGTGTTAACACATTTATGGAATATGAACTCAGGAAGGGCAGGGCAGATCCACAAGCTGTTTCTGTGTCCTGTTTTCAAACATGTGTTAGCACTTATTGACATGGGAAGAACTCTTTTCACAGAGCTTGAAGAAGTACAGGCTTAAATCTTGCCAGTGTCACAGCAACAGCCCCAACATGTGAACCCCAGAGAGCTGGGAGGAACATCATCATCTCTCCTAACTTTGCTTGATTAGTGAAAAGTCAAGACAATAACAAGAACTGGGCCGCAGCCTCATAGGTTAAAAAAAACAAACAAACCACCAAAACCCAGGATTTTTAGTTCTTGTTTCTAAAGCACCATGGGGCTGGTGGGAGCTCAGAAGAGCAGGGCAGAAGGAAACATACAGTGCCAGATACCACTATCACACTGAGACTGAGCTTGTTAGAGAATAAGAAGCATTGAAGGAGGAAGAAAAACAATGAGGAGATTGCTGCCTGTGATTCAAGAAACAAATAGCAGCACATTACATCCTGATGCACACACCAGTCATCCCACCAAGAGAAATGCCCTTGGTCCCCTCTTAGTCCATTCCGCTCTGCCACATCCCATGCAGCAGGATGAGCCCAGTCTCTGTAACCTCCTCCTCCCTGTTTTCAGGGTCTCTCAGTGCTCATGCATCCTGTTCTGGGTCAGTTGTAGTGGGTTTCTCCTACTACTCCCATGCTGCCTCCTCCTT
Source organism: Corapipo altera (assembly GCF_003945725.1). NCBI lineage: Eukaryota > Metazoa > Chordata > Aves > Passeriformes > Pipridae > Corapipo > Corapipo altera. Next base: position 6,170,561 of record NW_020884891.1, on the reverse strand, counting down.
GAGCTGGTCCATCATTCCCAGCTCTCCCATCTCCCTCTTCATGACAACAACTCAACAGTACTCTTCCCCAATCCACCTCCCTTGCTACTGCTTCTTTTCCCTCCATTGTTTGTTCTTCCCTCCACTCTCCCCAGTGTCTAATTTTCACTGCACACATTTCTCAGTCTCAACTGACCTTTCAGGCACATCTTGATCTCTCAGCAGCTTCAGCCTGCTGACCCACATCCATCCAGTACCAACCCACCAACTTCCCACCTCAAACAGCAAACTCACATTCACCTGGAAGTGAGCTCCTTCAGGCTGCCTCCCACACCCCCTCAACTCAAAGGAGCTTTCTAGGACACTCACTAAGGTATTTCACACATATGTGTTTTCCCAAGCCTCCCTTTCCACTGTTGTCAAAGAGTGTGAGGAGGGTCTGTGCTGCTGAACGGTGGGGATGGCTGTCTTGTTCCCATTACCTCAGTTGCCCTCATCTTGTTGCACTGAGAGTTCTTCCAGCTGAGGCCGCCTCTTATTTGTTCAGCCAGCACAAGAATGGCTGTACACTGAGACATTACAGTACATTAAACACTAACAAAATATCTCCAGCTCTGCACTGATGGGTTATTACACCCCCAAGTCCACCACAACATTCCAGAACAGCACCACCTCAACAGGCATCCGGAGGAGCAGCTACCAGGACTGTGCACATAGGGTTGGTGGCTCCTTTGTGCAAGAAGGAGGAAGAGAGAGTTAATTTTAAACAGACAAACAATAGCTCATTGACTGGTTGACAGCAATTAGTAACCAGAGAGCACCAGGCACGTTTCCTGTAGCCAAGTACAAAGCCTGCTGCCTGCATCTTGGCTTTTGGGAAAAAAACCCCAAATGGGTAAGAGCCGTTTACCTGTGACCTTAACAGCTGAACTGCTTGGACCTGAGATCACAGAAGAGCGTTTGAACCCTCCAAGCCCATACACAAAGGGCTTTTGCCCATTGCTAAAGTCTTTGCTCAATTCCAAGATCTAGTCTCTTTTTTTTTTCCCCCCCTCACAACCTACTGGGCAGGAGCTTCTCCTCCCTTTGAGATTTCCTCCGTCTGAGTTAACTTGACTTCAGGATCTTTCCAGGCCTCCCAAAGAGAGGTCTAGTTCCTGCCACTTTCAGATAAGCATCACCTCTCCTCAATGAACAGGACAAAATCATAGTGGCTTATGTACCTCCTTAAAGACCTCCAGATGGAGAGGAGCCAGTTGAACAAAAACAAAGAATAAACAAACTTCCAAGGCACAGACAGCAGACAATTTGTTTCATTGTTGTTGCAGTGAGTGGGAAAGCACAAACAAAAGCCCACAAGTGGGATTTTCTAAAGGAAGTGCGTTGGTGGTTGCCACCATCACCCTGGGTATGCACTGGTCCGAAACCAAGTCTGAAGGAGCCTCTCTGCAAACGGTTCTTCCACAAAATTTGAGGGATCTTTACACTGTTTTCTGCTCTGGTTGGTATGAGGTTTGGTGCCACCCCTTTCTGGAGAGGGAAGAACAAGGCTGTGCCTTTATCTAGACATGAGCAGCAGCAGATAGACCAAACCACTCTATTACTTGTACATTAACAATGCAGTCGTCATCAGTGCACTTGCCTGAGGGTGGGTTGCAATGGGAGAGTTCTCTCCACTATACAGGTTTATTTAGAAGCTCGAATACCATGCAGCTCTGGCTCAGCAAAGGTCCAACAGGTCTCTATTCAGTGCTCCTGCTGTGCCACACACCTGGAGATGCCTCCTGCAGAGATGAACATGCTGGCAGCCAGTACTAACCCCAGGGTCCTGGGTGCCACAGACATGGGGGAACCCCAACAAAGGAGCAGGATGAGGCCCTGGGTCTCTGCCCTTGCAGGCAGTTTCCAATAAAAGAGTTAATGTGAGATGAAGGTCCCCAAAGGGCAGTTATTTTGGTAAGGCAGAGTGCCCCGATGGTCTGCCAAATTCTAACTATAGGAGCAGCAGGCTGGGCACCTGCAGGGCTCGTCTTTCACTGTTTGCCTCCACACTGCCTGAAGCAGCAGAAAGAAGACCACCAAAAGCTCTCCCTCCTCTCTTCTGCCTCCTTCCCAGTTACTAATATATCCCAGCCATGTGCCCCACTGCACCAGAACACCTCCCTGTTAACTCCTACCTGGAGACAGCAGCTGGAAGCCTAGGGTTATCTGAACAACAAAAACTAGATTCAGAAACAAGATTCCAGGCTTTTTTTCTCCAGCTTCAGCACAGTTCAGTTTGGAAGGTATTTGGCCAATGTTCCCCCAACCACTCTCTCAAACTCGGCCATATGCCAGTTTTTGGAAGTAATTCACACACCCAGGAGTAACACTGGGCTCACACTAGAAGGTCAAGGGCACCCTGACATGCTTCAAAGATGCACATCATGATCACACTTTGTACCTGTAGCTACCCTGCCCAACACAAACATGGAGCCCACAAACAGGAATGCCTCTCCAGCCCCTCTGCCCTCTACCTGTGCAGTAGAAGGGCTGTCTGCGCCACGGACTCGGAGACCCCTGGCCAACCCTTCTTCCTGGATTTGGTTTCTTTCCGCTCGTTGTCCCAAAGGGGTTTCCTTTTACATTTCTGTATTTGTTTTATCTTAAATGCTAATAGAAAAGTCAGGGGGAGTATATCAGAAACAAGACTCTCAGCATTTAACAGCTTCCCAGATGCTGGGTCAGGCTGTACCATTTTGTACAAATCCTTCTGACACCTGGTCATTGGGAACACCAAACCTACTGCCAGCCCAGAAAAGGACCATCTCTCATTCACCTCTTCCTTCCCATACAACAAAGGCTGCAGTAGTTTGCTGCCTTCCCTAAATCTAGAGTACACGGGAGAAAGGAACAAGACTTGACTTTAAGTGCAACAGCAAAAGTGCTTGTGAAATGCAGTGGCAGGAGAAACAAGGACCCAGCAGTGCCTCTGTGCATGGGGGATTGGGGCTCTGCCTGCCCAGTCACTCTGCAAGCAGCCTATACAAAATAATTTCTCTCCCCAGAAAAGAGCTTGGCACAAGTTACATCTTCTAAGAGATTCAGGAAGTGTCTTTAATAAGAAAAAAGTAAGAACATCCTATCTAGGAAGAAACCGAATAGCGGAAACACTGCAGAAGAATTATGGGCTATGTCCTGTCCCAGCTCCAATTCCTCAAAACAGCTGAGCAATTTCCCCAAAGCACTGCTTGGCTAGCACTGACCCCAGCGTGGAAAACTTCAGCCTCAAAGGGTAAAAGAGGTGAAAATTTGAATTTAATAAAAGGGATTGAACATTTACGCAGTCTTAATGTCACTATTAATTCTACTAATGTTATTAATCCCTGAGAGAGGGAAGGGGAGGGCACTAACTTGTGAAGATAAGGCACAGGAAATTTTATTTTAAAAAACAGGGGGTGGGATCTTTAAAGCCCTGACTGCTATAACTGCTTCTGTGGCATGAGACATCATCACAGTGGCTTTCCCATGACTGTCATTGTCACAGAGCGAGACACTCACTTGGCCAGAGAACCGCACCTACTAATTTCTCAATGAATCTCATAAATGTATCTGAGATGATACTGGAAAAAACAGCAAATCTTCACCTCTAAAATCATTTAGCAACAGTGAATCCAACAAGTCACAAAGTGGTTTTTATTTTATCAGAAAATCATTTCCCTTACTGCTGAAAATACATACCTTACTGCTACACTGGGATCAGGCTAGTGGTTTAAATTACAGCAGGAGAGACCTCCAGGAGCGTACGTAGCTGTACTGTAAGCAAATATTTAGACAGGATATATAAGATATGGGACTCCAAAGCTCCCAAGTTCTCCCAGTGCCTGCAAACCAAACACGCGCAGGAGGATCTGACGCTGTCACATTACGCATTAGGAGCCGAAATGACTCCTGGTCAGCCCTCTGGGGATGGATAATCAGCAGCTTGTTCCATGCTCCCGATTAAGAGGAGATAATCCATTTCTGTACGGCTTTGGTGTCAGATCAGAGCAATTCTGGCAACAGTTCCAACAGCACACAGCACTCCAGCAACAGCTGATGCAAACACTCCAGAAGCCACAGGGCATCCCAGCCTCCATCCAAAGGACATGCCGCCACTTCGACTGTCCTTCTGCAGCAACAACTGCTTCAAAGGTCAAGCACATAACGGAGGCAGTACAGGTTTGCCTCTCAGACCTGAATGTCAAGGCTGAGAGATTAGCAGCCAAAGAACCCACAACAAAGATTTCCAAAAGGCTGGAGGACAGGGTTTGCTGCTTGGGCTGCATCCTGGAGTGGCCATTTGCAGCATGGGGATGTGTCACTCTGCAAGAGAAGCGTCCATTCCACTTGCTGGAGTGAATTTGGTCTCTGTGGTAACTCATCTTGCCTATTCAGTCACTCTGCACAGCTGCAGCACAGAGGATTTCATGTGAAACAGAGGAAGGTGCACAGCTCCTATTTGTCAGCTTCATTTTCATTTGAAAGGATTTAGCTATGAGTAATGAGGAAGCCCTGAAGAGCTGCAAATGGTAAAATCAGAGCATGGGTCCATGCAAAGGAAGAGCTCTGGAAGGGATCGTGTCCTTTTCCAGTCTCATTCCAAGAGATCAGGATAAATATATGGGTCTCGATTGCCTCTCCTTCCTCTAGTAGTTTGGGTATATAACATCAAAAAGTGTGCGATGAACTACGTTAGACAAGGAGAACTCAAATGTGCAAGGCAGAACTGACCACAGCTAACCTGATGACCAAGCACAGGGAAAAAGGAAGGAAACAGCACCCCACAAGCAGCTGAACACTCAACAGCAGGTTCTTAAACAAACAAAACACAGCAGTCTAGGGCATGGAACTCCAGAATTTTTGCAGAAGAGTCTGAGAACCTCAGAGGGGAGACTCTTCAACCTGCCCCAGCCACCAGCAGGAGCACTGCTGAAGGTGTGCCTCCAGGTGACTGGGCTGGATAGAGAGAAGCAGTCATGATTAAAAGGCTTCCAAGAGGTAAATGATGGAGGGTGGTAATCAGTTCATCTCTGCTTCCACTCCAGGTAAGATTAAAAAAAATCCCTAAATCAGCTTTGTCTGCAGCAAATGAAGATTTAGATCTGATATTAGCAAACACTCAAAGACAGAGCCATTAGGCTTTGGGACAGGCTGAGGAGATTGCTAATTCTCCTTCATTAGTTTTGTACGAGGCAGAGAAACACCCTTCAGGGACAGGCTGGGCACAGTAAATCCAGCTTTCAGGGATAGCTGAACACCACCATCGCCTTCCAGACTTGTCAGTCAAGGACTCTGCAGGCTAAAATGGGAGTGAGACCAGCACAGGGGACACTGCAAGTGTCTGACAGGAGAAACACAGAGCACAAACAGAACAAGCTTGTACAGGGCTCCCTCCCAAAGCTCACCTATTTTGAAGCCTTGTGCTTCAACAGGTATCCAACTCAGCTTGGCTTAATAACCCCCTGCCCTCACACAGCCCTAAAGCCACTTCTCATCCCACAAACAGGCAGATGCACCTCGCAGTATGTCTGCTCCACGTCAGGGATGCTAATGCAGGGAACTGTGCATGCTCTTTGTTTTCAATGCAGCATTTCAAAAAGCTTCGTCGTTCATTTAAGGTGAAGCAGATGCTGTTCCTCTGGTCTCTTTGAAAGGGCTTATCTATGGGCTGGATTTCATTAAGTGTCTTGTTCTGCATTTAATAAGCTTGCAAGTCTAGACACTTTGGTTCTCCCTCTATCACCCCTTGGTGTACCAGCAGGTAGAGACAACAGAGGTTAAGAGGGAAATATTTAGCTAGCAGATTTAGATGCTATCAAGATGACTGCGTAATTCCACTTTGACTCACTGCAATTTCATACCTAGGGATTTTTTCCCTCACCCCAGTGCCAATCCCTTTTGAAAGAAAGAGGTTGCTACCTGCCGCAGTAGCATAGGGGAGGTTGCTAGGAGGTTTAGGGCACAAAGTCTGGGATATTCGTAGAAAACTCATGTGGAACCAATGATTAAACAAGGGAGAAAAAGTTCCAGAGGAGCTGTGTGGTAGAATCACCCTCTACTACCAGATGGTGATATACAAGCAGAACAACTATCTGAGCAACACAGTCCACTCGACTCATCATACACTTCCATGTGCAACTGGCTGTCATCTCATTGCCCCAGCCAACAAGGACAACCCAAGCAGCAGCCTGATACCTTGCTCCTCCCTCCAGGGGATGCCCAGGCGCAGGGGCTGCAGTGTCCCGGAGCACTGAGGCGCCTGCAGAGTCCTGCAGGAACTGACCAAGAGCTCAGCAGCAAACCAAGAGATGCTGCTTGGATCTCAGATGGGTGCTGTGCCTGATGCCTGGGCATCGACTGCAGCTGTTTGCAAGAGGTGGTCTCAAAAGAAAGGCACTGGGCTGCAAGGCGGGCAGTGCTGGAAGGCTGTGTGCCAGCTGCCTGCTAAGGGAGCTTCTTCCTGCAGCTCCCATGAGCCAGGCATGCCCTATGGAGACCCAGTCTGACAGGACACACTGTGCACCCGAGGGCAATGCCAAGACCAGTCATTTGCTTATCTGTCAGCAGTTCACATCACTGCAGCGATGGGAACTCAGCCGAGACTTGTTCATTTTGGTTCTGACCCTGCATCACACTTGAACCCTCGGCCTCCACACAAAACCAGCTCTGTGTTTATCTGTTGCTCTGCTTAGCCCCAAAGGCTAGAAGTGAGATGGATACAAATCCTGTGGGTTCACAGTATACTGGGAAATATCAGCATTGTTGTGGATCGGGGCTGCAAGATGTGCACGTTACAATTACACGCGCTGTGGGGATGTACCAACAAAACCAACTGCAACCTTACATTAGAGCAAAATGGCTTTTCGAAAGATTAATCAGAAAGAAAGATCTCCCTCTTTGAGAAACAAGCAGCCATAATCAGCAAATATTTCTCTCTCACGGGATTGCAAAACAAGGCAGTCTCTGCCCTCTGAGCCACGAGTCATGAACTTTCCCAGCAAAGGGGGAGATAAAGCAGAATGACTGCACAGAAAACAACAGGATGGGGATTTTTTATATTTTTATCCCAAGGAGAGAAAGTTCAAGGTCTCTGCACTCACCATCAAACTTCTTGTATCGAGAACTAAACATGGTTTGTAGGTGATTGCTAAGCTCTACAACAGCATTTCTGAAGTCATGTTTACTCTGCTGACTGTACTTCTCCTCCATTTCTTGAGAGCAGCATGTGTAGCCTTGCGAGCAGACTTTCAAGTGGTCACCTGAAAAACAGAGAAGAAAATATCCCAAGTTAAAAGGATTCTCTACACACGGGCAAAGAGGTCAGCTCACAAGGCAGGGGGTGCAAGAGCCTGTAGCACCATCCCTCCCAGGGAAACCCCAGCTGCAAGTGCTGGACCAGGCATATCAAAACTTGGTTCTGTAGAGGAAATTTATAGCAACACACAGAAAAGCCTTGTCTTTCTGCAAGAACATTAAAAAGTGTCCTCTTAGTTATTCAGTTAATAAACAGAATAAACAGCATTAAAAAGTGTCCTCTTATTTATTCAGGTAATAAATGTAATAAACAGATACTCATCCTGTACAGTAGAATTTGAAGAACCAGAAAATTGACCTGTATATACTATGATAACTTCCATGAAGTTTTTGCTGAGTATTTTAATTACTTTCAATTCATTCAGTTAATACACAACATCAGTGGTAATGGCCCTTTTTGTACAGGTAAGTGCTGTTTTCTTCAACCTTCTCCTGTCCAGTTTTCAGAGGAGATCCGTCTCAGTAGCCCAGTTACCACTTGATATTAAAATATACTTGTTTTATGGAATGGCCCAGGAAAATGCTTTATATTTCCCACCTCCTAATTTTACAGTTTTCTGTTATCATCTGGGGTGAAACTGGGGGTTTGGTTTTGGAAATTTAAACCAGATTTTTTTTTTCTTCAACCTGAAAGATAATTCTTTCCTAGGAGTCTTCTGGCTCAAGTTGGCTTGGTCAGAGGGATCATCAAGTGCTTCAGTATCTTCCACAGGTCCATTTCAAAATCTCTCAGAAAATGTGGACATGGGATCTGGCCCCATATACTTTGTTTTTAGATGCCTCACAGTAGTGCAAGATGAAGCTGTCCCTTTCCAGCATCACCCACAAAATGCTGCTCTCAAGTTTTGTGGGCCAAGATAAACCCTTGGCACAGCAATCCTCAGATCCAGTTCTCTGACAAGCCCCACAATGCAGCACCACCACAAGCAGGTGGGCTGATGCTAAAGTGGTTCAAATTTGGGCAAATTGTGCAAATCTTTGTCAACACTGAAGATACGATCAAAACAAGCAGTCAGGATGAGAAACTCATCCTTCCAAGTCAGATGGTATTTTAAAAGACACATCCTACATGTAAGCTGCTGCCTTCTCTCCCATTTCACACCCTGCTGACAAACCTTATCCTTCATTCTGAGGAAGCAGATGGAGACAAGAAGGCTCTTCCCTACCTGCTCACACACTGGAAGCTACCAACGACCTCCAACTATCATGGAGGTTCAGAGACTCCCTGCCAGATCTGCAAAGTACTTGTCAGCCCCCATGCAGAAAATAACCTCTTCTTGACAGGCTGCACACCACTCACTTACCCAGGAGCCATCCATCCTACCTGCTAGAGCATCAGAAGTGGGTTTAGAGAAACAAAAGCAGTTTTTGCACAGTGCAAACCAAAGCCTGCCCATGGCTAATGTGAGTGGTTGATGCTCTGCCTGCCTTGTACAAGATTTCTGAACATCTTTTGCCCACATATTGAACCTCTGTATAACTTTGCATAACTTTCTAGCCCAGAAAAGTTAGTGTCTCTCCTTACAGTCACTTACGGACCATCTTAAAATAAGACATAAATATTTTTATATCTATCTATATACATATATAAGAACCTCTCCTCCTGAATCTACTTCCCTGTTGCACTACAGGGTTTGTTTGTTTTCTGTGGCATTACAGAGAGACCTTGACCAGCAGATAATTCCATCACATCTAACTTATTGCACAAGACCATCCACTACTCTTCAAGTACAGAAAGCTCAAAGTCTGGTACGGGAAGCAGGACTGCTTAGGCAGCCTTCAGAAAACACAGAAAAATCTTGTTGTCTGCTTACAGATATATTTTTCTTTCATGGACAATTTCACTGTCTCAGAGGAGCACTTCCAGCAGCAAATACACAGCACTAAGGGGTGCAGCACTAAGGGATGCAACTCCAGTGAGTTTCATAAGTCTTTTAAAAGAGAGGAATAGGTGCATCCAGATTTTCAGATACTGCCCAGTAAATCCATCCTGGACACCCCTCTCTGAGCCTGTCTTACCAGAAAGCATTTTAAAAAAAAGGTGCCCAAGCACCACTGCTTTATTTCACTTTGAATCTCTTTGCTCCAATTCCAAGACAGGACTAAGGACTCCAACACAACAGGAACCATAAATAGCAGCAAAGTAAATTCAAACCTACTGATAGTGGGATTTCTTTTCCTGCTTACACTTCACAGACACTTCTGAAGTTGTCCACAGATGCCCTAGGATCCCTAAGACAGTGGCTTTAACAACTTCTCCAATTTATTTATGATTAAAAAAACCCTAAAAGCCCAATGTATTTTACGAATACGAGTTTTACATCTATTTTTACTATTAAACTAAAGTTACCATTCCACCTAATGTCACAAAGCAAAATCATTTTCTAATCCCCCTTGTCCCAGATTTGACGGTGCCTCCCCAGGACATGTGCAAAGCCAAGCAAGGAGAACACTACTGACAGTAAATCAAGCTTGCACAGATCCCACTTGGTTGATCATTAAGAAATTATGCTCCAAAATGCAATTCAGACATTCAAAAATAAATGACCAAGCAATCTAATTATGGAAGATATTTCTCAGTCATGTCAGCACTATGTGGTCTTGGCTTGTGATCAAGAATTAGCTCTGTCTGGAGCTGAGGAGCTCCGGCTACTCAGTGCTAATCATATGAGGATGCACTGTGTTACCCAGCATTAAAAAACCAGAAAGTTTAGGTCTGTGGGCTGCTTTTCTAGCAGTTTTCTTACGACACAGTGGGAGATGCCAATGGAAAGTCCCTAGAAGACACTGGGGGCCCCAGTTTTCCCACAGGGAGGTTTGTCCTTAGTGCTGCCACATCCCTGAGAATACATCCTCGCTTGAGCAAACTGACAGGCACTGACACAGTTGGTGAGAAATCTCATGTCTAGCCTTTTAAATCACTAGCAGAGTTAATCCATTCAGGATCCATCCACAGGACTCATCCCATTCCCAAGTTTGTAAGGAGAACGAAGCAACATCCCAATGTCCCATTGCATGCTTGGGTGTTGGATCCATCACGTGCTCCTTCGGTGAGTGGTTGTGGTGTTGGGAACTGCTCACACCTCCATGGGCAGAGGACCAGGGTATCATCAGGCAACAGTTTCCAAACACAACAGTGCTACAACCAGGGAAATGGAAGCGATGAAGCCTGGAGAGCCACCGCTGCCAGTGGTCCACGTGAGCATGGACCAGTCATGCACACACAGACACCGACCTAGAGTCAAGATCAAAGCCAGTGCTCTTTGTCCAACTGGCAGTGAACTCCTCTAAGGAAAAGGAGTGAAAAATATGTGTATTTAGGCATACTTAACAGAGATCTAATGCTTAGGCATATTATGTAGAAAACACTCATGGTGTGTGCTCACTGTCAAGGACACATTCAGCAATAATTATTTCCCGAGTTAAAACTCATCAAACAATGCCCATACAAGGCAACTCTTCATCTACTGTTGAGTGTGAAAAACTCGGCAGCTTTTGTAATTTATCACCATGTGAGCACAGCAAAAATATAACACTACCACAGCCTCCTTTCAAGTTGGGCTTTTTACTGAATTGTTTGGCAGGGTGTGCAATCATCACATCAGGGGCTGCATGGCAAAAGGAGCTTAAGTAGCAGAGACTGACTCCACATATCTACCACATATGCACACCATCACCACAGCTTGTCGAGGATTTGCAGCAGATCTTTCCCATGGCCTGTTGAAACAAGACTTTCTCCTCTATTTTATGATACTTATGAATACAGAGAGAGAAATGAGGGACCAAAAATTATGAAAGAAGTTTGCTCCTTGGCCAGTTAACAACACACCTCTGGCGAACAGAGGTGGTGGTTTAAAGATAGAAATGTGATGGTACATGATGTTACCATCTGTACATCCAAGGAAATGCGCTCAGAAAGGTAATCTTGCAAACTTATGATTTAAACCATTACAGAAACACCACATTTAGCAGATTCCAGGCACACAGAGTTTCTTCCAAATCAAGCAACTATTTTGCAATGTGTTGGAAAACAAGTTTTCAGCAAACGAGTAAGTGAGCAGCACCAACTTAGGGGCTACACTATACTGAAAAGCAGTTCTCTTTACTGAACAATTTTCCAAGACCTTTCCAAAATGTTGTTTCTGGATGTCTAACATGCCTCCCCCCCAGCCTGTTTCTCTTCACCTTGGCCAAGTTCATACTTTAAGTACAGCTAACTGCAAAAATAGATAAACTTTCAGGAGCAGTTTGCTGAGAGGTGGGGGCGGGTATTTCTTTAAAAGACTCCAGCCTAGCCCTTCACTGCAGCTCAGTAAGCAAGCCAGAAGTAGTTTATGGTCTGAGATGTTACTGTTGGAGTTGCTCCCATGTGAGAAATCAGGTTGGGGTAAGGTGGGGTGGTGAAGCAGGAGGCAAACACTGCCAGTGTGAGGGGCCACCATTTCAGCCTTGTGCTCTGCCTGTTCCCTGTAGCACACATGGGCTTGTGTCATCTTTAAAGGAGTTTTATGACTTCCTCTGAACCAACTACCAAAGGAATCCCAGACTGTAATGCCGAGCCCTAATCCGATTTCACACTAGACTTGCCTTCTAATTATCACAGAATATTAGGCTTCCACCCATCATATATAATTGACATGCTACCGAGGCTTTACAAAACCCCCAACAAAGATGACAAGAAACACTAGCATCACCCCTGAGCACAGCTCCACTGCTCTGGCCCCACATTAACAAGAGGCAAGAAGAAGAAAGAAAAGCGTGAGCTTGTGATCGACTCTGGTGGAGTCATTGAAACAGGTATGGCTACCGAACTGCCCACTCAATCTGATCACCTTCGATTTACCCAGAATACAAAAAAATGCCCAGTTTTCCTGGCTACAGAATGATCTGGGGATGCTCAACACCCCTGGGAATGGACCATCTTCAGTGGTGCTGCTGTAATCCCTATGGGCTGACAAAGAGCACTACAAAAATGCAGAGAGTGTCTTGGCATACAGCTATTTCCAGGTGAAACGACACTAAGCTGTGAACACCAAAGGGGGGAAAAAAAAAATCCAGCTCTGGGGTACACCATGCACCCAAAGCAACCCTGCCACCTCCTCCCAGGCTGTCATACACACACGCTGCTTCAGTGCATGCTTTCTGTCGAGCAGAAGCAGCAAACTTGAATTTTTAGTTGATGGTTCTTATCAGTGCTCTCCTTTTTCACTGGGTGGTCAGTGTTCTCCACTTGCTTTAAAGCTGTGCTGCAGTCAGCCTTGTGTTTATTTTACTGGGGACAATACTCCTGTGGAGATGGTCGTGTGCCAGGAAGGAAGAGATGTAAAACAGCATTGAGGTCCTGCTAACAGCAGTGACACAACCACTAAGGGCAGCAGAGTTAGAATCCTAAGCTCACATCCTGCAAACGACACAGCATTGCTGGTACACTGATCAGAGCAGGGTAAACCAGGCTGGCACATTCAGAGCTGTACATCTCTCAGTGCTCCCAAGTTCACTGTGTTACATCCAACCCAAACCCTTATTTCAGCTGCACGTTTCCAGGAGAAGCACTCTGTGCAAGATCTATCACCAGACACAAAATAACATACCCCGTTTCCAATGTAAATCATTTCCTATTCTAAAGGCCACCACCACACAACCAGAGTCAGCCTTCCTTTCTTCCCTACTGAAAAGATTTGTAATTCCTATTGAGATCTCAAACCCAAAAAGCACCAAAAGAGAGAGCACACCCCACGTGCCCTAACCCAGGTCCTCACCGTGAAGGTGAGCAGCCAACAGTCACAGGTCTTGGTCCTAGATTCAACCATCATGGATTCTCATTTCCCCCCGAAACCTCTTTTCTCCAATCACCCAGGATTTTTTAAGCCAGAAGACATCCTCATGTGTAGTCAGCTCCCCAAAGCTGACTGGTAGGGTTATGAAGTACTGTAATTTGGCAGCATGTGCCAGTGTACAGTATATTTAACATCCCACTCAATTAGCAACCGTTTTATATAAATGGTTTATTTGCCTTATTAATGTTAAAGCCACTTGTTTCCCCTGCGCTTCCACTTAGGTTATTAATCAATGTGCATTTCAGTTTTTTGCTGATTACTCTAATGGCACAGAAAAATTCCCCAGACTCACTGAGAAAGCTTATAATATTGAAATGATTTTTTTTTTGTAAACTTATCAAGCAGTCAAAATACACTCTTTGATATCCAAACCAAAGCCCTTTCACCTATGCTTAACAACAGTGAACTATTTTCAGTTGAGCTTTACTGCATCTGTTAACTCAGCTGCTAATCCATCTTGCAGGCACGGGAAACACCAGTGCACACAATACCTTGGTGACATACCTCCCTTCACACAACAAATAATCCTAATTATTTCCATAGCATGTACCTATGGTTACTTAAAATACTGTACACAACCAAGGTCTGTCTGGCTTCTATTTTTCCATTTTGCTTTGTTGACAGCTTTGGGTTCCTGAATTTACTGCCAAGAGGGTCAGGGACTGAAGAGAACAAGAGAGATTTATATCCATGTGTGTACATTAAGCCAAACACACATTAAGAACTTTAATTTTCTACTGGAAAGAGCAACTTAGGACACAAAGAGGGCTCTTGCCTTCCACCCACCCAAGTCCAAATCACCACCACAAAGCTCATCTTGGAGATGATGACAGAACCAGGTCCCTGAAGGACCGAGCCTGAGTAAACACTGTCTGCTGAGGTCAACCTGAGTGATTTTCGGACATCCCTCCTGGACAAGGACAGACCAGGAGAGCCCTTCCCATGCTCTTAATGCAGCTCTTCAGTCCCAAATAAAAGACGAAAGATCTGTCTCTGCTTCCCACACCAGCCCAGAGAGGCATCGCTGGTCAGCTGTGATCCTCTCCTGCGCAGGCTCATGTTGAGGTTGCAGCAATGGAGAGGTTCAGGTGGAGATCCCCAAGGACCAAAACCTCTCTACAGCACATCTGGGCTGGGGACTCTGCCCTTTGCTGCTGATGTCCAAGCGAGGAGGATGCAGGATCTTACCTTGAGCAGGGTTTTAAGAGTTCATTAAAAGCTAAAAGCCTGCTCACCTGAGGAAAAATACCATCACTGCTTCATTTCCACAGCACAGCCAACAATTTCCTACCCGACAGGGTGGCCCGAACGCTGCAAGGTTTTACACCCTGGAAAAATATGCCATGATAGAGCTTGCTTTCATTCCAACAAACAGGATATTGAGTCAATTAGTGGCACACCAAACACAAACCAGACAGATGAAGATAATGCATTTCTGCAAACATCAAAAGAGAGAGAAACCACACAAAGACCTGAATACACAAATAAGGCAAGGGGGGGGGAAAGTATTACAATATTACATAATTAAACTTATTATTTAAGCAAATTCAGAGAGGAAAATAGCTCTGGTTAACTGGAGGATTCTCCCTGGCTCTAGCTAAGACAGAAACCTTCAATGAAAACCAAGAGTTGTTTCTTAATTAAAAAAAACAAAACCAAAAAACCCTACTTGACATCACTGAGTGAGAACTTAGGAAATGCAAATTCTCTTTATTATCACTGAATTCTTTAGGCATGAAATAGTTTTCATAACGTGTCTCTGCCTACATGCCCTAAGTGAGCAGTGTTACACAATGGACAAGGTATGCTCGAAATTATCCCTGGTTATTTTCCAGTTCTCTGGTGAGAAGGATGGATACACAAGGCATACAATAAACCAACCCATCTCCAGGATGACTGAGACAGGTAATGCCTCTGCCCCTCCACCAGCCACCAGAGAACAGCTAGAAAGCCAAAACACCTGCAGTCAATATTTTTACCTTTACATAAAGATAAAAATAAAAGTCATGGGGTTAAAAAAAAAAAAGTTGCGTACAGTCAGTGATGAGACTTCAAAATTCAACAGAACTTGTCCATCAGATTTTACAGGGGTAACCCAAGAAACCTCACCAAGTATAATTTCATGCAATTAAAGGGGGTAAAAGGGGTAGCAGGGAAGAGAATCTATTGGGAACAATACATACACAGAATTACTGAAGCTTTAGACACAAGGAACAAAAAATAGAAGAGATCTGGTTGGGAGACAGCTATTTTGTTTGTGAGACTTCTCATTTTTTTCTTCAAATTCCCATTAAGAAGGCAAAACAAAGCCAAAAAAACTGCCTGCTTGTCTTGCTATTTTTTGTTTCCATAAATCTTTGGGTGATTTGCCAAAAAAGCAGGCTTTAACCAAAACTGATTCCACCACAAACTCTGTCATTTCAACTGGAGTATTTTTTCCTTCTTAACATTTTCTCCCTCCACTTTTGGCCCCTCTCCCTCTGCATGCCCCAGACCCTCCACCGAGCACCTCTGGGAATGTTCACCACTGCAAGGACGGCACCACACACGGGCAAGGCAGGAGAAGCAGGAAAATGCTGCTGGTAACCACTTTTCCAGTAACTTTATGGTTTTTTTTTTTCCTTTTCCTTTTCAAACACAGCTGATTCCACTGTCAATGCACAAAAACACGTTTCAGAGCCACACAGTAGGTTCTTGTGAGATGTGCCCAGGCTCACCTATTTGTGCCAGCAGACTGGTCATCCACTGGCAAGCCTCAGATCTGGCAGTAGATGACTCCTGTGATTCCGAGGATCATGCTTTATTTGGAAAAAAACCCACCAAAATTACCAAAAAACCTCAGAAGGAGGTAAGATGTCCATGGTTCTGTGGATACACTCTGTAAGACAGAGATCTCTGGTGGTACTGCCACATTTCAAGGCAAGGACCAGTGTCCCAAGGCACTGGTGCTGTGGCTGTGTGACCAATCCCCCTGAAAATCCCACCTTTCTGATGCTACCAGCTACACAGGGGCTCAACAGAAGTGAAGTTTTCCTGCTTGCAAAAGCAAAACCACACGTGCACCACAACACAAAGCAGAGCTACCATTTCCACGAGCTCCACAGCAGTAAGAGCACTAAGGGCACACGAACTGGCAGCTATGACCCAAGCAAAAATTTTAAAAAAGCCCCAAAACCTAAAGATGTTTTTAATTCCTTAAATAAGAAACAAAGCTCATGGAATTCAGCCACAATTTCCTGTTTTCAACTTAAAATTAAAAAAAATATCCTGGGCTTTATACAAACAATAATCTAATCTATAAATTGGAACGCAAGAGAAATGTTAATTAACTTCCAGAGAGATTGATTCTCTATTGCAGGATCCAAAATAGGCACTGTGGAACCTGTTGCAATTCTGAGACCAACTTTACACATAAGGGAAGGAAAAGGGGGAAAAAAAATAAACAAACAAAACTAGAAACAAAAACACAAACAACTATAATGAAGGGCAGTGTACAAATAAACACCGAGAAGTAGCAGGGCAAGGTTCAGGTAGCTTAGGCTAGTTTTGGGCAGAGAGAACAGTCAGCAGAATGCAGGAGCTCAGCAGAGAGCCAGGACCAGCCAGGGCCATCCAAAAGTCCCTAACTGACATGGACAGGAGGTCTGCTTTTTGCTCCCCCAGCTCAGATAGCAAAACCCACGTTAGTCCCTTGCTGCACACAGCTTCCATTGTAGGGCTCACTTCCCATCACCACAGACAGCCTGGACTTTGGACCAGAGCATCAACTCCTTATCTCCTTCCTCCTGACACCCTGCTTGCCAACAGCCACCACATACAGCACCCAGTGCCACTGATCCCACGAATCCTTCTTGGGGAGAGAACAAAAGCAAGCCCAAGCTCTGCTTCAAGGAGAAACACCTGATCTTGTCAATTTGCACGAGTGTTGCTTGCTTGGAGTTTTGGGGGGCAGGACTTACGACTTCTAGTAACCGAAAATACGAACAAAAAGATGGCAAGCTCTAAGGGTTCAGGAGTAGCAAAGTCCAGCTGTAACCTAACAGTTGGGAAACAGGGCACCGCCCCTGTCTCTGCACACCCCGAATATCCCCAAAGGCACCTCTGTACATGACAGAAAACCGTGAGCTTTGGACTGCTTCCATCAGGAACACCTACAACCCAAGGGCCAAGGAAGAACGAGTTCGCTCGGGCAGGTTGCCCATCCACACCTGCAGAGAGTCACAGGCCCATGCTGCCCCCAGAGCCTGCCCAACAGACGCCAACACCACCACTGATCCTCTCCCGTGACACCAAGACAAGTAACCAGGGGTTTGCCTGGAGGGTCCTGCTGGCACCGCAGCATTGAAGAGCAAAATCTTTCCATCCTCTGGCTGGGACACCTACAAACTTCTTTCTGCCAGGCAGGGAAAGCACAGAAATACAATGTGATTAATTCTTTCTCTGGTCTGGCTGCCCAGCTCCCTCGGGTCCTGCTTGATGGATGGTCAGCTCCAGCCAGCATTTCTCCCACTCTGGCTCTCTGAGGACCAAGCCTGAGGGCTTCTGCTTTCCAAATCCACCCTTATTCAAGCCTAGAGATACCTGTGGCCTTTCTGCAAGACCTGATAACCGTCCTGACCTATGAAGGTCCCCTAAATACCTCCAACAGCATTAACACCATTGCTCAAAACAAACTCAGTGGCACGCAAAGTTCTTCAGCAAGAGCCTCCTGCCAGCCCCAGGACGAGCAGTTGGGGGATGTCAGCTCCCTGCACAGAGCAACAGTTGTACAAAGCCAGCAAAAACAGAGCCCAGACACGGCGAGAATCGTCCATTTGGAGGATGCTTCCCACCAACTGCAGAAATATTTGCTCTAACAGCCTCAAAGTTTTTTAAGGAAGAACTCAGTATTTTATTTTCCTTTCCAATCCACTATTTTCCATTTCTCCATACAGTGACTAAACCAACCAAAACCCACCTGGGCCCTCCAGGAACAGAACCCTTTAACTACCAGACGCTCCCCCTCGCAGGACAGAGCTGCTCCCCACACAGGGCCACATCCTGCCGCCCCCTCGCCCCTCGCAGGACAATTAGCCTTAATCCTCGTTAGTTCTGTACGTTTCCTTTAAATCCTGTTACCGCATTCCTCCGTGCACTCGAGCGAGGCTCAGCCAGCCTCCTCCGCGGCGGTGACGGTGACCCCACGGTGCCTCCCGGCTCCTGACCCGCCGGAGCTGCACGGGTCCCAAAGGGCTGCAATGCTCCCGGACTAATCTATCTTCACTGATTAGTTCTTAATCAGGAAGGCAGACGTGAACAAAGGGTGCAGATGAAAAGAGAAAGGGGGAGGGAGGGCTAAACAAGAAAAAAAAAAAAAAAAAAAAAACAAAAAAAAAAAAAACCCACCAGATTTTCCTTCAAGAAAAGGTTCCCCTTTGCTGCTTTAGGAGTCACCTCTGAAAACCTGGTCCAAAAGCAGCATTTGAAGTCTAGCTACTTTCATACTTATAACGTTTGAGTCACTCCAGAAAACCTACACCAAAGCAGGCTGAGTTGGACTACTACATTCATTTATTTTGGAAGTTTATCCAAGCCTTGGTTAAAGATAAACAACGTGCCTGGATGTGAAAGAACATCAGAGCCAGGCTGCCAGAGCGGCAGGGAGCTTCCACCCGCTTTGATAGCGCCAAGGCACAAGATGGTATCAGCACAACCCAAAATGTACTTACTCCTTCCTGCAGAGGCACGGGGAAAGCCTGGGAAGTTCTTGCTTGTCCTTGGGAGACATTCCTGCCATGTTAATGTTATGTAAAAGATTCAGCTTAGAAATCTCAGGCACAATCAAGGCATTTAGACCTGACTCATTAATGGCCAACAGTTAATAGGCTGGAGCAGTAATTCCTCTGTCTGGGGACTTGGGGGTGTTTAAGCGAAATCTGTAAAAATATATATATTACAGCTGCACTACTGATCTGTTACTGATGGTAGGAAGCACCTTTCAGGCCAAAACACTCTGAAAACCCAAAGAAAATCAGACCTTTTTCAGGTCTCTACTGATTCCCAAAGCCAGTATGCCTATCAGTATTCCTAAACCTGTTTCCAATAGGACCACAGAAAAAAAGTGATCAGTAATACATCTTAATGCTCAGGACTCTTTTGCCTAAGGAAAATTCTCCACAAAACGAAAGCTTTACAGAATGTAATTCCCTCAAAAGCAGCACCTGCATGTCACGATTACAAATCAGTCTTTGGAGCCTGACACTGTCCTTTCAATTTAAAGTTTAAAGCAACACCAACACAGCAAAATCCAGGGTCTTTCATGTGAAAAACTGATCTGCAAACACATGGTTAACATATTGCCAAATTGGAGAGACACCCCGAAAGAGCGACAATGCACAATGCGAACTTTTGGGACTTCAAATAAACAAATTTGAACTAATCAATCTGGAAAGTCTGTTTTCTATTTGTGGCTTTGGGTTTGCTGTTTTATGTTTCTTTCTTTGTCTTAGCTGTTTGTTTGCTTTCAATTACGCAGGCTCCTCCTTATCCTAACCTCTAAATCTCCCTGTGCCGTGCAGGCCGGGAGGCAGGCAGCAAGACACCATACTAATGGAATATCAAATGTGAGCTAGAGGATGAGCTAGGAGAGGCTCCTTCTTCAAAAGCTGCTGCTTTTGCTCTCAAATCAACTTATTTTGGTGCCTCCCCTCCATGACAAAGGTATGGCACCAGCAGTTTGGCATCCTCTCCTCCACAGAGGGGACTATTTGCTGTTTCACAGGTCATCAAGAGGTAGAAAGCAAGGCTTACCAGATGTGGCTTTTATCACCTCAAGTGGAACTACTATTTTATTTATGGGAACCCTGGTTTTTAAGGTTTTATCAGATCACTGCGATTACAAAAGCTTCACTAACATGCTCAAAAGCACCTATAAAACCACTAGTTCAAGGTTTATTTGATCTAGGTGGTTTTCAACTTGGAGGAATGACTTGCAGACACAAGTAATTCATCCTATAAGCTTTGACTGACCAGTTGCAAAGCACACTCAAACTGCGCCTGCCTCATGAGCAAAATTCCATCAACTCACTGACCAAAAGATGTTCTTTTAAGAATATTTTAAAAAAAGAGAGAAAAAAAAGGGGGGGGAAAGGGCTTGCAGCAAAAAGGAAGTTTCAATTACTTTGTGAAATCAAGCAGAAAAATTAAGATCCAAGCAAACTTTATTAGCTCTGACAAGCAAATGCTGATGCCTTTGTTTCCAATGTGCGCAAAACTTTTACTAAGGAAGGGTGTGTGTGGTTTTGGGTTTGATTTTTCCTCTTTTTAAGCCACAGAAATATGCATCTTTTTTTTTTACAAAGTGCTTTACTACAACTGGGTTTCGTAACGATATTCAAACGAAGGAACTGGCACAGAGCTATCACAAAGCAGCTGATCCTTCTCTAAGCATCCAGCAACATTTCCATGTGTCAATAGTACTTCACAATCACATTTATCTATGTAAAAACCCACATTAATAAGCCCTGCCCCTGTCTGCAGAGCATGCCAAGCAGAGTAAAAGTGCAGATAATGTAAGAATTTAGAGGAGTTTAAGAGACCCCAGGAAAAAAAAATACACCACAGGCCAGATTTTTCAAATGTACTTTGCATCCACACATTTTTCTAAGCAGTTTGGCTTCTATTAAGCATTTCATAGTCAGTTTGTAGTCTGCAGTCTGGGGGGTGACTGCAGGGGTCTGTAGGGGCACACAAAGAAATAGTAGTCTGAAGCTTGGAATATAGGGAGCCATGGTCCCCCTGGAAATTAATTTTTTAGAGGGCTCACAAACTAAGACAGTTCGAGACAGCTACAGTACCCACTGCCCCACTCAGCCCCTACATGGCTCCTGCTGAACAAACCATCTCCTCTGACAAACCCCCCCACTAGCTCCCAGCACCCCGAGGGTGGGTGGGCTGCAAGTTGGTGGAGCAGTTATTTCCACCCCCTCAATAACCAAAAAGTCTCATTTGCTTAGAAAATAAAATTCAGTCCAAGAGCAGGTCCTGGGCAGACATAAATGAGACTTCAGTTATAAGTGGAAAGTTTTCCACAAGACGTTTTCATAGCAACACGGAGACGGGTTTGGCAGCAGAGGGAAGGCAGAGCACTCGTGCTGCTCCACACTTTTCAGCTCCCTGGTTGTCCCCCCAGTTTAGCTTAGTGCAGGATGACCTTCTCGGCCCTGTCATGGGCAATGCCCTTTCCATGACAAGCCAGTTTGGGGCCAAATATTCCAACTGAAAAATTCCACTGCAGAGCAGCTTTCCAGAATAGGAGTAAGAACTACTGCCATTGCCCCAGAGATGCTTCTCCAAAGCATCACAGCCACAGCTCAGTTTTGAGGAACCCATGCTACATCTCAGTACCCAGCTGCACACTACAAACACACTAAAGTAGCAAGTTTCTGGCATGATGCATTTTCCAGCCTTGCCCACAAAACTATGCAGAGGCTTTCCTTGCTTCCTGGAGGACCCCAGTAATGCTGCCAATCCCTTGCTCCAGCCTTGTCTTCCCAGGGAGAAAGATGATGCTGCTCTGCCCCACATCCTCACTTTGCTCAAGACTGTAGAAACAATTTCCCAATTTCAGCTGGACCAGAAAGATGCACCAATTAAAGGGGTTTCAGAAATAATTAGCTGGCATCAATCTGATGAAAAGCAGGGTTTGGGAAACAAGCCCAGACGAAGGGTTCTGGGAGGGATGGCCAGCAGAGCTTGATCTCGCAGTTCTTCCACTGCAGCTGGAGGACCAAGGCACAGATGTGTGCTTGCTTCCAAGCTCAACTCCTGACTTGGTCAGAGCTCCTACAGGCTACCAGGAAATGCAGTGGGGTTCTCTGTGGCTATCAGGTCTTGGCCTGCCAGGCCATCAGAAGAAAGGCTACATGGGAAATAAAGGAGCAATATGTGTACATGATACTGTATCAGGAAAGAAAAATAATTTTTAAAAAACCATATGCTGCTGCCTTCAGCAGGACACCACAATTTGACAGGACTTTCCAATTTTAAAGGTTAAAAACCCCACACCAGGTTATTGCAAAAGGCAGGAAGAACACACTGCTCAAAGGAGATGCCAGAACTGAAAACAAGGAGGTGGGTCAGGTTTAAATCTAAACAGGTCCACCGCACATCCATCCTAGGGCCACTGTTTATAATCAGAGAAAGGCAACTTTATACACAAAGATCACACACTAGTGATTCCTGGCTGTTCCCAGGAAGAAAAGCTGCTTTTCAGCTGAACTTTCCGAGAACTGTTCGTGTAAATAAGACAAACCTCCAAAAACACACATGGCCAAGGCTGAAGCACCACATGGAGAAAGGCAAATAAGCAGCACAACAGGAGACAGGGGAAGTCCAGTGCCAAAAACCCAGTGCAACTTGCCAAAGACTTTTGAAATGCCCCTGAAGTTGGGCCACCATGCACAGGGAGGGAAGAGAGAAATGGTCAGCAAAATCCTCCCTCCAGCAAGAGGCACAGCTCCAGGTTCAGTCCTCCTGAAAAAAAGGGGGACAGACCCCTTTCAGGTCCCAGAGAGGCAAGAGGCATGAACTCCACCTCCGCCTTACCCATGGCACAGGGCAGGACATCCCCCAGAGATCCCAATGGCAGGGTCACTGACTTCACCCAGGGGCATTTATTGGGAGCAGCAGCACTGGGACAGCACCAGCAGACCCCAGCACCAGTGACATTCAAAACCAAACCCTAAACCGCCCCACTCTCAGCTTTATCTTCCCTTGGACAAACCACCTCAGAGCTAAGACCACAGCTGAGTTTGTAAGCAAGACTTTCTGACCTGAAAAAAGTGCTTTTAAGCCCTTGCCTGCTACTCCCACCAAGTGTTACTTTCCCAACAGCAGGGTATCCATTGCAGAAGCCACCCAGCTCACACAAGCACTGCACTGTGCTCTGCCAGCACAACACGACCTACGTCCGAAAACCCATCCTGCTGCTCAAACAGACTCCCAATGTATTCCCAGGTCTGGAACCACCAGCTTGCCAGTGTTTGTGGAAAAGGCAAGGCTGAGTAGCTTAACCTACACTGGAAGAAGCAAGAAGGGGGGTGGCAGAGAGGGGAGAAAGGATTAAGATAAGAATATCACAAAACTGAAAATTCCACCTTCTCCCCCTCTCCAGGATGCCCTACCTATCCCACTCTCCTTGGTGCAGCTGTGAACACCAGCCTTATCTGCTGGGAGCTTCACAGGGGCACTCCTTCTCCTCCTCCTCTTCACCACAGCATAGATAAATCCTAACATCTTTTCAACAATTCCCAAGCCAGTTTCTGCACTGCCATCTTTGTTTGAGCAAATCCCTCTCAGGAGGGAGAGCAGCATCCCAGATGAAGGCAACTGCCCACAGGGAGGGCAGGAGAGCACACGAGACCACTTCAGCCTTTAAAAAGGAGACCTTTCTTTTGAATTCCCTGCCCCCCTTCCAAACACATTTCACAGTGCAGGCACGTGCCTTCTCATTGCTGTTCCACATAGGAACATGGCACAGGGTCACAATTTCTTAGGTATTTTGGAAAAAGCAAGTTTGGGAGACCTCAGCTCCGGTATCGCAGAGACTGCCCACCTGCAGACCCCACTTTTGATCCCTCCTCATGTGCAGCAGCTGGGCTTGTGCAAACAGCTTTGGTGGGGTGGGAAAACAACACACTGGGCTGAAAGTACCCAATTGTATGAGGAGACAATTGCACCGAGGTTTTGCTGGCAGGCATCGAGAGATTTATTTTGTCTTCTTAAGCACAGCCCTGAGCAACCTGGGGGGAAGATGGAGTGCAAACAGGACCTTTGCCATCCACCTCCCAGGTGGTACCAGCCAAAATCCACCAGGAGCAAAGTAAACAGCTCCAGCAGACAGTGAGCCCCAGGGAAGGGATGGCTGATTAGAAGGATGGGAAGGATTTACCAGTTGTGTTAGTCCTTCCCAAGCAGGGAGAGGGGCTCCCATCCTCCCCATAGCCACTGCTGTGCTGTCCCAGCACTCTTTGTCAGCAAAAACACTCTATAAAAAGCTTGCAACTAAAAAAAGCACAGAGGAGCGATGGGCAGTCCCTGCAGAGGGGAGGCACTAAGTGATCCAGTGATACCAAGTGATGCTGGCAGGGCTGAGACAAGGCTTTGGCATGAGGGCTGCCGTTGGTGTGAATCTGTGTGGGATGGGTGTCTCCAGTGGATACTGTGCTGTGACCAGAGCAGCTTCCCACCATGGGGATGAACCCATCCTGCTTCTGTCCCGATGAAAAAGGACAAGAAGCACCCGGACAAGTGCCTGCAGCAAAGTGGCAATGGGCCATGCTGGTTCAAATCAATGTGCCTGGGGCTCAGCCAAGGAGATAATGCAGGGACAGGGCAGAAAGGACACAGAGGGTAGAAAACCAGGAGCCAGCAACTATCCCATGAGAGACCAAGCACTGGCCACCAGCCCATCAGTGGGGTGGTGTCCACAAGCCAAGACTTACTTTCTTTTTTAAACTCTACCCACTCTTAAAAAAAAAGCTTCCCATTTTTAATCATTAAAGAGAGAGGCAGGCATGGGACAAGTGTAGCCTTCCAGCCTGGACAACCTGGGACAAAAGTCCAAGCTAACACTTAAGCATTGAAGTTTCACTCGAGCCCCCCGGCAAGAAGATTTCCAAGACTGTCACAATCTTAGGGACAGCCCCCCTCCTGCTCTTGTGCTATTTTCAAACAATGACATTTTTTCCAAAACAAAGTGTTTTGCAATCATTGAGCAATCCTTTCCTTTTCCAATAAAAAGTGAAATTCTCTTCATTCTCAGCCGGTTGAGACGCACAACCACAGGCACAACCACCAGCTCCAAATCCATCCACCCTGCAGACGGCCACGTCAGAACCCTCACTCCAGGCTCCCACACTGAGCTGGCACCAGGTAGGTCTTGCTGCGCCACTGCTTGCAGAAGACCAGGAAAGGTTAAATTTTAACTTGAAATTCCTTCCCTAAGCTGCCTGACTCCTCTTCTGAACCTTGCTCCTGTAATTGAGGGATTTCACTTAATCTATTTAACTTTCAAGTGTGCTCCTTTTGCCATAACTTGTTTCTCCAAAAAAGAAATTGCTTAATGTCTTGGAATATTTATATATATATATATATATATATAAAACTGAAAAGCCATGGAGCTGAATATGACCTATTTCTCAAAGTAATATAAGTATTTCCAGGTCCTGACAAAGGCACAGTAAAAGTAGCTCTACAGCAAAATGAAACTGAAGCCAATAAAGAGATTTGCTCTGAAAGAAATTAATATGAATCAAATCCAAGGAAGCAGATTTCATGGCACAATCCACCTATGTTAACTGCCCAGCAGTCTCACAAACTGCCAGTCCAAAGGCAACATACAGTAAAATTTACATTCTGTGGTCACTCAGACAGACATCTGGTGCAAAGGCTTGCACTTTAAAATAAAAACCCATTGAAAGCACTTCTGAAAGAACTTTGCAGTTTAAAAACAACACCTAGGAACTAAGTGGGATTGAACAATTTAATCCCTGAAGACACACATGGGCAGCCCTGGGGCTCATCCCTAGATCCAGCTGGGAGAACATGAGGGGTTAAACTTGTGGTGGGCTCATGCAGCAGGAGCATGAAGGGCCTATTTAAAAAGAAGAATCAGAAATAAGGAATTTTGCCAGTTTTTACCCCTGATAAATCCGCATTCCAGTCTGTCAGCTATCTTGTTATCCCCAGAGCTGCTGAAGTGTCTTTGGCTGTAACTATGCATGACTCCGGCTTTGAGTAATGGAAATAAAGTATGTGCATTGTGACTGCAGCGTTCCTTTCCCAACCCCAGAAAAAGAAAGGCAGAGCAGGAGGAGATCCTAGAGCAGCTCAGGAATTTTCTACAGAGAAGTTGGAAAGCTGTTTGCACCCTACATCGGCTGCCTACCCTAGCAAACCTGCCTGGGGAGGGATGCCTACAAGTTGTAAAGGAGATGCCAAGTTTTA
Source organism: Corapipo altera (assembly GCF_003945725.1). NCBI lineage: Eukaryota > Metazoa > Chordata > Aves > Passeriformes > Pipridae > Corapipo > Corapipo altera. The sequence goes on along the minus strand of NW_020884891.1, from coordinate 6,144,423 downwards.
GCCTAATACAGCAGCTCTTACTGTCTGCAATAACAAACAAATAAATACTCTTCCAGATTCACAAGTCCAGTTTAGCTGGCAATTCATACACGGCAAACATTTGGAAGCAGTATTGTAAAATTAAACAAAGCTATCATTTACAGGAAACCCTGCCTCGAGTACAAATTATAGAGTTGTTAAGTTTATCTGGGAATGCCTTGCCCCTGAGTGCTATATAATTATTCCTAAATCTTTCAGGAAAGAATGCAAATATTTTCAAGCCATAATTCATTGACAAGGAGGAAGTCTCGTTTAACCTTTTGTGCATATTTTGATACCTAGAAATTAACCCCTACTTTCCACAACTATTTTTCAGGATCCTACTGAGCTGGCTGAGCAGCGAGTAGACCCAGCCCTCGTTTTGGCAAGGTTGGCCAGGAGCACCAGCCTTGCCTGGAATCCTTGCCTCCTCCCAGACTGCTTCCACAGCAGTTTTGGGGCTGGTTTGGAGCAGCGTCATGCCAGCCAGGCTGCTCCCCGCATGGAACCTTCCCGGTAAGGAAGGTTTCAGGCTGCTGAAAAGGCTGGCTGTTCTCACAGGAGTTACGGCAAAAAGAGGTATAAAGGAGCCTTTAATAAAGTGGAGGGCTGAGCTATGTGGAGTTCTCACTAGCCTGGCGCCTGCCACCAGGATCTCTGCATCCCTTTGGTGGGCTGGATTCAACAGGGCTGATGCAGCCCTGAGCCCCATCTCTTCCAGCCTCCTCTGCCCACCAAGCCACAGCTTTCCAACCAGCCTCAATTAACTCCTGTTAATAAGCAGAAGCCACGTGGCCAAGAGCAGTGCCACCTTTCCCAATCCCCCACAAAAGTGTTTTGTTTTGCACAGGCAAGGACAGTCAGCTCACCCTCTGCTCAGGCCCTCCTTCCAGGAGCAGAGCCTTAATCTACCACTGGCAGCAAACTATTTGAGGTAAATAGATAGAAACGGTCTCCTGCAGCCGAACGGGGCGGGCATGCATTCCCCAGGACAGGTCAGTGGCATCTGCAAAGCCACACGCACAGCTCCCCACGCTCCTAACAGCACCCCCAAGTGAGCACCCACTGCCCCATGGGGGCCCATCCTGCTCCAGATCCATGCTGTGCCCAGGGTCAGCTATACTGGGCGTGCACTGTTGGCACTTGGCTCTGCCATCAGGGCTGCTCTGAAACCCCAACGCACCTGCTACTAAGCTATAAAGGAAAAAAACCCACCCAACCAAACAACACCCAACCTTACCTCTTCAAAAGGTTGCACTCAGGCTATTGTATTCTCCTCGCGGTGGCATTATTTATTCAATAGGAGCTCTGTGGTGGGTGTTATCCCCCGGTGCTCCCGGCAGCTCCCTGGCACAGCAACTGGGTGCTGTGGGAGGCAGGCACTTGCAGCCTGTTCAGCAGCATCACCCCTGTTCACAATTAGTCAGACATGGAAAGCAAACAAGCACTACATCGAGGTTAGGCTGCAGCAGCTAATCCAGTAGCTTCGTACACACAAACGATATCCATGATGCACATCAACCGTCACTGATTAGTCCTGATATGGTAGAACTGGGAGGTGAAAGGAGCTGGCTTCTTCCTCCTGGTAGAAGCAGATCACTGGATTCCCTTCCTTGCAAATAGGTAAGCCCAAGAGTTTTCAGTACAAAGATGAGCACTGCACTGAGAAATCATGCAAGCTGGATCTAAACACAGCTCCGCTAAGATGCCATGATGTTCCAAACTGCTACAGTGATGCTCCAAACCACCATCTGTGTCTTTCAGAACTTGTCCCAGTGACACAAACCCCCTTCACCTCCTCTCCTTTGCAATGACAAGTTGTGAGCTTCCTTCCATGCCTGGAGCCAGGGAAGGGAGGCCAGGTCAGGCACACAGCCCTTGTGCTGCCTCCTCACCCCGCTGCCATGCTCAGGGAGTGGGGAGGCAGAAGCGTGTAAAACCAAACCAGCATGCGACTGCACTGGAAGAAAGCAATCTCATTATGAGAGCTAATGAAAGTGAACCACAATTATTATGTAAACAGCACTGAATCATTAGCAGACGCTATCAAAGCCATTTTTCCCCCCACCGAGAAGAAAAGAGTACGGCCCTATGGCACCCTCAGTTCTGCCTCTGAGCAGAGCCAAAACTCAGGAGGAAACCTGTTTGTTTTCCTCCAGTCCAAACCAAACCAGTGGTACCACTCTGACCCCTGATCTGCACGCCGAGTATCTGCCAGCTGCCTGCTCTCAACGCCTCTGCCCAGGCAAGGGGGCATGGCCACTAGTGCCTCACTGCCAGGCACCCTGTGCTCCCCCCAAAACTGTCAGCCAACGCATTTTGGAAACCCTGTGGTTGGCAGGTGAGCAAAACCAATCCACCCTGCACTGCTGAGAGCAAAGGCAAAGCCCGCCCGGGTGCCCACACATACCTGGCAAGGGAATGATTTTCCATCAGGCTTACAATTGTGCTTGTTTCTTTGATCACATAAATGCCCCGTCCTCTCATGGGAATGGGCCAAGGAAAGCCAGGGAAGGTACAGGAGGCTATTTATCCGCCTTATTGCTATCGTGCAAGTCTCTCCTATCACAGGTTTCTTTCCAATAGCACCACCCACCACAACTGGGTGAAGCTACTTGCTCTTTAATCTTCCGTGGGGCACAGTTACCTTTAATACAAACAAACAAGCCAGTTAAGAGGACACTGTCCCTTGTAAAGAGGACATTGCCAGTCAGCTGGCTGTAAAGACACTCAAACAAGATCCTCATGTTTGTTGGAGAAGCAAAAAAACTGCATTTCAGCCCAGTAAAAATCCTGGCTCCGTCTTTATGTTCCAAGAATGCTGAATCAAAACAGGCTCCACTCTTTAAAGAAGAGAGTACAAAGAAGCAAAAAGTTTGTATTAAAACCCATGTAATCTTTTTAAAACACCATTATTAGAACCTGTAGCACCAGCCAAGAGTGATTTATCACCTCCTGTCATCACAGCCTGCAACACAGAGCTTTTTATACCAAACTGTCAATGCTACCAAGCTAAAGCCCCAGCTCATAATTTCTTAAAGCTGGCCCTTTGCTGCCAGCAAATCCCCTAAACCCCGGGATTTGGGGGTTCAGGGCACTGCTGCTCCTCCATCAGAGCCGTGCAGGGCGATGCGACCCATCACCAAGCATCCAGCACAGGTTCTGCACAGTGCTTGGAAGCAGGAAGATGTTTTAAGTCAGTGGAGGTAAACAAATTGCCCAGGGTTGTTTCGGCTTCTTTCAAAAGCAAAGTCAACTGGCCGTAAAGGCTTTAACTGCACTTTTCGATGTGAGCACGTCCCTGGAAGGGACGTACCTCGAGGTGCCTGGTTTTCACAGGGCAAGTGGTCAGAGCTCTCCGAAAACCAGACACCCTGACATTTGGGGTTTTCCTGTGAAGTTGTTACGCTAACACACCCCAAATCACCAGTAATTTCTAGAATAGCACTACAAACCACAAGAGGTTAAACCGACTGCACATTACTTAAACTAACCTAAGGGTGACCCCTGGAAAGGAACAGCTATTGGATGTTGTGGTTCTGTAGAAACTCAATTACCAAAGCCAATTTCCTATGAGCATTTTTAAAAAAGGAAAAAGAAGGGGAAAAAAAAAAAGCAGCAACAATGCTGACAATGTGTAAGGGCCACATATTTTCACCTCCTGAAAGCTGCAGCCTCGCCTGTACAAGAACAGTTCCTATTCCCACAAAAATGTTGAAACATATTTTAAACATTTCATCATTGTTTGCTCCCATCTGAATTTGCTTAAAATCCAGACAATTCCCAACTTCTAAATTGGAAACATTAAGAGAAATACTCCTTCAAAATCGTTTGCTCAGGGCAGGTCCCTTCCCACCATCCATGTACCTTTCCAAGACCAAAATCTGCAGAGAGAGAAGTCCCTCAAAGGGAACTCTCACAACTGCAAGTCCATCAGCCACTGGTTGTGTTAGCCACAGAAAATATGAGTAGAAAGAGAGGAAACGAACAGATTTTATTTTTCTACTTAAAAGATGAACAACAAAAAAAGTATTTCTAAGAGGCTTTTTGGGGAGGGGAATCAGGCAAAGCTTTACACTGGGAAAGAGGCACTACAGTCCTAATTTCACATTAAAAGCAACATCAGGCAACCCTTAACAAAGACCAATCTCATCAATAGGTACCCACACACACACTTTTTAAGCACCATCTCCATCCTTTCAAGCATTTTGCCAGGAAAGTGATGCACTACTACCCTTGGGGACCACCACCCCTCACCCCTCTCCCAGGCCCCACAGAGACCTGAGGGGTGATGAACTAACTATAAGGCACAAACTAGTGGGGAAGACAACTGTGCTGACCATGGCCATTTTCAAACAGAAGAAAACATTCCAAGAAAACCACCAAAGGCACATCTTCATGGGGCCTAAGCCTGCCCACAGCCCACATGGCTGCCACCAGTCTCACACACCTAGAGCCTCCAACACCTTCTCATCAGTACCCCTCTTCCCAACACACTGCTTTTATCCAAGCTCCTTTCCCAGACCAGAAAGATGTAAACAAGCATAAAATCCTCCAGCACAAACATGGTGCTTCAGCCACGGCCTCTGCAGGGCTGCACGTATTCTGCACAAGCAAAGAAAAATAGAGACGGCCCAAAATCTCTGCTAGAAAAGCAAAACAGTTTCATGAAACACTAAGGAAAGCTGGGAAGCAGGTAAGACGAGCTACAACAAAGTAGTAATCCCTTCTAATTAAAACACTTGGCAATTAAAAAAATACAGCAGCTTTCTTCCCAAGATGAACAAACGCCCATGAAGAGCACAAACTGCACCTTTCAGGGGACCAGAGGGGTTTGCCATGGGGCATCTTGGAGCACATAAGGTCATTTAGGAAGCAAGGGAAAAATTTAAGAGTTTTGCTGGGCCTTGCATTGCTTAGCAATGGGAGAAGGAAGTTATCTTCATAATCTCAAAAGAAAGAGAAAGCAGGAGGAATGTGAGGAATGCAAGGAGGTTATTGCCCCGGAGACCGGGACTGGCAGCTCACTGCTCTCAGCCTGGCCTGCCGGGTGAGGAGACACACATCCTGACCTCTCTGGCTAACAAGAATTTCCTTTCCCCCCTCTTCTCCCCCCCCCCCCCCCCCCCAAAAAAAGGCACAACAAAAGCAAGTCATCAGGTCCCTGAGGGTTGTTCCTCTGCTGGGAAGAGGCAAAGAATTTTGTGGCAGGATAATTCTGATGCTCCATCCTAGTCCTGTCCAAACCTGTGCAAGATGTCAAGGACTGAGTCTGTGCAACTCAACACACATGCACATCCACAGAATTCCATGGTGAACATGGAATTCTCCCTCTACTTATCAGGGGAATGGTTGTTCCCCTGACAGGAGGTGAGAACCACATGTCTGACACCTCTCAAGAAGCACTGGCAGACCTTCTCCATCCATGAAGGTTCCAGTGCACAAGCCACCAGCCAACATCACAGAGTGGGCTAAGACCACAGACATCCCTGCCTCAGGTAACTGGGACCCACCTAGTCTCCTGAGAGAGGTCCCAGCCCTACTGGACAGATGCTACCTGCACCTGCAAGTCAGAAGATGCTTGTCTGGGACCTTCTCCTAACAGAGCCATCTTACACCATCTCACACACACAGCAGCGATGCTTCATCCTCAACCTCCTTGGCTCTACAGGTATCAATGAAATACAATGGCAGAGGGGAGATCCTGAGACCCAAACCAAGCCCAGTGCCTCACTGTCGTGTCGGCCTTGCTCTGCTGCTGTTTCAGTGAGAATAAAAAGCCTGTTGACATACGAAAGCCACAGAAAATCTCCCTGAAACTACAAAACAGCACTGCAAACATTGTGCAGCTCTGGCCTCCTGCACAATGTACACACGCCTATTCAGCCTCTTAAAAAACAGCTACATGTCTAAGGAAACATCTGATAATTAAGGCAATTTTAACAATAGATAATAATTTGACTATGAATTGTATGGAATGTAATGACTGCTTATTCTGGCAGAAAAAACAGAACTTTCTATGAAGTGTCTGCCAAGGAAAACGATACTCCCACTCAGCCCGGACCACTGCAAGCAGTTGCTGTTAACCACATGCTTCGCGCTGCCGGCTGCTAGGACACGGCGCGCCGCTGCAGCCGAACAAAACCCCGCGCTGCAGATTTGCAGAGGGAAAGCAGCGTCCCAGGCGAGTGGCTGGAGCCATGACTCAGCCAGGAGCCGCCAGTGCCAGCTCTTGCCAACGCTCACCGAGCCACACGGCCGCCAGTGCCGGACGCTGGGGCGCTTGTTGGTGGCCTGCGGGCAAGTTGCACGCTGCCAGCTCCCCCCCTCCCGCTGTTTCCAGTTGCTAAATGACATTAGAAGCAGCTAAAAATACTTCAAGCGATTCTCTCATTTACTTTTCCATGCCAGCACTTGTGTTTGCCACGGGGATGTTCTCCAATGGTCACCTCTCCACCCACGGGTGGCCAGGCGATCACTCCATTAACGCATGCCAGGCAGGAGAAAACCCCCTGCCTGCCAAGGACCACTGCCTTCACTGGACAGGAATCATGGCAAACAGGTACAGCTGGTGGCCAGGTCACTCCACACCTTCAAATGGACAGTGAGGAGGACCAGGCATTATCTGGTACTTCCAGGAGCTGCCTTGTGGAACCAACTGCAACAAGCTCAGCAGTGCCAGACGGTGCAAGTAACACCGACCTGGACAGGATCCAGAAACCGTTTCTCAGTTGGAAGAGGCCACATGGATGAGAAGCATATGAAAAACTAAAGGAGCGTTTGCTGAACTTGACAGGTAAAACAATGGGCTCGTTTTGGCTGGAGGAGAGTTAATTTTCTTCACAGTGGCTAGTATGGGGCTGCGTTCTGGATTTCTGCTGAACACAGGGTTGATAATATAGAGATGTTTCTGTTGTTGCTGAGCAGGGCTTACACAGAGCCAAGGCCTTTTCTGCTTCTCGCACTGCCTTGCTGGAGAGGAAGCTGGAGGTGCACGGGAGGTTGGGAGGAGACACAACCGGGACAGGTGACCCGAAGTGACCAAAGGGATATTCCAGACTACATGACATCACACTCAGTACATAAAGAAGGAAGAGGAGGGGACATTTAGACTGATGACATTTGTCATCATCAGGTGTAATGGGGCCCTGCTCTCCTGGAGATGGCTGAACACCTGCTTGCCCATGGGAAAAGTGGATTAATTCCTTGTTTTGCTTTGCTTACATGCACAGCTTTTGCTTTCCCTATTAAAGTGTCTGGAGACAAGTGAGCAGCAGGACACTGGGGCACCCCTGGCCAAAGTTACTTTGGGCACAGTCCCACAAGTCCAAAAATCAAAGGCCAACTGATTTCCTCTGTCACAGTGAAAGAACTGCTCTCCATGGCTCTTACAAATAAATGCAGCTATTCAATTAATTTGGTTCATTCAGTTTAAACAGAGATTATACCAAGCATCTTCACTAAGATTGAACAGAGTGCTGCTTTGTGCCTAGCTCCATGCAAAGACAAGCTCCAGCTTCTCTCCATGCTCCTCAGCATGGCACCTTCCACACCATTCTGTTTCCCTGCCACCACGGAGCCAGTGCCAGCAAGGGAAAGGATTACACTGCTCCAGGAACTTTCAAGTTAACTGACTACACTTTCCACCATCAGGCAAGATTTTTTTTTTTCCTTTTCAATTCAGGAAAAGAAACATCTACTTCTTGCAATTAGCAGGAAAAGGGAAGGAATTTCCGTCTGTTTAACACCTGAGGGCAAGAAGGAGCCTCTTGAAAGAAAGGTTGGGGATTTGTTTTTTAAATCACAGACACCTCCTGTGGGTCTCCGGATGCCACCGCACCAGCTCACTTTGCATTTCATTCTGCAGCCCCACTGGACCAACCAGGACAAACAGCCCCTGCAGATGGTCACTCCTGGGAGTTCTGCTCCATCACCATGACAGCCCAGAGACACATGGGATCAATAAGGAGCGACACATTGTGGGTAGTGTTTGAGCAAAGTGAGCAACTACAGCCTGCAGGACCCAGACCTTCCTGAGATGTGACCTGTCTTTGGGAAACTGCTAAAAAGTCATCTTAAAAGCAGTTACAGGCTGGTGCTCTCCCCACAGCACCTCCTATCCACACACTATCAAGAGTCAGGTTTCACAAACTAACCATGTAGACATTAGGTCTACGCAAGCACTGAATTCTCCAGCAACACCAGCAAGATTGCATCTCACCGCTACCATGAGCTTTGCCACACATACATCACAGGGCTCTAAGTGCAGAAGCTACTGAAGATCACTCAGGTACAAAGCAACCAAAGGGGCATGAAATGCTTCCACACAGATTCACAGCAGTAGTCTGTCTTTATACCTTCAACACCAAGGCTACATAAAAGGAAACAATTTCTAGAAGTCCCACACTACAAATAACACATTTTACACCTCTTGTCAAGCTTGCAGTGAGTTGACCAGCTGCACACTTCTTTCAGAAATGCTTAGGTACTTCAGTGAGATATAACCTGCTATTTATGCATATTCTAATTAGGTCCTAAACCTGGTCTAAACAAATATTAAGGTGAACTTCTGGGTAATTATGGACAAGGAACATAGCCTTTTAATGCCACTGAAATAGCAATGGTACAGATAAAAAACCTGCTGGATTGGGCACTTCCTTGAAAGAAAAAGAAGTTGTACATACCAACTGCTCCAGAAGAATGTAAATGTGGCAAAAAAAATCCATGCAAGGTATTGCTAAAACCCAAAAGACTTCCGTGCCCATCCAGTGAAGATGAGTTTCACTTGCTGTCATGTAGCCCAGTGCAGGGGCACCATCCAGCTGCTTCACTGTGACAATTCAAGGCCAACATTTTGTAGGATTAGTAATCCCTGACAGGAAAGAAGTCACTACGCTTACAGAAACGAATTTGCCACAGTTTTTAGGGCACCTTTTCAGAAAGGTGCTAGAAAATTTCTGTCTCTGCACTGTGATTTAAAGCAACTCTGTAAGAGAATGCAAGAATAAAGCATAATCCATCAAACCAGTACAAAAATCTAAGAAAGGACTTGATGGACTTCAGATATGAGTTCATGCCAGAAGCAGCCACGTGTCCGCACGTCACTCCATCAGCATCACAGCCCACTGAACCCTCCCCAGCCTGTCCTCCCCCACAGTTCAGTGAGCAGACGTGTTACCAAGCAGAAATCACTCGTTTCCACCACAATCCCAGTGGGATACTTGTCCAAGCACATGGCTCGTTCCCTCACAGGCATTTATCTCGTTCTCACCGATAGCCAGGCGCCCAGGTAACGGCCTTCCCAATTCACTTACCCTCCTGATGGAAAACACACCGCTTATCACCTGGAACACCAACTGAAATCAAAGGTTTGGCAAGTGACTCATTTTTCAAGACACACCACAGACCTTTTGTCCTGATGTCTGACCTCAGTCTCCAGCATTATCATGGGCAGTGTTTCCCACCCAGCACACCAGTGCCCTGTGCTGATCCCACAAAGGCAATGGCAGGTGAAGCTCCCTACTGTCAGAAACTTAAACACCAGCAGTGGCACTGGTGGTTACAGTCTGCATACACCAGCTGCACAGCAAAAGGGAAGATCCAGAGCCTCTAAACACAAGCCATGCCAAAACCACATGAATTCACAGGGGGAACGTGAAACTGCAGCAGGTGTAGCACCCCACTCCAGGTTTAATTTTAAGTTCAGTCACACCTGAGGTACATCACACTTTAAAGCTGTACACAGCACACCTCCTTCACACATTTCCACCACCCTCTCTGAAACACCCCAGCAGGAGCAGGATAACATTTTAAATGTAACTTTGCAAGACCTGTTGCTTTCCAAGCGAGGCCAGACACAGACTCCCTGTGCCCTGGAACAGTGACTTAACCCAGCCAATATTTTCAGTGTGTCATTGCAGAAAGCCCTTCTTTTGTCAAATAATCTTACCTTGCTCATCACATTTCTCTGGCCTCTTATTTCAAAAGCACAGGGTCAAACAGACAACAGCTTTAGAGCTTCAAATGGAAGCCCTGTCAGCATGATCTACTCCTGACATTCTCCAAAGCTCACCAAGTCATCTTAAACAATATATAAAATAAGGACTAGGTCAAACCTTCCCAGTACTGGACTTATGAGGAAGCCTGCTCACATCCTGATCCTCCAGTGATGAGAGCTGGACTCAAATCAAATTCAAGACTATTTATTAGAGACCATTTTACGAAGCAGGGAGGGTGGAGAGAGTATTTTAACTGCAACCAGTCAGACGTTTCTCATTAAAATATTTCTTGGAGAAGTAAACGGGCCTGCAATTTTATTCAAACAGATGTAGGCTAAAAGCATATTATTAGTCTGACAGTATAAAAGCACAAGCGACTGAAATTATTTTAATTTTGTCAGTGAAAAGGATAATGTATGCATATCTGGAGGGCACACCAATGGTAAAGATTACCCCCAGCTTCCATCTGAGCCGTCTAAAGGTATTTACTTGGGGTCTGTCTGTGTTGTGACAGTGTCCCAGACCGAAATGAATGCCTCCAACACTCCACATTTTTGAGCCATTCAGTCATGCATTTTTGTTATTGTTGAAAGTAGTGCGAAATTGCAGTGCATGAGCTGGAGTCCTTGGTGGTCTCCGAGGATTCCAGCTAAAAAGGCACTTCCTTTGTTCCGCGGAGAATGCGGTCCAGTAGGTCATTCAGAAGGGGAAATAAAAGCAGCGGCCCTGGGAGGGAGATGAAGGATGAAACAAAAAGAATAAAATGTTTTGGGTGTGAGCACATTAGCTACCATTTCCTACTGCTGCCGGCTGCGATCACTCCTGTCCCCGGGATGCGCGAGTACCTCGGGACGAAGGTGGAGGGAAGAAAGAAAGAAAGAAAAAGAAGAAAAAAACCAACCAAACAAACAAAAAAAAAAAAGGGAGCCATGTCTCGGTCCCTCCGTCAGCAGCCGCCGGGCACCGGGGCGGGACGGGCCGGGGCGAACAGCGGCCCAAGGGCAGGAGCGCCCGCCCCGCCGCCGCCGAGCCGGGAGCGGGGCCGGCAACAGGCGCGGTCCCGCCGCGCTCCGGCCCGGCCCGGCCCGGGGGGCGCCGGGACCCACCGAGCGGTATGGGCGCCGAGCTCCGGGCAGCCG
>NW_020884891.1:5943783-6132868 GCF_003945725.1 Corapipo altera | reverse complement strand
GGCGAGCGCGCCCCGAGGCTGCAGCCGGCGCTCCGCCGAGCCTGCCCCGCCGCGCCGCGCAGCAGCCGCGCCCGCTGCCCCGCGCCCCGCTCCGCTGCGGCTCCGCTCCGCTGGCCCGACGTGCGGCGGCGCTCCGCGAACTTGGCCCGGCAGGAAGCACATGGGGTGGTGGTGGTGGAGGAGGTGGAGGAGGAGGAGGAGGAGGAGGTGGAGGGAGGCGGGGAGGGCGGCAGCCAAGCAGGATCGCGCAGGGCCGGGACAAGCCTCTGCAGCCCCCGGGAAAATCAGGAGCTGGGATCCGCCCGCCCAGCGAGGCGGAGCGGAGCCCGGGGCTGCCCGCCCGCCCGGCCCCGCGCGGGCGCCCCCTCCCGCGGACAGCGCGGGCTGTGCCCCGGACGGGGGACCCTGAGCACCCCCATCCCGGCCGCCTCCCGGAGCCGGGGCTGAGCATAGCTCGGCCTCGGGAGTTCCCAGCTGGCACCCACGCTCCCACCCACCCCAGCTCCGAAGTGCCCCGCCAGGGGAAAGAAAGATTTCCCAGAGGAGCTGGAAGGGCTGGCTTGGCTGTGCCTCCTGGACTGGAGCTGTAGATGGTTCAGCTCTGCCCCAGGTTTAATAGGTTCACTAAGCTGATGAATTTTGACATCGTTGTGACAGGTTTGAACTATGTGCGCAAAAGACTTGTCAAAACCAACTTTTTTTTCACCAATCTTCTATTTCCAAGACTTTAGCAGGACAGAGGCCTCACAAGCACATACACCAAGGTCCTCCAGTCACTCTGCTTTGTACCCCAGGCCCTGTACACAGATATGTGCATAGATGTAAACAAGCCCTGCTGAATCTTGAACCCTTGGACCAGAGTCCAACAATTGCTCCTTGCTTCTGTTTACTGAAAATCACAGAAATCGTACTGCAAGAATGACAGGCACCATCATAATTTCAGGGACTGCAATGTCACTTAGAGGGGCTTTCTCCTTGTCTGGCATGGTCAGGTCTCGGTGTCCTTGTCCCCTGGGTGTGGGTGGTGTGCAGGGAGCTCTGCCCTGCTGCAGCATCCATGTCTGTGCCCAGTGCTGTGTCTCAACCCAGAGACATTTGCCCCAGGACAATGTAGTGGCCTGGTGATAGCATCATTTAAGAAACAGAAATGTGCAGTGGTTTACGATACAATATGCTCCTTTGTTGTTCTCATTTCTCTCATTCCTGCACTGGGGAAGGACAGGCTGAAACAAGAGCAAAGGAAGTTGCCAGCTTCATCCCCTTGCTCCCAGGCTTTTGCCACCGAAACTCCAGGTGGGTCGAGAGGAAAAACCCCTTTGTTCAATTCCCCAGTGAGAGCAAAGCTCAGCCATGCTGTCCTGCCAAGCACTTCTCCTGGGAACAAGATGCTCATCCAGTTCTGAGCTTTCCAGCGGTGACGCTGGCAGCTCACCACAGCCCTGGGGCAGCACAGGCTGCTGCAGTTGAGGAATCACACCAAAAGCAGGGGAAAACCACATTACCACAGCCTGGCCTGCACCAGCCATGATGGAAAGGCTGCTACTGTGGCAGGACTTCCCTCTGCAGGGAGCATCCCCTGACTGCACAGCAAATGGGCCACACCATCCCCATGGCAAAAAAATTGAGTTTGCCTTATCATGGTTTAAAATGTCTCCAAAGACAAATCCAGCCATCCCAGTGGAAAGGGGTGTGGGGACCTCAGTCACCTTGCCATCCACTGGGGCCACTCACACTAAGCTGGTGAGACAAGCCAGGCCAGAAGTTCTCATGAAGTTATAAAGTGTCCTGAGAGAGAATAATCCTCTAGGATCTGGCCCTGCAATGTATGACTGAGTTCTGGTTTTCAAAGCACTACCTCACCCTCCCAGCCTTTATTTGAAGAGACAATGTGAATTTTAAAGAGAACTCAGCAGGGAGCACTGCATTTTTTATTCCAAAGTGAGAGAGAAAACGAGAGTGAGAATGTCTGTGGGGTTAGAGACAGCTTGCCATTTGTTGTTTCTCATAATCCCATACCTCGGCGGGATTTAAGAAACCTCCTGAAAAACACGAAGGGTTTTGTCAAATACTTGCTCAAGTAGTTAAATCAAAGGCTGCAGCAAAACAATGGAACTGCCTGAAATTTTTCATGAAAAACTCTTTTTCTTTTTTCTTTTTTTTTTTTAAGGAACAGAAAAGTAGCCTCTCTCAAAAGAGAAATTTTTCTCTGAGATTTTTGCTTTCTCCAGCATTTTCACACATCTGGCAGACCCTCCCCAGCCCCCTCATCCCAAACCGCTCGAACGATTTCCCTTCTCCACTTCTCTCCATTTCCCAGGAGAGAAAGACAGAGAAAAGCAAAGGGAAAAACTTGTCATTTAGTTTTAAAAAGACTGAAAACTTCTGAACTTCCCACGACCCCCAAACCCCTCTTTTCTTTCCATTAGTTTCTGCCCCCAGACTGTTTCTTTTCCAGCCCTAGAAGATATTTCAAGGCCTGCTGTGGTGACGCAGGATGCTCCTCGATCCTAGGGATCACGTCCCCATTCCTACCTGGCAGAGGGCCCTTCTCATGCTGCCTGCAAGGCTCTCAGAGCCATTTTGGGTGTGCCCACTCACAATCAGCTGTGAGTCTCCTCTGTTGTTTGGGGGATCCCAATGTGTCACTAAGAGCAGTGTGGGCACCCCTGGCTGGGCAGAGCAGCAGCAGCGAGGACCTGCTGGCACAGCCATCACTGGCCCTGGCGCAGGAGACGGAGACAAGGTGACATCACCTGCATTGCGTCTGCCCAGAGCCTCTTCCAGCGTATGCCACGGGCCTTGCACAACTTGGCATTTCAAATTTCCGTCATCTCATTCAGTGGAAAAGTTGCAGTGCTGCCAGCTTTTCGGAGAGAAGGAAGGGCAGAGAAGGAGAAGCCAGAGGAGACACATTTCTCCACAGTTGCTCTTCACCTTCCTCCAATGTGCCACCTTTCCTCTCCAGCTCAGACCTCCAGTTGTACTGCTGCTGCCTGAGCCTTCATCCACACAGCAAAGTTATGTTGGTTTAATTAAGACTACTTTGAATCTGCTCTAGAGGGATCAGCACAAACCCTTCCTGGGGGTGTGGTTAAAACACTACAAATCTAACTGGTATCAACTGAGTCCACATCAGTGATATACCAGCCTGCATTAAAAACTAATACAAATAATTGCCATCTGCACAGGATTCCCTGGATCAATTGTAACTTAAAGTTGGTGGGAATGGGGCAGTCCTCTAACACTGGCAAATCTTGGCAGCAGAAAGGAATCCCAAGCCCAGCCACAGCACCAATTACATTAAAAAATCCCTCTGAGGTCCTATGAGTGCTTAAGCTTTTGGTTTGATTTAATTCTGGTCCTGGCCAGAGGTCTGCCACAGCCCTGCACTGTTTCCAGTTGTCTGTCAGGGAGTTTACTAGGGGGTTGTACTTGGATAAAGATTTCAGATGTAGCCCTTTAGGAAAACCTGGCTGAATGCTATCCGTGGCCTGGCTATCATTAAGGATGATTAAGTCCTACTCTCTGGTAGGAAAGTCTGAGCCACAGGAAGGTTAGAAAGTGTTGAAAGGGAACTGGACAGGCACATCTTCCCAGCTCAATCTCATCAGCAGGAGATGGCTTGTTGTAAACCCGAACCAGGCGTGTTTCTGCAGTGGAGCAGCCGGGCTGGAACGAGGGATGCTCGAGTGGAAACAGTCTCCTTTGATAAAACCCTAGATACCACAAATTTAGGGGTGTTTAATCCAGGGCATCTGTCACGAGGATGGGGGTTTCCACTAGTTGCAAACTGAATCTGATTTTTGAATGTCAACAGCCAGATATTTTAGGGTGAGCAGATCCAGTGTTTCAGCATGGGCTGATGTCTCCATTTATTTTTATCACTTATTTTTATCCAAGGGCTCCTTGACCCCATCCAGTGAACAGAAACCTCCCACAGTAACTGCTTGGCTCTGAGGTAAGGGGTGGGTTAGCTCCTTATTGCCTTCTGCAGGTGGGCCGATGCCAGCAGAGTTCGAGGTGCCGTGCACACTGAGGTGAGATGGAAAAGTGCTAAAAGGACATGGAGGATCAGGCCAGGCATGCAGTGAGGCTGCTGCCAGGGTGTCACTCACCCTCTCGTATCCAAACCAGCATGCAGTGCACTGGGCTTGCTGTGCAGAGTTCAACACCACCTCCATTTTACGGAACGCAAGAGTTTGTCTCTCCCCCAGCAGGACAAGAAGTCATCCCAGCTCTGTCCCCAGGCACCACAGGAGGAGACCTGGGGATGTACAGCTTTGAAGGGCACAGGAATGCACACACTTTCACAGATTTTCATGCCTGCACTTCCTAGCTCTCCCAAAAATGAATGTGTGGCAGATGGCTCTGACGTGTAGCACACTCACACCCAGCAGATAAAAATATTCCCCAACAGATTCCTGGTAAATGAATGTCAGTCACCATTGCTCCAGAGCTGGCCATGCCTTTCTCTCCTCCCCATTCTCCCATGTGGGGGTGCAGAGAGGGTCCCCAGGCCACTGTCTCCCTAGTGGCCACCACATGGCTCACTAGACTGATGCTGACAGCTGGGCTGGCATCCTGGATCCACACTGACTCACCTGTACCCCTTCCCCAGTCCAGCATTCCTGGGGACACATCCCCATCCTACCTGACCCTGGTGGCCTTATGTCTGGCTGCCACCAAGGAGTATGGGAGGTGAGATGGGACCTTGTGTCTGCCTCACCCAGGCCTTTCTCAGTGTGAATTACAGCCATGATGTTTAATTCTCCACCCCCATCTTCCTATGGACATGAAGTGGGGTGGAAGTGGGGAGTGCATGGAGTGCAGGGGTGAGGGTGGAGGGGAAGCAGTGGTTCAGGGCAGGGGAGAAGATGAATAGCACAATTCAAGGATGATAGAGGAAAAAAGCCCACAGCTCATTCTTGCATTTCCATCCAGTCCAAACAGCATCCCATCCCTGCTCAGCCCTCCCTTGGACACTTTAGCTATATTTACAGCAGGTATCACTGCCTGGGCTGATTTTTTTTGCTTTTATTTCCCTTTTAAGAGTTGGTTCAACGCCAGTGTCAGCCTGGGACAGAGTGGGTGCTGGCAGAGCAGGGGCAGAGCAAGGTTTGTGGGTGCTGTGAGCAGTGGCAGGGCCAGCCCACATGCTCCAGAATGTGCAGCCTCCTGGTCCACAGATAAGCTTGTCACCCAGCTGCGAGGGGTCACAAAAACCCCAGAGCTGCAGAGATTAGAACTGGAAAAAGCTTCAGACAACTGATGCCTCCCTCCCTGGCCCAGCAGGACCGACCTCAAGCTGTCCTCTCCCTGTCTGTTCTAAAAATCCCTCCTCAATCAAGACTGCACAGTCTGTCCTAGCTACCAACACAGGATCTTATTGCACAAAAGCATTTCTTAATGGCTAACCTAAACCTCCCTGGCCACAATTCAAGCCAGCTATCTTTTTCCTCCTATCTCCTGTACATGGAGAAAACATACCCTCCTCTCATCAGAGCCCAGAGCTCTTGGCACGTGCAGCTGGCACAGCACGGCATGGCTGGAGATGGCCCCCTGTTGCTGTTGTTGGCCCTGCTGGCTGTGTGGCCTCAGTCTCTGCAGACCTGGGACAGAGGGAACAACCCCAAGCACTGTTTGGACCAGGAGGAAGTACTCTCCACCATGGAAAGGAGAGAGAGGGAGAGAGGCATGTTCAGAGCAGCAGATAACCCAGCCAGTTGGTACTACTTAAAAATGAGTAATAGCTGTGTATCACCTGAGCTCCCTTGTGCCAGCTAAAACACCATGGAGCCGAGCCAGGAGGAGAGGGAGCCGGTTGCTCCACAGTTGTCAGCAAGACTGTCCTGGTCCCCTCTGACACCAGGCATCACCACTCATGGCAGCTGCTACCTCTGGGCAGGAGGCTGGTTTCCACCAGCAGTACTGGTTTCTGTGATGCTCCAGGTCAAGCTGTGCTTGTCCAGGGACGGAGCTGCACCACGATGGTCAGCAAGGAGGTCAGAGTTTGTATCTGAGAACTTGAAAAATCAGTGTGAGCTTGCCAGGGGGAGCTCCAGAGATCCTAATTACTGCAGCCAGCACTTCATCTGGGGCCTTTCATTCTCCTCAAAGCGCTTCCACCTGGGCACTGGTCCAGCAAGCGCTTCGTTTGTAGACATCTGCCTCATTCCAGCAGGGATGCACGTCACTGGCTTTGAGGTTTTTGTTAGTGGAGAGGAACAGAAGTGGCCAACCCCTTTAATATCACCTGGGACATGGGAGGCAAAACAGGTCAAAAGAGAGCAAGGGGAGCACCAGCTCTGAGCAGGATACATCCCATTCGGTACCGAGCTTCAGTATCAATAAAATAATTATATATAAAAATAAATAACGATTAAACAAATATTTTTTTTACCCCCAGGCACTCTTAATTCTGTTTAAAGGCTATTTCAAAAGAATTTGTAAACACAGAGTGGAAAATGGATATGTTTACAAAGGTGAAAGGAAACAAAACCTCCTTAAAATGCAGAAGGTACTGGCAGCACACACCCTGCTTGCCCTCCAGATCACCAGGCTGGCTGTCCAGTGTGAAGTGGCTTCTCTCCCAACAATGCCATGCTGAAAGCAAAACCCATGAAGGAGTAGCCCTGGGGGACAGGATGCAGGGTGAGTGTCAGCTCAAGTCCCATTGCTTGAGGAGGATTGACCAGATTTTGCCTTGGACCAAAGTGGTCACAGCTTGTGTCCCCATTCCAAGTTTGATGCCAGGGTGCAATATGGTTTCTAGAGGGTGCAACCTTCCCCACCATCCCACCCTAAAATGGATCAAGTACCATCCATACCACAGCAGGAATGTGTATCCCTTGCCCGTGTCCCCCCTAAATGGCAAATGCTTTGCCTTTGGCTCCATCCTCCTTGTCCAGCAGGGCTGGGGCAGCACATGGGCTGCCAGACATTCATGGTTGTACCATTGCTCCTTGAAATCCTTCTTTTTAAATCTTTTTTCATTCCCCTCCACTCTTGCCTCTCACCCCCCATGATTTAAAGTTTTCAAATGAAAATATGCGAGTTGTGACTTGCGGGTAGTAAGTTGGGGCTTGCAGAGAAAGCAGGAGGGAGGAGGGAGGAAAAGAAAGAGTGATCTGCTCAGAGTGCCAGCAATTGTTTTTATCCTTTCCAGATGAAGGAAAAAGATCATGTTATTTGTTCGGCATAAAGTTCCAGATTTTCAGGAATGAAATCTGAGAGCAACATGTCAACAGTCTGTCTTGAGAGCTGGGGTGGATGGCGGCCTTTGTGCTCCCAAACACCAGCGGGGCCAGTACGCTCTGCTGCGGAAAAAAAAGGCTCCATTCTCACACTCTGAAGTGGTGGCATTAGATATCAGCAAGATAATGGGCCCAGGGCCTGGCCCTATTTCTTCTCCCAACCCAACGGCCCCAGGCTGCTGGCTTTGATGTGCTCATTTATTTGCCTTTTCCTCTCACAGATGATATTTTTAACCGATATTGTGGTTTGGGCACAGATTGTGCAGAAAGAAGGGGGAAAAAATGAAAGTCATTTTATTGCACTAGCTGATCAGGAGGGAAGAAAGAAAAGGAAAAAAAAATATCAGCCCGCAGGTCGATGTTTCCTGCTGTAAATCAGCCAGGACATGGTGGTCTCGCAGCTGGAGGGAGATCCCACATCAGCCCGGGCAGACCTTGAGGGCCGAGGCCAGTGGTAGGGGCTGTACAGCCCACGGCCTGAGGCATTTGCACTTGAATCCCAGGGGAAAAGGAGGGAGATAGTGGGGTCAGGGAGGTGGCCAGTGGCAGGATTCAGCCGGGGCTGATTGATGTGCAGGCGGTGTGGGTGGTCCCGCGCCACGGGGCCAGGAGCGTGTGCCCCACACGGGATGGGGATGGCGGGAGCACCACTGTCCCTTTGATGTGCTGCCCTGGCCGTCCTGCCATGGAGGTGTGGAGGGCTGTCTGACAAGACTGCCCATCCTGTGCCCTCCCATTCCCTGGAAATCCAGCAGGCGGGTTGGGAGAGCCCTTGGCCTCCAGACAAATCCAGGGCAGGATGGAGGAAGAAAAAAGAGAGGGAGAGAGAAAAAAAAATAAAGGAGAAGAAGAAAGGATTTTTCTTGCTACCTTTTCCCTTCCCAGAGCCCACATGGAAGCAGTGCACAATATCCTCAGGTGTGGAAGAACCTCCCAGGATGACAAGTGCAAGGCTGTGCATAGGCCCACATCTCCTTCCTCAGGGGAAGGGTGACTTAAAGGAGGTGATGGGTCTGCAAAACACCAACTTCACTGGGGGGCCTGGTGTCCTGCTGGCTGTTATATCCATAATTTGTACCCTCTTGGCTCCACCTTGGTCTGAAACAGCAGCTCCAGGGATGTCCCCTCTGTGCCATACTCATGTCTCGCTTCCAAAACTGCCTGTGTACAAAATTGCCATCTCTCCTCTTTGCAGCACTCTCACCACCCTGTCCCACCCAAAACAACCCTCAAAACAACCATTCCCCGTGGAGCCCGTGGTGCAGATTCTCACCACAGAATCATGGACATGGGGGGAAAAAAGCCAGTCAGCAGCTTTTTGTAGTAACAGACAAAAAAATGTTCCTTGTGGAAAATTTCATTGTGACTCACATCTTTGTTTCGGTTGAGAAAGCAAACCATCAGGTAGCTGTGTGCCTGCTCCTCTTCTGCGACACGGGTCTGAAAGTAACCGTAAGCAATGCTGAGCTCCTGCAATTTAAGTTTCACAATACTTGGTGTAAGTGCCCGGCACTTGAAAGTGTTGTCTCAGCTCTTTAAAGAGATTGCTTTTTTTTTCCCAAGTCCCATGGCTGCATTGGGAAAACTGAAAACTCACACCCAAATCATGCAAAACCAGATGGCAGGAATGGAAATCCAAATTAATTATTTCTTAATTTAAAAATTCCTTTAAATTTAATTTGGTTTCTAAGGCAGGCCTGGCTCGTTCACCAGCTTGAACACTGCTGGGATGACATTTATGATGACACCAGCTCCTATGCGTGGTTTTTTTCCAGAGCCCATAAGCTGGCACACATGTCCCAGAGGCACAGACATGCTCCCAAGTCACTTAAGCCACATCTCAACTGCAGGACTAGCACAGGATGGGCTCCTCCACTGCTGGGACGTGGTGCAGCTGCTGTCTGTGTCTTGCCAGAGGTGGGTTGTACAGACAAGAGGCTTGGCTTGGACCTTATGGGCAAGTTGCCAGCCCCCACTGTGTCCACCTCTCCCTCTGGTTGTGTTCCTTCATCTCCATCCCTGGCCCCACAAGCTGTCCCTCCTCTCCAGAGCATGTCCACCTTGCAGCTGGATGAGCAGAGGGTGTGGGAAGCCAGCCAGTCCCAAAATAGGCTCACCGAAGGTGCATGAGCTGCAGCCCACATGAGCCCCTGTCACCAAAGGGCCAGGGAGATATGGCAGAGCCTTCACTGGCCACCCCTCACAGAGGGCAGCTTCACCAACCTCCCCTCCTGCCTCAGCACCCTCCTGTTTGGAGCAATGACCCGTTTACCCAGGTAAGGTGCCCTCCTGTGATAGCAACGCTGGGGCTGGGGATGTTCTCAGCCCCCAAAAGAAGTGTGGTTCTAAAGCAAGAGCATCCGGCCTCTCTCAGAGGGACACTTTCAAGTGGAAAAAATATAAAACAAAGGGCTTAATTAGCCTGGACATAAACGTTGGTGTGTACCTGCCCAGGACCCCATGGAAGGGCGGAGGCTGACAGGAAAAAGAGCATGGGAACATGATGGAAGTTGAAGCATCAGCACCTTTCCACACTGTGAACACCTCAGGGCTCATCACACAGTAACATCGAACAAATTATTTTTTGCTTAACACTTTGTCTAACTGTGACTGCTTTGGGATGGAGCACCACAAACTGCTCAAATCCCTTGGCCAAACATTACCTAGGGAGAAGCAGCTTTGGTGGAGACCCCTTGAAAGGGGCAGAGCAAGTTTGGCCAGACTGACATGCACAGCATCCCCTTATCCCTCCTGCGTGTTCCAGACACCCTCTGAAAAACATGCTGGCTGTGCCTTGCTCTGACCTTTCTTTGCACCTCCGGCAGCAGTGATTTTATTGCCTGAGCCGCGGCTGCCCCTGCTCACGCAGCCAGCTCTTCCCTTGGGTTTCACAGCAGTAACAGGAACAAGCCAGGGGGTGCTCAGGATCCCAGAGCCTATCCAGGCACTCCCAGCAGCCCTGCAAACCATCCCCACGCCCATCCATGCTGTCAGGAACAAGATCAAGAACCAAAATACCATGTGAGGCTGTGTAAAAGAGGTGGTAAAAGCCCTCTAAAAAGCGGTCAGGGAATCCACTTATCCCACTGTCAGCAGACAGGAACATCAGGACCTTGAGTTACTACTTTAGGAATTGGATTAGCAGGTCAAGACCACAATGACCAGGAGCTTCTGCCAGACAGTCGCCAGAGCTGGAGTCTGGCAGCCCATCAGGCAGTGGGATCAATCAGTCTCCTTAAAAATAATTAAATGATCTGTCTATATCTTGCTTAAAATGATCATTCTTCAAAGGCTGTAAAAAAAGTTTCAGGCAAGAAGCACAGAAACCAGACAGAGGTTTGAGTAAGCATGCAGGATGAGCTAAAGAGCACTGCTTGTTGTTATTATTATTACCATTGTTATTATTATGGTTATTATTCCTGTTATGGTTATTATTATCATGCCCTCACATACAAGGGGTCTCTCCAAGGGTGAGTGACTGTTTTGGAGGTCTCTGCAGAGGGATGTGACACCAAGACAGTCCAACAGCCACATACAGAGCAGTTCGGGGTCCCCTCCTTCCCTCAGTGCTCACAACCTATCTGCACCCTGTTCTGAGACCTCCCAGTGCTCCTGCCTCTCCTTCACCCCTTGCTTGGCCCTCCAAAACTGAGGACATTGGCTCATACCACCTTTGGCAGCTGCTGCCATCTCCCCCTGTGCCTGTTACCTCCACCCCACTAAGCAGTGGCCCTGCAGAGGGACAAGTTAGTCCCCAGCTTCAGTGGGCTTGTTTGTCTGTCCTGGGAAAAGACATAAATTATCAGTAGTGAAATCCTTCAACCTCATCACGCAGCAACAGCATGAGGGGAAGCAATAGCTTTGCCTTGAGCAATGCCCCAGAGCAGGATGGGGCACTGGTGATGAGAGTTTTTTCTCCACATCTCTGGGGTTTTTTTAAACTTTTTTTTTTTTTTGTGGTCACACATTTGGTGTCTGCAGGGTAGTTTCCATAAGCACGGCACAGCTTTTATAATACTAAATAAAGCAGCATGCAAATCCCATCTCCGCTTTTGCAGTCCGCAGACTTGGAGTGTTTAAAAGGTGCAAGACCCATGTCTCTAATTATTCTTTCACCAGCAAATATGCTGCTGCTAAACATTTGCCTCCAAGCTGTGGGATGCAGCCACCCTGTGCAGCCCAGCTCATTTCCCTGTCTGACCTTTCTGCTGGATCACCCCTAGTTTAAAGGCAATCCCTGTTATGCTGATGGAGCAGCCTCCCAGAGCAGCCTTGCATTAGGGACCCCTGGACTTGTCCAGGCCCCAGCAGCATTGCTACTGGCCAGAGCACAGCCTGGAGCCATGGCTTTCCTTTCTGTTGTGCCTCTCAGAAAGGTGCTATCTCTGCCATGGTTGAAAAGGGGGTCACCATTTCCTAGCCCAGGCCTCGGTCTCCCTCGCTCTCTGCAGGAGCATCCTAAGGTAGTGAGAGGACAAAAACATGAGTCCACGCAGCAGCTGTTGCCCCTCACCCCAGTGCCATCTGGAAACAAGACAGGGCTGCCCTGTACCCCAGCCTTGGGCACTGAAATGCATCTAGCTCAGAGCAAAGCACCCACTGGCTCCCCAAAACCAGGCAGGCAGGTAGGCTGGCTGGCAGGACCTCAGGGCAGCACCACCCCAAATCCTTTCAGAGCTGTGCCTTGTTAAGAGGCAGCAATCAAGGAAAGAACTGCTGGTTACAGGAATAGAGCAGCCCCCTTGCTGCCATCGGTCCTTCATTAACAAACCAGTGTCCACCTGCAGACCTGATCTGACCCTCTCTGCAATCACCCAGGCCAATTAGCACCTCTGCTCCTCCATGAGACAGCAACTCCCAGCTCTGTGGTGCCCAGTCTGGCCCTCCAACCCACCAGCATTTGCTGGAAGCCCTGACACAGGCAAGAGTATCCCTGTCCTCTGATACGGTCACAGGAAGCCAAGCACAGCAAAGCCATCCCCGATGCTTCTGTGGCACCAGCACGGCAAAGTGTCTGCGCTGACTACCACACCCAGGACGTGTTTATCCCACACACACTGACAGGCAATAGCAGTAACTTATGCCACGGGTCTGGCACCTTGGGCCAAATCCTGGATCATTCCACAAGTTTCAGCTCAACATCATGAGTCACTAATGCCACCATCCTCCCTTTACTTGTTTTTTTTCCATAAAACTTTGTTTTTCCATCAAATGGGAACAAATACACCCAATACCAGGAATTTTGCTAGATAGAGTCCAGATGACAAGTTCTCAGAAAATGCTGTCAGCTGCTGAGATTCAGATTCAAGAGACATCATCCAACATTAACCATAAACAACAGGGGCAACAAAATGTCTGGCAGATCTTGAACTGACATGAGATGCCTGTGCTCCACAACAAACCCGTTTCGCACCACGGGAAAGGTCACCACTTTAATCCACTTCTGGATGGAATGTACACAAACGTCATTCTTCTTCACATCTGTAATTAAACAGCCTCTTGCTTTGCTATCCAGCTCATGTTTATTTTCCCATTTGCTAACATGGTGGATGGTAATATAATATGACACTGAAGGGATACAGGCTGCTACAGGCAGGCTTTTTGACTTCTTTATGGTGATTTCCCTGCAGAGAGCTGGGTGCGAAGGGTGGTTGTGCTGCTTGGATCCAGCAGTGATTTCCTTTCTGGATGTGCAGCATCTTTGCATGCTGAAATAATAGCAGCAAAGAAGACATGAAAGCAAACAAAAACCACTGGCAGAGATCCCCAAATGTGTTGACTCGTTGCAAGAAGCCTCTGAGGTCTCTACTGGGCTCCTACAAGGGAGGAGACAGCCACTAAACTAGGAAGTTGAGTCCAAATCCGTACTTCTGCTATGAAAAATCTGGTTTTCAACACTGGTAATGTCCTGGATCATTTGGGAGAAGTCTTCTGTGTCCCTGTGGCCTCCAAGGAACATCTGAAATAACCCTGAATAGTCCCTAACGGGGCCCTTCCTTCCTCACAAAGTGCTCCTGGGTACTAGTGCCAGCTCTCACCACACCACACGGCACCCAGCAGGAAAAACCCCACAGCAACAAGCATGTTTTCTCCTTTCCAAACCTTTTGGGCTGGAGGGCTGGCACATGCTCCATTGGGAGCCTCTCCAGGAGCCAGACACAGCAGCTTTCAAGGGAATGGCATTAGCCATTGGGAAGGACTGTGGCACACTTGCCTTTGCAGCCCCAAGGCATGGATGTGTACTTCAGATCCTAGCATGCTCTCAGCAAAACAACACCAAGATGTTTATTTTCAAAAGGATGCAGTGTTTGACAAAATAAACTATATTTGATTAATACCGACTGCTTTTCTGTTTGGTTTTTTTCTTTTTTCTTTTTTTTTTTTTGACAGCAGTAAATTTGCTGACTCTATAAACAGCCCATGGCTGCTTCATCTGCCTATACCAAAATTTTAGTTACCTCATTTCCAGGGAATGTCCTTAGTAACATTTTGACAAGCTTATTTAGGGGGTTGTTTGTGGGTTTAGGTTGTTTTTTTCTTCTACTTCTTAGGGAGGTCTCCCATGAGCAAGCCACAGAATGGAACTGAACAAAACCCACTGCTTCTCTTCATATGAAGAGTTTCACCACATCTCACACCGTAACAGAAAACCCTAATTCCCATGCTGAAGACCAGCAAGCATCCTCCAGCAAGATGATTTCACTTCATTCTCCTCCATCTGCAGATTCCATCCTCCTGATACCTCCATACCTAGCTCCTCGCTAAGGGAACAAATAACATACCGGGAGGATGACCAGCCGAGTCACCCCCAGCTGTGGAGCTCAAACTGAAAAATCCCTGGGTTTCTGGGAATAGACACCTGTTTCTAAGGTGTGTGGTGTATGATCTGGTAAAGCTTTAGCAGCATTTGTCAATCATTAAGCTGCAGTGCTGCTGGAAAGGTCAAGGAAATTCCCACCAAGGCACCCAAATGTTTGGGAACCAAATGATATTTCTGGGCTGCTTTAGTTCAGGTGAGCTGGAGTGCCTGCAGGGCAGGACTAGTCCGGTGGGCTTGGCCAGTCCCACCTCTGAGCTATGTGCTCCAATACTGGAAGGAGGTGTCTCAGCAGAATACTTGGCTGTTTTGAGCCTTTTGTGGCCTTTGTGTGGTTTCATATATTTTACTTTAGACACTTACGCAACATCCCACATGTGGTCCCCAACAGCAGCCTGCTCATCTCCCTGCTCCCCGTGCTCTTGGTGGGAACTGCCCACCAGCATCATCTCCCATGAGGCTGTGAGGATCTCACCATGGACCAGCAGCTGTGAGAAAGCAGAGCAGGAGGCAGTGCAAGGCAGTCATCTCCTCCCCTCCCAATACAACAGTCCCCAGCATGCCACCCCACCAGGACCTGACCTGTGCACTAACTGAGCACCCTCCAAGGCTGGGGAATCATCTGGAAACTGTTTCCCCTATGCAGACCCACAGGAACACCCCTGTGTCCAGCTGCCATGTTTGCAGGCATGGCTGGTGCTCTCTGCATCCGCCTTGCAAGGGGGATTTTGTTTCCATTGGAAGCCCCAGTGAATCCAGTCCCACATCCATGATGGGTCCGTGCTCCAGAGTGCTTGAAGGCTTTGCTCATTCATGATGAACGAGCAATTCTGAAAATCGTCCTGAAAACCGAAACTGAGGCACTCTAGATTTCACTTCCCCAAACAGCATGAGCCGTAAGCACCAGCTGTTTCTAGCAGCTGTTCAGTGAGTTAGATTTTGCCATTCCAGCACTAAACTATTAGTCAATTGATTAATGAACTAGGACTTCCCATCCAACAAAAATATTTTGGTTTTGAATTATAATTTGATGCATGGTTAGTGCAGAAATACGTTACACATGCTAAGCACATGTTTGCATCTCATCATCACTCTCAGACACAGGGAAAGGTGCTGGCTTCACCACCTTTCCAAGGCTGCTTGCAACCCCCCCCAGGGATGCAGTGCCTTCACCTGCAGCATGATGCTGCTCACTCCTGCCTGCACATGTGATGTGCACAGAGCTGCAGGCTCCTGCCACCCCACTGCTGCCACCAGAACTTAGCAGAGGCTGCAGAACTGGCTGGGAAGCATTAAGGTTAACTGGCAGGGGTGACAGCTCAATCACCTGAGACTGGAAACCTTCCCAAGGTTGCTGGGCCTTTGGCTGGCACCAGCACAGGGTGCTGAGTCCACGATGCACCATTGGGACAAAGTACTGGCAGACAGAGGGCAGGTGCAGAGCACAAGGAGCCCCTGGTTCTGCACAGGGAATCTGACTGGCTCTGGATTTCACTGCAGAGCTAGAAATTATCTACAAAAGGACATTTTCCATTGTTTTGGTTTGTTTGGTTTTTTTTTTCAAAAGCACCTCCACGCCATAAACTCCTCTGTTCAGCTGTGTTTCCCACAGGCAGAAAACCAGGTATTTACTCTGGTGACACACCTTGCTGGCCAGATGCAGCCACTGCCAGTGCTGATCACTGTGTTATCACGGTGCTGCGAGCACAGCTGAGCTGCTGCCCTGGCACCTGCCATCAGCTCAAGCCCCACACCTCCTTGACTCAGATAAATATATTAACATATGTATGACATGTATACTCATTAATAATATATAATAATAATTATAAAAATAAAAATTGAAATAATCTCAACGGTGTATTAGCAGTTAAACCTGTGAGCCCTGGGACAAAGTGTGAAGGTCCAGGTACACATGCACAGGGGGAGGCAACAGTGCCCATCTCCTGATGCAGGGGTCCCATTCCATGGCAACACAGGTCAGAGTACACAGAGTTGGTGTGGAGAAAAAAACAGGGAACAATTGTCCCTTATTTCTCATGACACGGGAATGAAACACTGCCTGATATTAAACACCAGCTTTAGTCCCCTTGGTGGCCATGGCATCCCTTGCAAACCTGTGGTTAAAACATGCACAAAAATTCAACAGCTGCTTTTTCAAGTTATAATCTGTTCTTTTATAAACTTGGCAGGTAGTGGGCTCAAAGGCTGGTTTTTGTGATCTCTGATCATAACAACATCTCCAAGAAGCACGGGTCTGCTAAATAGCATGTCTGTGCAATGGAAACACTGAGGCTCAGTGTGCCTCAGAGGGGTCTTCTGCTGAGAAGCGTCAGCATCATGCTGTGGTGATGTAGAGTGTGAGAACCCATCAGGCTTTGCGAGACACACAGCAAGGCACAGCCTGTGCCAGCTCTCTCAGAGAGAAGATACGCTGGACTCGTACCGAAAAGCTGGTGCCATCATCCCATCCTGCTGTTTATCTAAGGAAGTAGCAGCACACAGAATATTTCTGACACAATATTAGAGGAGAGGATGTCCCTGTGCTGGTACCAGCGATACCTGGCAAGGCAGAGGCAGCACATCACCTCTGAATAAACCCAGCGGCCTGCTCCCACCCCCAGCACTCCCAGGGGATGAAAGGAAAAGGATCAGAAGGGAAGAAGCGATGGAAATTCAAGTGGCACTAATAAAATATTCCCTTTGGTGGAGCAGAGGCTCATGGGCTCAGTTAGCTGCAGCACAGAGAGCTGGGGTGATGGGGAGGGCTGGGCCAGAATGAGAGCAAAGCAGCAGGAGGGTGAAGAAATGCCTCTGCCAGCACTGCCAATGGCTGTCCCCTGCATCACCCTGTGCACTGGGACCCCTTCAACCTGAGGGCTCCCCAGCAAGTGTGATCCCAAGAGATGGAGAGGATTACAGTTTGGTTTGTGAACATGTAAAATACAAAACCTCATCACACCGCGTGCATGTAGAAATTCAGCCCTTACAGGAATACTGCGTGTCACCAGCGCTGCCCAAACATCCCCAGCACTTACCCCAGTGCAGATGGGACATGAGGATTCTGAAACCCATTAACCAGCAGGTCATGCTGAGGCTTAGCCAAGATCTGCTCCTTTCCATCAGGAGCGGTGAATTGGGACTTAACATCTTCAGGCAGAGGAGTGGGTGAGCAACCTTTTCTTCCTCTTCCACCATCCCAAAACACTTCACGCAGTCCCAAGGCTTCAAATCAGGGTCATCCAGATAAGCCCCACCACTCAGACTGAGCAAAGTTTCCACTCTCCAAAGCATATGACTGCATGGTTCGGATTTATCTACTTTCTCCTAAACACAAAGTTGCTGTAAAAAAAGGTCTGAGGCACACAAATATTCAGAGCATTCACATGCATGTGAGGGTGTGCGTGCACACATACATGCACACACTGAGGCTTAAGATACTGTGGATATAATCACTCTAGTAAAGGCAGCCTGTTAAACAGAAATATGTAACCATCCTGGCCAGGAACCAAACCAAACCAAACACTCCCTGGCCCCAGCCCTTCCATTTAATCAGACCAAGCCAAGTCTTTCCATGGTGGCCCTGAGCCGGGCACAGTTGGCCTTCCCAGGCTGCCCACTCCAGTACAAGACTTAGTATCATCTCAAACCCATGTGAGATGACTTCCACTGCACCACTTATAGAGCAACCAATCTTTATTTTAGAGATAGCTTACGTAAAGTAACATGCAAAGAAACACATGAGTAAGAGTCTCATCTGCCTCAGGCTCTTACAAATCCTTTTCTTTTCCTCCTCCATAGCACAACACGTTGGACGCCCGTTATTCATCCCTGTAAAGCACAGCGTGTACATCCATGCCGTCTGTCCTTTGGCTGGAGCTGTGTTAGCAGATTTCCCGTGGGAAAGGAGGTGCTTCACTTCTGAAGAATAAAACCAGGGCATTGCATGGGTCACAAGGATGCTGGTAGGGACCAGCCACCTGAACTGACAGGCTTCAGGACCCTGCTAGGATGTGAGCAGCAAAGTCACCTGCAACTTGCCACGATGCAAGAGGGTTTTGTGCCCAAGGAAGCATGTCTCCATGATAATCCCAGTGCATGGCAACTTCTCATCCATAGCATCTTTCCTCCTGCTGTGTGTCTGATCTTCTCTCTCCCTTGTCTTCACATGCCCTCAGTATTATGTCCTGGCCAGATTCCTAGGGGTGAGACTTGAATTTGGACTAAGTACAAAAACCGTTTGAACTACAGAAAAAATCTGTATTAAGTCACGTAGGATCAGGGGTCTGATATTTGCTGAGAGTATTTCATAAACTGTAGGTGTTCTGTACCCCATGCATGTTTGAACAACTCAAGATGAAATATGGTCTTCACCTTAACAGCAAGAGAGAATTCAGTCTTCAAAAACTGCGAGGAACACAGTTTAATATGAACCCACTCAGAGTAAATAGGATTATCTTTAAAAAGCACTGTTACCTATTTCATAGTCTGCCATGAAGCAACACTTTTTTAGTTTGGTTTTTTTTGTGTGAAGATACCATATTCTCATATAGAAGCAACTCAGGTCATTTGTCCTGTCTTCGGAAATGTGCATATATTTCAGAAGAAGTTCCAAATGTCTTCCTCATTAAAAAAAAAGGCATGGAGAGACACGGAGCGATGCCTCCAGCACCGCTCACGGCCAGTGGCCCAGCAATAGCAGCGGGACCAGGGCAATGGCAGAGGCAGGACTGGGGTGGGCAGCTGCACTCCCAGGGTCACTGCTGGGCACTGTGGCACCATCTTTGTTTTGCTGATTTAGAAGCTGCTTATTTGCAGAGATGTCGTCCATATCCAGGTCATACGCCAGCTCTGAAAGCAGAAGGAGAGGGCTGGTTAGTAACAGGTGGTGTGTATTAACATTCTGACACATGGCACCTCCAGCCTCCCCCAAAACTGGGGTCCTGGGGGCAGCCCCTGAAACAGCTGAGGACAGCTGGGTCCAAGTGCAGCCAAAGACATCATAGCAGGGCTGGATGGGCCAGAAGAGCTTAGCAAACATCTTGTCAGTCCTGCACCCACTGGTCCCAGAGTACCTCCCAGTATCCTCTGTTTGGAGAGACCAAAACATCATAACTGTGCCCCTGTAAGAAAAAAAAAGAGATAAGGGGATCTGCCTTACTGGAGAGCTACTCCTAAAGAAAACCAGCTGAGCTTTGGAGCAGGTGTTTAGCAATGCAAATCATGTCTGCTCCCCAGGCACCACAAGAATGTGTGCAGGAGTGAGGAAATCCTGGCGAGCACAAACAGTTCCCCAAACCCAGAGTCAGCAAAAGGCTTTGCTCACCAAAACCTCCTGGTTGTAGGACCTGAGGAGCTCTGCATTTCTGCAATCTTACGTAAGAGTGTGTAAAATATGCTCCTTATAGCACAAAGAACACATCCCATTCCAGTTCCACCTCCTCAAAGCACTGGAGAGGAAGGAATGTGAATGGATCATGCACTCTGGGCATTCTGGTGTTGCAACATGTGGACTTTGAGATGAAGCACATGTGGGTTCCAACCCAAGAAAATGTCCAGTATGGAAGTTTTGATAGTCCTGACAGAGGAGCGTGACATTAATGGGGGAAAAACTTGTGGCAACCCATCACTGGCTGTGAGGGACCTGCTGAGCAGTAAGTCACAGTCACCCTTGTCTTCCTGCGACAGGGAAGAATAAAGTCCAAATAAACAATGTGGAAAACTAACATCAGCAGTTCTCAGGGCCAAGAACAAAAAGGAAAAGTTGTTTTAAGATGCCATTAGCCAGATCCACCTGGGGTGATTGTCCCTGTCAATCAGCTGGACTGAGTGGGTGCACCCATGCTTGACTCAGGGCAATAGATCCCTTGTTCCCCTGGGGTCCAGGTTTCTCACCCAGACAGGAATCACTTAAGCCTTTTCATCTTATCCCCAGACCCTGGCCTTTGGAAGTGGAGGAAACTGTTGGTTTCCATCAGAAGAGTCCCTGGCTCAAGCCTTTTACAAGCCTCCTGGATCACCAGCATGTTGACAGGTTTGGATCATCCCACCGCACCCCTGAGAAAGAATCCAAGAGGCTGAATAAACACTCTATCTAAAAAATGCCACATCAATCCAATGAACACCACTGCCAAGGCAAACAGGGAGTATTTCTTAATCAAAAAATACCCAAACATTGCAAAACAAAAGCAGAACAATATTAGCATGACAAGTGAGTCAGCCCAGGCCATCAAAGGGGGTCAGAAATGGCTCAAAGGAAGTAGCTTTCCATGCACACTAAGGGCCAGGTGCGAGCAAAACCCACTTGGTAAAAAGAAAGGTGCCACCTGAAAGGAATGTCCTGGGAGGCCATCTCAGAGGCCCACATTGGGCTGCTTTCCAAGCACAGACAGAACAAGTCCCTCTGGCATGAGGGATGCTCAGGCTTCAGGGCAGTTTGGGAGCAGCCTGGCTGCACCACCTTATTTTCCCAAGCTCATTTCTGCAAAATAAGTAAAGAGATTTGGAGTTAATTAAATCCCAGCAGATTATTTCACAGTCTGTTGTTTTACAAAAGACTCCTCAGCTGCCACAATGTTGGATCAGGGCAACGACGACCTGCCCTGGTGTGTTTTGGAAAGTATTTCCCCACATTCCAAAGGCTCCTAAAACCTAAAGGATGCTCTGTGGGGTCACAGTACCATGAGGCACCCACATGGCTCCAGGCCAGTGATCATCAGAGCTTTTGAGGCAGAATATTCTCACTGGACATCCTAGCAAAACTAAAAAAAGATCCCCAGGAACTGAGTAACTACTCTTGCCTTCCATTTAGAAAAGAAATTTGAAACAAAAGAGTGTTTCAGCAAGGTCCTTAACAGCACAATGCGTTTTGACATCCCCATTTACAGTCTCATTCTGGGATGTAATTTATGAGATGAGAGTTCCTGCAGCAGCTGAATTGTGTTGGAAACATTCAGCCAGAATGTACCAAAATGAACATTTCAGACATATTCCTCTCTGTGGGAAAATTTCAAATTCTGGGATTTCACCTCAGTTTGAGCAAGGGTAGTTTTTTTAAATCATGGCATTTCACCCAAATGGAGATGATGATTCTCTCACTCATCCATTTTAACCAAATTAAAGAGAAGAGAACAGAAACCCTTTTGTCATCAGAGATTAGAGTGCTACTTTCTTTGTCTTGTTTAAATGCTTCAGCAGTTTAGCACCTGGGTGTGCCATTTGTTTTCACTGTTCCTTCCATTGTCTCCTACTCTGGGCTTATTTGTGCCCAACTGTATTTTTAGGCTTGATGGATTTAGCCAAACATCTTTTATTTTGTATTAATAATGCATCTGTAACTCTTGCAAATCCCTTTCACTTAACTTCTAATGAACATCAGAGTACATCAGAGTAGAAGAAAGTAAAAAGTATGAGCCTCTAACAGACCTCAGACAGCTGATAACCAGGTCCAGGCAATTACGACACCAAAAATACACATCACAGAAACACAGAATGAGTACAGTCAGAAGGGACCACAGTGGGTCATCTGGTCCAACCTCCCTGCTCAAGTAGGGTTGTCCTAGAGCACATTGCACAGGATTGTGTCCAGACAGTTCTTGAGTATCTCCAGTGAGGGAGACTCCACATGCTCTCTGGGCAACCTGTTCCAGTGCAGTCACCAGCACAGTAAAGTAGTTCTTCCTCGTATTGAGGTGGAACTTCCCGTGCATCAGTTTCTGCCTGTTGCCTCTGGTCTTATTGCTTATATTATTGCTAATAATCATATTTCAAATCCTGGAATCCAAATATTCTTAACCTGGTACTTCTTGAGAGGGCTCCATTACAATTTCCAGCCTTTGCTAGGATCTCCAGTTAGTCCAGGTCACCACCACATCTCTGCACCTCTTCCTCCCACAGCTGCTGGGAGCGAAGGACCCTGGTAGCAGGGATGGAGCTGCAGGATGGCTGGTGGGGTAACAGAAACTAACCTTCCACATATTGTTCTGGTCACTTCCACCCAAAACTCTGCCCTTACACTGCAAAATAACCCAAGAGAAGTTGGTCCTCTGTCTCCCCTCTTGCCCAGCTACCTTCTGCATTAAACATCTCCACAGCCCCAGCTCTGATCACCCAATTCAATGGCATCAGTTTCTTAGTTTCTTTGGCCTGCAAAGACTTTTTTGGGAGAGCAGGAAACTAGAAAAATCTGTTTCTGTTTATAATCAGTTGGAGTCCAGGGGGTATTACCAACAACCTGCGCTAATTACGAATTCAATCTTCACTCATTTTGCCCCCTCTTGTCCTCTGGACCGCAGATTAGATAATCCCCTTAAAATAATAGTCAATCATTAGCTCTGCTTTTTTATTCCCCCCTCACGCAAGCCGAGCGTGCTCTGCCGTTTCCCGGAATCCTCACACAGCTGGTGAAAGGTCTCCAGCCGCACACAAGCCGGTCCCTCCGGAAGCATCCTTTGTAACCAAAGCCCCTCTAACACAAAGCTGCTGCGCTGTGCTCCCAGGACTGCAACAGCTTCAATGGTCTCGCAGCGTGGATGACAAAACCTGGCGCCAGCTCTACAACACGCACTTTCCGCATCCACAGAATAAAGCGGCAGCATTTTTCCATGGATTAGGAATAGAATTGGGCATACTGACTCTGCACAAGCTTATTGGGCAGGAATCATTAAAAAGCTCTTCTTGCTGAACCACACCAGCTTTGGAGACAGCTACAAAAGACGGCTGTTTTGAGTTGGGATAATAAGTCCCATGGCAGCTGGCACAGAAGGAGCCGGGAGGATGAGTGGCACACAGGCCACTTACAGCAGGCTTTCCTCTGCCAAATTCACTGCTGCCTACCAAAACACCCTTTTCCCCCCCCAAAAGGACAACACACAGCCTTTAGCAAAGAACCACTAGCAAATGCCACTCTGGCAAATGACCTCCAAGAGAACAGTCCCGCAGGCTGGTCTCGGCTGCTGCCCAGAGCCAGGGAATGTCATCTCACAGGCAGGCATCTGGGCTGCCCGCCTGCCAAGCCTGTCCCGGCACATGGTTCCAGTGACGGCCCTAATATAGTAACAGAGCCATGATGGATGGCCATGCATGAAAACCCTCTCGCCGTGTCATCTGATAGCTCTGCCAGCACCCCGTGCAGCGGTGACGGGTGCGAGGGGATCCCATCACAGGAGAAACCATCGTGCCCAACGCAGCGTGTTCACCAAACAGGGCTGCTGAGTGGGCCAAGGCACCTGTAGGGACGTGGTGATGGCCCTTGTTTGCAGATGATGGAAACTTGTGGCAGGAAGGGAATGGATTGTGGCCATGTGTTTCCAGTGAGTGCAAAACACATCAAGTAGAAATGTCAGTTTGGCAAGCTCCTGCATCTGCCAACGTCTGCCTGCATCTTTCCTTCAGGACTGGTTTAGGAAAGCATATGCTACCACTGCAATGAGAATGACACTCTCTAGGGTACACTGCTTGGTTTAATTTTTTTAAGCAGCAAGCATCTTCATTGTGGGCAACAGTTTGCCAATAGATATATTAGACTTGCTATCTCCAAAACAGGACTGGACTTCTCAAAGGGAGAGATGTTTGAGTCAAGCCCAAACTGTTGACTCATTACAAGGTGAAGCATAAAACCCTGTGATTCCACAGACCAGGCTACCTGACCCTGGCTCCCAACTCTTTCCGTCTCTACAGTACCAACTGCTTCACTCTCACAGGTGTTTGCACCTGAAATTCAGAAGAACAGTCCAATTTCATCTCAAACTCTTCCTGTTGGAACACCAAAAGCTCTGCTCACCTCAGCCTCCAGTTATCTGGCTTTCTCATGCAAACAGCTCATCCTACAAACACACCTCTGCCTCCACAAAGGCAAGATGTGAACCCATCCGTGGGGTTACATGGCACAAACAGCTGCAACTGCACAGATACAGCTGAGATCCCCAACCCTCTGCTTCTCCAAAATACCTTAAACTCTTCCAAACACCTAGCCAAGCATGGTTTCATCTCAACAGGGAGGTTTTGCCCTCTGGCTTATTACCGCTAAAATCCTGGAGCACCAACAGGTTTGCCAGTTGTCTTCTTGCACAACGAGCTGCAACAGCCCAGCCATAGGTGCGGCCGTGCCGGGGTGTAATTAAAGCGCTGAGCCAGGGCTGGATGTGGTGCTTGTGTTGGCACAGCCACGAGATCACCGAGATGGATGTGCAGCATGTGCATGGTCTTGTGCCTCTGCTTTTCCACCTCCTCCACAGCAATTTAGGAGGTGTGGCTCTTGGCAATACAGATTTTGGGAAAAAAAATAGAAGAAGAAAAAAAGCTCAACACTATCCTGCTGCAACATGGCTGAGAGAGCTTGGCGCGGCTCAGCAGCAAGTGGTAAAACCAACTTCCCAGGCAGAAAACCAAGGGAATCGGGTTGGGATTGCTGATTTGCAAACCAAGACTTTTCTCCCTCACCTTGCCTCTTTGACAGCTCTTGGCTCCTGGTGTGCCACCGACGGCCCCCAGCCTGCAGCACATGTTCCCCAGTGACCCAGAGACTGCAGGCACCACCACAAAAACCAGCACTGATTGGGGATGAAGTTCCCCTAGGATCAAAGCTCCCTAGAAGGCAGTAAATAAATTGACTTGGGGGGATGAAGAGGTGAGGAAGGTCCATCTCACTCCCACACCAGGTGTGCAACCAGGTGCTGTTCGGGGTACACCAGGCAATGAGCTCTGCAAGGCAACCAGTATGCATGTCCTGGCTCCCTAACATCCAGTACTACTACAAAAGTGTCTCCACAGACGTCCTCAGGCTTTTGATGGGGTGAAGGGGCAAAACATCCTCAAAAACCCAATACATCATATGGTACAGGCGGAGGGGCTGCACCATGACCTCAATTCAAGCAATTGCTCCTCCACCCCACCTTGGCCAGAGGCTTGGGGTGAGGAAGGGCTATCATTTATGACCTGGACCTATGTTTACTTCAAAAACATACTCATTAAATTCCTCTTTGCTCCTTGGTTTGTTCTAGATTTACCCTGAAGAGAATCTGGCGTCTGCAACTGCATTAATCATTTTCCCTTTGGCAGAGTGTGAAAGAGTTTCTGAACTACGCTCGCGGAGAGGAGCCACAAAAACGCATTTAGCAAAATGCGCTCATGTAATCTATTAAAAATTAACAAATCTCATTAGCATTATTAATTGGAAGTGCCAGACTCCTTGTGTTTTGCTGATGAGGTAGCATGCCCTGGTCTCATATCCAGCTGTAAGGTCCAGAAGAAGAGCTGCTACCTAAAGGAACCAAGGAGAGAAGCACTGAAAAATAGGGAGCTAAACATGTACAGCCAAAA
Source organism: Corapipo altera (assembly GCF_003945725.1). Taxonomy (NCBI): domain Eukaryota; kingdom Metazoa; phylum Chordata; class Aves; order Passeriformes; family Pipridae; genus Corapipo; species Corapipo altera. The sequence goes on along the minus strand of NW_020884891.1, from coordinate 6,107,482 downwards.
ACATTGACAAAGGCAGGAGTCGAGACAGAAAAAGACAAATAGTTGGAAACAGAAGAGTATGAATGGAAGTGAAGTGATTCATGTGGCAGCAATATAGGATTGGGTCAACCAATGCTCCTGCAGATCTCCCATGTACATCAGCCAAGACAGATGTGGAGTCATTTTCTTCCTCTTTGTAGACATTCAAGATCTAAACCACGAAGCGATCCCTTCTGATCACTCTGCTATCACCTGAGACATCTCAGGAACAGTCTTGATTTTGGGAGGTATGGTTCCCAGTGATAGAAGAGCAAAATGAAATGTTTCATATTCTAATAACTGAAAACAGTATAATCACATCAAACTGAAATTTTTTCCTTCATCTTTTATCTCTCAAAAGGTCTTTGGATATGACCAGGACAGGTGGTTCTTGCTTGCTGCATGCTGGCCTTCAACTCTTCAAGCTCAGGACACTTAGTGACATTCAGGTGCTGGCTAAATGCAGTTCTAAGGGGAATGTGAATGGTTCCTGCCTTCCAGATGCTAGCCACTAAAACTAGCCCTCAAGGCAGAATAGTATTTCTCAATGCTTGATTAGAAAAGTCATGGTGGTGTTACAGCACCCAGGAACATCTGACATTGTCCTTTGTGACTCACTGCATGCAGAAACCAGACATGAACAGTGCCCAGGCCATGGAGACCAGGGGTTCGTGGCATTCATGTTCCAAGTGGGAATCCAGGAATGTGCCTCTTTAATCAAAAAGGACCAGGATTTTGTGCAACATCTACATTCAGTCAAAAATCCCTGGACATCCATCAGGGCTTACTTACCTTTTAAGGAAAAAGAAAAAAAATCCAAGGCAGATGGTGTTTTGCTCCTTGAACACACATGTAAAGAAAGTGCTGAGCAGCACTCTCAGCCTGGGGATCAAACTGACAGACTCAACCAGGCTCATGATGCCCAGGGAAATATCTGGAGTGAGATTTCAGGTCATGATCCTAGAATTTTGGGTAGTTCATGGACAGATCTGCTCAGCACACAGGTAGAGCTGGTGGGTAGGCTCAGGCATGGTGGTACACCGTGCTCTTCTGCTCACCCTGCCTCTGTTCCTGGAGAAACTCCCTGCTCTGTGCTCTGACATAGCCTGGGATCACTGGTATGGATGGAGAGCAAGCTCCTCCTGTCCATGCTGGGGGAATGTTTGCATAGAGCATAGGCTGAGGTGAGGGAGCTGCCAAGGGAAGGGAGCCAAGAGGCTACAGCATCTCCTGGCTTTTCTAATTGTGTTAAGCTGCTAAAATAAATAAATAAATAATTAAATACATACATACATACATACATACAAACCTGGACCTGCATTAAAACAACATAAAAGTGACTTCAGCCTATAAAAATGGGGTAATGCAGATGGCCCTGGGAAACATCACCATACCCAACTTTCCTACTTTATATAGAAGAAGGTTTGGGTTCATAGACTGGAACTCTTTAACAGCTTCAGGTCACGTTCCCTGTGCTGGAAGAAGCCCCAGAAACAGCCCGTGTAGTCTGAAAACAGGACCTGGTTTTGCACTACCTTCTGCATGGCTGCAGAGAAAGACCCAAATTAAACCCAGCTGCTTACTGGGTGTGTGTAACATCTGATACAAATCCAGGCTGAGTCCTGCTCCCTGCCTCCATCCCAGGCCAAGAGCAAACCCTAGTCCCAAAACACCAGTGGAATAATGGTGCTGAAAGCTGGATCTGGATGGTGGTCACAGTTCCAATTGGAAACCCAGTGTCATCCCTGCTGAGCACCAGGACACTGTGGCAGCAGAGCTTGGGCTGTGTTGGACCCATGCCATGATACTTGCTCTTTCTGGATGCCAAGGGTCTCCCTGTTATGCTTGGGGACCTACAGCTGGGAACATGTTGGAGCTCAAGGAGACCACCTTGACTGCCCCCACTCCAGCAGGAGGGAGCAAGGGATGGAGGGGATTGGCATCTCCCCCAGTCAGTCTGTATGGTGCAGCCACAAGAAGGTGCTAGGGACAAGGACTCACTGCTCATTTGGTGGGAGCATCCAAATTGTTCTGGAGACACCTATATTGACCCAGCAAGCAGTGTAAGAAGGAAGTGACAACTCAGTAGGGCTCCAAGGTCCACAAATGCCTCCTTCTCTATGCTATCTGTAGCAATCATGGCTCACTCTCAGGAATGTCACAATCACAGTGGAAAATCAACATAAAAAGGCTACATAATCCAGTTTGAAAATCCCTTCAAAAACACAAAATCTTCTCTAAAATGGATTACAGAGATAAGAGTTTCCTGGAAATCAAGAATTGTGTTTCAGCCTCCTCCCTCCACCCTCTCAGAAAAAAGAATCAGGCTCATGCCCCCCAACACCTCACCACACTCCTCCCCAGCCATCACTCCAGCCTTGGGGAGCAATAGCAGCTGCCTCCAGCCCCTAAAAACAGCAGAGTTGTGTCTACCTGATTTTGCCCTAAGCACTATTTTGGGGCACAATCTGATGCATGTATCTGAGCCTATGGACAACATGCATCAGTGGGAGGAAAGCTGCCTGCACAGGGAGAGGAGGGGATGACTGTCAGCCTCCTGCAAGCTTTTTGGTCCATCCCTTCTCCAAACAGGCTCCATGGGACTGTATAATGTGCTGCCATGGTTTTGTGAGCTGCAGGAGGCTGCACCCAACCCTGTGGGTACCCAGCAGAAAAACATCCTCTTAAGTCAAGGTGGTCTTGTAAAAAATCACTGATGTGCCAATGGTGATAGCAAGAGGAGAAAGGTCAAACACTCATGAGCCGATTATATAAAAATATTTAGCAACCACACCATTATTATTCTGGTAGATTAAAATCAGCTTTTTGTTTAATATTTTGACTCAAGCATCTACAGTTGATGGTGGCAGGACAATCTTCTGTTGGGAATTTTTATTTTGTGAGAGTATTTGTGCTTGCTTTCTTGTTTGGAACAACAACAACAAAAAAGGATTGCAATATTAGCATTCCTGGCAGAGCACACATTCAAGTTCCTGACCTGTTATTGCTCAAGGACTTTTGCAGCTGCAGATGCCTGTTTGGAGCTACAGTTAGGTCACTTTGAATGATGCTCACAGAATAAGGATCAAAACGCTCACAGCTTGATCAAAAGGACATTTTATGAACATTGCAGCCCAAGTGCTGATGTGAATACTTACATTCGCCCTTATATTACCTCAGCTCAGTTCTAATAAAATTAACACCCTTCTAAATAATGCACTCAATTTTTATATGTTTCATGTTTTTCTGCCTTATGGCTTTGAAAGCATGTTCTCAAAACCTTTACATCACTCTGGGAATGTTCAGTTGTGCTGGGATCTGAAAATCAACTTCTTGTCCAGAGGAATAACGGGGGTTGCAGCTTTGTATCATTGTTCCACCTGCTCTAACCTGAATTTATCCACTAAAGACTGGGGGGGTTTCCCCCACAAAAGAGGGTAAGACAGTCAGACTCTTTCTTTTCCCAGTAGGAATTACCACCTGTAAATAAACAACCAAAAACTGAACTACAACCTCCAGCAGCATAAATGCTCCTTTGAAAAGAGACAACAGAAAAAACAAAGCAGGGAAAAATCCAGTCTCTTTTCTGCATTTCCCTTGCACATTAGAGGCAAAATGAACTTACCAGTCCAGGACAGGGGATGTCTTATTGGTGCAATACAGCCGCTTAACTGTTCTTTAGAGATATTCATCTCAAAAGCCAGAACAGAAAGAGCATTTTCCCCCCTTTTATTTATTTATCTTTTTTTGTGCCAACTCACCTTAGCTGAAAAGCGCATTGAGATTGTAATTGTGGGAAGGCCTCATCTAGTAGATTTGTAAACTCAGCTATCGGCTTGAATTACTGGAATTAGCAAGGCTAATTTAATGTCACTGTTCAAAATAGCTCAGATTTGGAATTTCTTAATGGCCTTAGGAAAAGGAGTCTTTATGCATACTGCAATCTAGGCTTCATTCTTAGACTAAATTCCTTCTCATAGATTTTGTGAATGCCCTGTTTTGTAGCCAACACAAACTCTGTCCAGTAAAATAATGTAAGGACTCAGAATGAAAAGAGATTAGCTGTTCCCTGCTCCTGTTATTTTAAAGCAGAAATAACTTTGGCTTCTACTGATTCATAGACAAAGCTTGAAATGCAAAGCATGCTCAACTCCAGATTCAGCATGAAAAGGACCTTAAAATATTCCCGAGTGCAAGTAATGGACTTATTAGAGGGATGAAAAGAGGCACTTTTCACAGAATCCCAAGCCCTTTAGTCCTGTCATATCAATAATCTTGCTTAAGAATTTCATTCTATTTACATTTCTTTTCCTTCCAAATATCCTGCCTGACTTCTGTGAAATACAACGTTTACGCTTTTAAAGCGTTAATTTATTTCTGTTAATGCTTGGTGGTGAGTGGTGTAAAATGTCTGTGGATCACCCAGAGTGGGAGCAACGGCGTCACAATGGGGTGCAACAGGGAACAATTCTGTCCAATGTGCAGTTTTACACCTGACAACTGATAAATGGGGAGGGAATTTTAAAGACTTGCTAAAAGCATCTTCTTTAAATAGTGGCCGACGATTGAGCTAGAACTCAATATACCTGCAGTCTGTTATCCTCTCCTTCATGTTTAACACCCACAAAAACAATGCTAACAGTAAGAAAAAAAAAACTTTATAGGTATCAGGAAGGAAATTCACCTGGCTGTCCTTAAGCTGCCAAAATATATCAAATTTTTAACCCAGTTTGCTTAGTCTTTGCAAGATGGTTTAATCTAAAACCAGCACTAAGCAATTAGTGACAATTTTCCCTCTGTGTTTGAGGAAATGGCTGAAAAACAAAGGGATTTAAGGAACAAATCACAAAAGCCTGTGTGGGAATACCAGTAAAACAGATGGAGATGTCCCCTTTTTAAAGGAGTGAGGGGAAGTTTTTTCTCCATTTGGCTCCATGTCCCCAGGACAATCAGCACTGATTGGGGAGCATCATAGCTTGGAGGGGACAGAAGATATTTTGGGCTACCTTTGCCCATGGCCTTCCCTGAGACAGCACCAGCAGGGACCAAAAGACCCCTAAACACTGTGATAGGATGAGTGGGTGAGTGGCCACACTGGGATGGCCGTGCACAGCACGTGGTACCAGCCAGTGATGATTTCCACAGACCAAACCAGATTTCACGCTGCCTTTCACCTAAGGGTCTCAAAGCTCAGCACAGGCATTAATTATGCCCTCTACTTCACAGAGATTAATTAAGCACTGAAGCCTCACAGTCCCTGAGAGCCAAGCACAAGCCTCCATTCACCAACAGCTAAAACTGAGCCGAGGTTGTGATGAGGCTTCAGGAGCACTGATGGAAGAGCTGATAAAAGCACCTCTGAGTGCCCCAAGCTGCTCTGAAGTGGCAGCATCCTCCTCCCAGGATACTTCTAATTCCTCTGGACACATCCCAGCAAGTCCTCCTGAGAAGGCAGCCTTTCGAGGTTTGGCTCTGAAAACACTCTTTATGGCAAGACATGAAAAGCTGACACACCAGGGAGCCAGGAGGGCAAGGAGCAGTCCCATCCCACAGCCATCCTTCTGTGCATCCCCTCAGTTCCTATTCTTAAGGACACCTCAAGAGTCTCTGACATTAGCGGTCATTTTTCCTAATGATGAACTGGGCAGCCTTGATAAGACATCCCATATCCACGTGCCAAGAAGTAATAGCAGCTCCTCACATCATCCTTGTTGCCTCCTCCTGTGCTGCTGGCTGCTGGGCTGCTGTGTCACCCCTCCCTGGGTGGGACAGGCTGCAGAAGATGAGCAGGCTGCCTTTTCCTGCCCCATCCTCCCAGCTCCTCCAGCTGCAAGAGGCATCCCCAGCAGTTCTGACAGCAGAGCCATGGGAAGGCACCACAACATGCCCAGGTGCTCTGAGATGCTCCAGAAACCACCCTGACTGCAGCACATCAGTCCATTATCCTTCACTGGGAAAAACCAACACAGATCACACAGGACTTGTGCAGCCTTGGTCACTGGAGGCAATGCTTTAGCAAAGAAGCAAAATCCTCTCTGCCTCCTGATCCCTGTTTTGCTCCATTCAGGCTTGCTGGATGCCTCCCTGTCTTTCCATCTGCCTGGATGACTTCATGTCCTCTCAGATGTTGATCAAGCCATTTGCCCAGGGCACACACAAGGGATTTAGATGAGCAGTCTGCCAACCCACAAACATCTGCTATCACTGTTTCTTTAGCAACAAATGCCTGGATGAAATAGGTGGCAAGTGCATTAAAAAAATATGATACCTGTGCTGCAAAGAGCTGGAAGGCAAAGGGGGATTGCCAGCCCCTGCAGCTAACAAAAAGTGGTGGCTGTGCTGTAGCTGCAGCCTGGGAAACCCATTAAGACCACATGGGGTGTCAAATTGTATGGAACGTGAGCGCTGGCCTTGCAGGGCAAGCAACAGAACTGGGTGGGAAGCTGGTCCAAAGAGACCAGAGGTAACATGAGCTTCTAAGAACACACCTGCCTTTGCCTCCCAAAAAGTGAGAGGAACAGGTGAACAGGCACGGCCTGAGCTGCCGGTCAAGACGGAGGCAGATAAAGTATCCCTTGTGCATCCCATCCTGCTGTGGGATGTAGCAGGGAAGATGCCCATGGAGGGACCCCTGGGAGCGGGGCTTGCTGTAGGAACTGCATCTTTTTGCTCTGCTTTAGGGGTTAGTGCCATCCTGCAGCCATCCAGTTCCCCAGTGCAGGTTTCAGTGGAAAACCTGGATTTAGGAACCTCCAGGTAATCCCACACAGTGATCCCAGTTACTCTGTATCCTACATAACAGGAGCTGGTTAAGTATTTTTACAGACAGGTTTCTGCTCCTTAATGTATGCAGCTGGTCAGGTGAACCTTACTGTTAACAGCAACCGATATCACGTTCTAACCTCTTGCTTTCCAACCCAAGCACAGCAGTTCTTTTCATTCAGTGAGTAGCAATACCTCCTTGCTAAGTCCTTATTTTTGGATTTTTTTCTTTGGTACGCAGATCCATTTTTCTTTTTTCCACATTTTTAATGAGTTCTGGCAGTAGGAAGTTGTTTGTAAATCACACAAGTATTTGTTTTACTGGAAACATCTGCTTTAACACATTTGTCTTTTAAAAAAACATTTTTTTTTAAACAAAGGTATTAAGCTGCAATGTAAATTGGGCACATCTGTTTATGAGTCACTGCAATAGCACTGCCTCTAATGCACCAGATCACATAGATCTCCAGGGGCCTGATCCAGCAGAAATTGGAAACTCACAGCTCGTTCTGCTCCCTTTTCCAGCACTCCTCTTCCAACAGCACTTTTGCCTGATTTAATAAATTAAGGCCACTAAATAAGAAAGACCTATTTAGCATCTGCTAATAACATTAGGTGTCTGGCCCCGCAGTCACTTAAGTACCAACAAGATACTCAAGCTGGTGCCCAAGTCCACGGACAACTGAGGACCAAGTTCAGTGGAATTATTTTTACCTGGGGGACACTGGTAGCTGTGAACTCCAGGCTGCATCAGACTCACCTCTGCCCACGGTGCCATACTATCTCTGCTGCCTTCAGATATGCAGGGCTGCCGTAAAAAGAAACGTTTAGAGAAGCTAAGTAGAGGGAAAGACATCAGCTGGAACCTCCAAGATCAAAACCTGACTCACCAGCTGGCATTTGTTCACTGGAAATGCAAGGGTTAGCAGACCTGGAGCACTGGTCTGGGGCCCAGGACAAATCATTTAGCTTTTTTTACTGCAGTGGCTGGTAAGCATCCCTGATGCCTCTTGGGTAAATAAAGCCAATGAGGGGTGTGAAGGGGGAATCAAAACCAGCAAGGAGATGCTTGGAGCAGGCAGATTCAGGACCTCCATGTCCACAAGAGCTGCCAGACTCCAATTGTCCCAGGCACATGTACCTCATCCCCCAGGACAAAGCTTTCTTACTGCCACCAAAGCCCACAACCAGGCAGGAACATCCCACCAGAGGCCAGGAGGGGAATGCAGTGCGTGCAAAACCTTTGCTCCCTGCACTTGGCCACAGTCCACCTATCCAGGGCAAATGCCTACTCAAAACCATCAGACTGCCATCGTGACCTCCACACATCTGATATCTGCCACAGGCCCCACATTTGGAAAAGCTGGTCCATTGGTGAAAGCACTCATAGACAAATGGCACAGCAGTCATGGTGGCTGTGCACCGCCTCATCTTAGCTACAAGGTGCTGGGCACAGCTGATAGACTCATAGAATGGTTTGGAATTATTTTGGGTTGGAAAGGACCTTGAAGCTCATTTTGTTCCAAACCCCCTGCCATGGGCAGGGACACCTTCCACTACACCAGGTTGCTCAAAGCCCCATCCAGCCTGGCCTTGAACACTTCCAGAGATGGGGCAGCCACAACTTCTCAGGGCAACCTGTGCCAGTGCCTCACCACCCTCACAGTCAAGAATTTCTTCCTAACATCAAATCTATCAGTTTAAAGTCATTCCCCCTCGTCCTGTCACTCCATAGCCTTGCCAAAAGTCCCTCTCCAGCTCTCTTGTAGCCCACTTAGGTACTGGAAGGCTGCAATAAGGTCTCCCTGGAGCCTTCTCTTCTCCAGGCTGAACAATCCCAACTTTCTCAGCCTGCCTCCACAGCAGAGGTTTTCCAGCCCTCGGAGCATCTTTGTGGCCTCCTCGGGACCTTGACCCTCTTTTAGTCTTTGCAATGGCAGAAATAAAGCCACAAGTGTCAGGAAGGGACATGGAAGGCAACAGTGAATCAGATGCTTCCTGACAACAGAAAATGGACCACGAGTGGGGAAGTTTGCCTATAGAAGGAAGGGGAGAGGAGAGCGTTTTTGTGTCTAAACACATTCTTTCACATTCTCTGCACGTGCCTTAGCAGATTATTTATGTGGACAAAGGAAGAGGAAGAGATATTGCAGGCTGTGTTCTGCGATGACTTTGGGGAGCACACAAGTTTTTTTTTTATTTACTTTTTACTGGAATGATCTACACAGAACCAGAAAAGGACAAGCAAATGTACCGAAGCTGCAGAGCAGCCGGTGGAGAGTTATCAAGGAGGCAGAGGATATTAGTCAGATTCTGATAATAACCACCGTCTCCCACCTGCCAACTGCAGTCTGCCTGACACAAAAAGCTCCGAAAACAGGCTGCAGCAGATGTCTGCCTCCCCATGCAGGAAGTGTCTCCAGTATCCATGAGACACAAGCAGCTCCAAAATAGCTTCAAGTCGAACAATTTTACAGAGACTCAAGACACTAAATTCAAACAGGAAGGAGGGAGGAAAAAAAAAGTAAAGAAAAAGGATGTGTATCACATTGCAGTTGTAATTTACATTTTAGAAATCCTGCTGGGACTCCTGTGCTGGACTGAGGCAGTGACAGATGCCCCGGCAGTCTGTCCAGCTGCCAAACCTGATGCTCAGCAGCCAGCAGTACCTGCCACCACAAAACTTCCGTCCCCACACATCACAGCACAGAACCACCAAGGGAGTTGCCAGCTAAGGGATGCAGCAGAATCCTGGGCACACAGGGACCCTCGGCATCCAGCAAAGAGTCTGCCCCAAGGCAGCACTTCAGGCACCAGCTCCTGGCTGCTTGGAGATGGGATATACAGAAAGGGCCCTCCAAGGAAGGAAGGTGTGAGAAAGGAAAGGCGCTGCTGGGTTGGCATTCAAGATCCAGCTGGGCACAGACCCAGCCTCCTGCAGGAGGGAAGGGCAGAACATCATCCCAGATCCCACGGGTAGCAAAGAGAGAACGAAAAGCAGGAACAGACAGCAAGATGTCATCAAGAGCCCCAAATACCACTGAAGACATTTTCTGAAACAACAGAGGCTGGTCAAAATGCCAGATTTCCATTCCCATAGAAAATGGAGAATGTGCTACTGCTCTAAAGCAGAACAAAGGCAAAATGCGTCCAAATTTTCTGTTGTTTAAATTAAAAAATTTCTAAAAAGGCAAGTTTACATACCACTCCAACAAAGTCCAACCAATTTATTTTAATTTCATTTTTTTCTGTGTGTAATTATAAACACAATCTCAAGCAGACTTTCAGACAAGAAGCTGCTCTGGAGTGAAACCTAACAGGATTACCTTGCAGTACAGGCAAGCAGGCTGCTGCTGCTTCATTTCCCTGCTGCAAGAGCTGAGAAAGATGTTTCAGTTTATTCCAAAACAAGAAAATCCCATCCAAGACTCCAGCATGCTTCACTGGAGAGGCAGTTTGCAACACAGTCTCCCAGTCAGAAAGCTTCTGACCTGCCCTAAAAGCAACACAAGGGGAGGTTAAATTTTGAAGCCAGGGCACTTTTGCCCCAAGGAAGTTGCACCACAGACCCAGAAAAGCTGGCAAAGTCAGGAAACGTCAAAAGCACTTGGCTGCCTGAAATTTGTTCCTACAGAAAAAACCCATCTGGGCTCACTTTCAAGCTGTGAGACCCCCAGGGCCAGGAATGGAGGGAGAAGGCAGAGCACAGTCCGTGGCAGTCACAGCGTGGGAAGGAGGACATCTCTCCTCCAGTTCACAGCTCATCCATCCCAGCACGAGAGGGGTCGGGATCTGCTGGAAATACACCTGGGAACGAGGGGAGCCTGCGCTCAGGCAAACACACCTGGTTCAGTTCATGTTACTCCTGGTGTCAGCCCCGGCAGATGTGTGTGCACAGCTTGGGGCTAATGCACAACAGTCGAGGAGAGCTCCCGCCTGACGGATGATGGATCCCCCGTTTCTGGAGCGCACGGAGCAGTGTTGACTCAGTAATTGATCGTGTCCTGGTTATGCACAAACCGATGAGTGATTTGCAGGCCAGACCCGAATGCACACTATTTTCACTTGCAAAACAAGGCGTGAGAAGAGAGAAAGAAATGAGGATTAAACCCCTGGAATCCTAAGAGGTTTCTCTGGAGGAGCATCCTTCTTCCCCTTTCCAATATCTTTCTGGCAAGGACTTAAAAAACAGGCTGCTTTCAGGGCAGGTCTGTGCTTCCTTCTGCTGGAGACCAACAGCCACTAGCAACAGGCTCCATGATCAGGCCTGTGCACAAGTCCAGCATAGGCTGTCCATTGATTTAATCTCAAGCAATGCCTCTTCCTCCATCCAGGCTACATCCAGACATCTTCCAGATATTTAAGTCACAGCTTCATTTAATGAGGCTTGCTTACATCATGGATACATACATTTATATTTATGGAAAGATGTAAAAACTAATTTTCAAGAATGCAATGCTGCTGTCTGCAGCAAGTAGGAACCTGTTGGATCCCAGAGATCGATGCCATGTGGATTCTCACTCAACCACATCTAAGCAAACACCAGCTCTAGAGAGCCATTGATTACTGACACAGTGCGATGCCGCAACTCTCACTGCCAGGTCATTGCCACAATAACCTGCATAAAAACAAACACATTTGTTCAAATTTGAAAGAGGGGAACTGAGAGGTCAAGCTTTTTAAGGCAGTCTGGAGAATTTCAGCATTTCCCATCTTCTTCCCTTTAGGGCTCAAAACTGCTCTGAAAGTTGCACCCACAAGGTTTCCAGTAAGTAGTGGCTTCCATGGTCCACCTGAAACATCATCTGTTCTCTTGGACACCTCCTTCAGGGCAAGAAGATGGACAGCAAAATGTAGCAGCCACAGCTGAGAGCCCAGGGCCCTCTCCCAGACACTTCCAATGAGGCATGGTCACCTGTCTCAATGTTAACTGTGTCTCCAGTTATTGACATAGTTGTATTTCCCCAAGACACCTTTTGGGCAGACGCGTGTCAAGCTTATCTCGAGCCAAGCCGTGTTTTATAGTTCTTAATGGATGTTAGTTGTGTGAATTTGTCTAATTGTGCCTTTCACTGCACACAACCTTAGGGTGTCCCCACTGTGTGACACCCCTCCTGTTCATCCCTGTGATGTTTTACAGCTGAGTGTTGGCACACAAACACGAGTGCCGGGCACACACATCATCCCGTATGGCTGGGACACACTCCAGGGCTGGAGCCCTCTCCCACAGTGCCGAGCAGGGCTGTGCCCTACAGCCTCATTTATTACATCCCCATAATCACTCTTATCAGCTTACCTGCAGTAAGGCATTAGTAAAAGCCAAGCCACTCATGAAAGGGGCACCCTCTCCTATGTGAAAAGTCAATCAACATGTTATATTGTTATCGGGCTAGCAGACAAACCTCCCTTTGTATGACAAACTGTGCAGATATGATGCCTTGACTATCAGTGTAAGGTTATCTTGTTGGTCCTCTAGCAAGTAGCACCTGATCTGCTCCTGTCTGAAATATGCCTTTAGTGTTGTCCCTTAAAAAGAAAACCAGTTAAACTATTTTGTCTCTCCAAAACAAAAAATGACAAAAAAAGAAAAGCAGGTTTGTATCCAAGTCAGGAATTGTGTTTCCCAACTTCATCAGCATTCATGTGTTTCAGCCACAAAAAACAGATTCATCATCCTTTAAAGATAAATATGGCCATCACTATTGCAACTGGGCAGATTTTTGCATACTTGAAATTGTTTTGATGTGTTCAGTCATGTAAAATGCTGCACTCAGTAACAATTTAAAGATATATTAGCTCCCAAATTACACTGTTGAAAAGCTTCTCCTTACACACCCTGGCATAATACAAACTGTTATTCAAACTTGCAGCCTAACTAGAGGGTAAGCCTTTTGCCAGCAGACTGGCATTATAAACATCTGGGACTGATGAGCAATCATAGATTTCCAAAGACCTCCGTGCATTTGTACGTGTAACAGCAGAAGCATCATCTCATCTGACCATCAGCGTGTCTCCAGCCCTTCAGCCTCACCAAATCACCTTATGCTGAGCCCATGGACCAGCCCCATCTGCACCGATCTGGACTTCCAAAAGAAGGATTCAGACCAATGTCTGCTCACATTGGGAATGCAATGCATCGTGTGATTTATGATGCATCCACTGATTCTGCCTTTAAAAAACTGGTACATCATTCTTTGCTTTGAATCAGAATGGACTGAGGCAGTGGAAGTCAGGTCATAAAAATACAAGATACAAATTGCCCAGAGGGACTTGAATCTGTAAGCACAACACTGAAAAAGTTAAAAAACATTTAAAAATCGAAGTAAAATTGAAACCAGAAAAATAGGAGCATGGGATTAATATATCCAGTGGATTTACTTGCTGATTTCACAGATGTTTTTTGCAGATATGTGGTTTTTCTCAAAGTACAAATTCTGATAGATGACTTATTGGTTCTTCAGTGGCAGAACTTAGTGTTTCTTTGGAAGAACTCACAGCACAGAGGTTACAAGAACTCTTCAAAACATACACACTGTATACAGTGTGAGACCTGGAAGAGTCACAGCAGCAGAAACAGTTTATAGGATGCTATAAACAAACTCATCTCTGAACACCACCAATAATTTTCCCAGTCTGTCAATAAAAAAAAAAATCATTTTTTGCTGACGTCAGAAGTTAATGAACTTGCCACTCAATTAGAGAATCAGCCAACTGCTACATGTGACTCCCATCTTTCAGCTTGTATTTGGACAGTGACAAAGAATTCTTGACTTTCAACCAAATCTTCATTAAAAGAAAAACTCAACAAACACAAACACTTGAAATATAAAAGCAATAATCAAGCTATTGCACTGTTTTAGTTGGTACAATTCCAGCTCTTCCATCAGGATAATCTAGCTGACACTTGGCCTTGTCATTTTTTCACCCTGTGACAGGATGTCTTGTAAAACAGCATGTTTCTGTTATCCTTGTTTCAGTCGAGCATTCAACAGCACCCTCTTTGGAAAAAAAAAGTAGTCAAAAAAAAAAAAAAAAGTAAATTGCTGCTATAAAAAATTTTAGTTAAAAGTCTTCAAGCTTTTAGCAGAATAGAAAAACCCATCAGAAGGATGCTGTGTCAATCTGACCCGGCTCACCCCACTGCCTGAGCCAAAAACAGGGCACCTCTGCTGAAGGCTAAGCAGAACCACACACAGTAAATATTGATACTGTACACATGATATTTGTCAGTAGGACAATCCAAGCCTGCAGGCTGTACAGCAGGAAGGGACAACAGCCACGTGGCCCTGCACTGTCAGCAAAACCCACACAGATGGAGACATCTCTCACCTATGGAAGGAGTATTTTTAGAAGTCAATTGGGTATTTCAAAACATCTGTCTCAGCAGAGGGGTGAACATCCCAAGACCCAGCACTAAATGGAGCAGAGCAGCAGATACAGGTGCTGGGATAAGGACACACTGGAGGCATTGGCAAAGCAGCAATCACTATGATAAAGGATGGGAATATATGATCTTGTAAATATTTTAACAAATGTTGGTCTGTCTCTCAGCACATGCATGGTGTGAGCCCCAGCAGACTCTCATCACTCCTCCCAGGTTGGGAGTGTCCCCTTTTTCAATACAAATACTCACTCCTAAGGAACTTCTCCCACAGGAACAAGCTGCAGAAACCAGGAGGGCAGCACCCAAAGAGACCCTGTCTGGCCTCACCCACTGCCATACACAGCCACCTCAGCAAGGAAACCCCTGCTTGATCCCCAAAATGAGCAGGCTTTTGCACCCCATGAAAAAGCAATTTAAATGTCACTGTAGCAGAGACATCTCCTGTTCCCTGCTCAGGAAAGGAGCTCCGATTGACGGCACCCTCCTAAAATAATAAACCTGTGAGAAAACGGGGTGAGGAGAGGAATGACATCTCAGCACTGAGACCCCTAAAACATGAAATGCTTATTGGGACATTTGGAGACATTTAAAAGCAGAATAGGATGAAAGTTGCAACTCATGGTGTTCAGAGCAGCTTCCAAAAACACGGTGTGAGGCAGAAAAGATGGGGGTCCAACTCTGTGCCCACACAGGGCACAGCCAGCACACAAAGACAGCAGCCCCTTCTCTCTGGAAAGGTGGCTGCTGGAGACCTCACCTGCTCTACAAGGTCCCTATATTCCCATTTGGAAGCATCAACACCTTTGTAACATATATGAAGGGGTTACAAACAAATAGCTTTTCCACCTGGGAAGAGGCCATGCTCGGCCAGCCCAGAGGTGATACTCAAACCAGCCATTTGATGAGAGCACTCGAAAAAGCCCTGCCAAGAGGATAAATCAGAGGCAAAGCAAGCCAGAACTTACTAAAGAGTTACAGATCTGGGTAAATCAAGGGGGACATCGTGCTGATCTTTCACAAAGCACCTGGGTGCTGTGTGAATCGCTGCAAACCCACACAGGAGTCCCGCCCAGCCAGTGGGTCTGGCAGCAAATGGGCAGGGTGCAAGAAAACTCAGGGCTTCCTTCTCCCCTTAGGAATAACCAAGGGAGAGCAGAGAGGAAAAACTACCTGCAGGTTATGCAGCAGGAGCAGCCAGGCAGGGGAGCTCTTTTACACACACAAACTTCCAGAGCCATCTTTATATATCTTTATTGCACACATCTATCCTTACATATCTCATGGGATGGGGCCAACTTCCCGTCCCAGGACAAACTATTTCTACTTAATTCTGCCAAATCCATCTGTTCCCAAGACAACTTTTGTTACTGCCTAACAGAGATATTTTGGAAGGGTAAATCTTCCCCTCAGCCTCCCAAACCCTTCCCCCACAGTTGCTGGTTTGCTCAGAACATTCCCTGGGTGCTTCAGCTACTAAAAGAGATATTTTCCTCCCAGAAAATCTTGTGAGATGCCCAGGGCACAGCCTACACACATAGCTGAGCTGGACCACACCAGCTTAGTAAACCCCCCAAAAAGCCTGCACCTTCTCTCCCCCAGCACTTGATAAAGCTGCCCACATGGCACAGGAGCCTCTCCAGCACCCACATTTTATATCCAGGCTTCCTGGCAACGACCTTGTTGGTTGTAAGTGGCATCTGGAGTGAGCACACCAGAGGTGAGCTAATTAATGGGTGGCTGGCTGGAGCATCAGCAAAGCATCAGCCACCCTGGGCTCTGTTTGCTTTGGGTGCCCCAAAGGATGCAGGATGACTGATCCCAGTGGGCTGTGAGCACATGTTTGTGTCGTAGAGCCTGGAAGACATTTGCACTGACTCATAATTTGGGGGAAAATACTATAATTAATTCGCAGACATGATCTGCCATTGGTGTGGCAAAAATACATGTGTGTGTATGTACACAGCTCTATTTTTATAGCTGCATGGCCAGGGTGCCGGCTCCATCGGTACTCCATTGACAAACAGGATGCACTCTTCTCTGAGCTGGGAGGTTTTCAGTCCTCCCCCTTATTGTAAACATCATCTGCCTTCAAAACCCTTAATGTGTTGCAGATGTGACAAACAATAAAAGACCTATCATAAAAAAAAGCCTGCCATCTCCGTGTTTCCCACTGGGGCAACATAATAATGAATTTATTAGCATATAGGGCTCACCAACATATGTTTATAGTCACTCACAAAGTTTTGACTTGACAGTTTACAAGTATGTTTAAATCATTAAAGTTCAAGTTGACTGTCCAGTTATTACAGGCTCATTATAAATAGGAAACAAAGGTTACATTTTATACAACAGGCGATAAATCAAAACTAGTCTGTATTTGAGACTGACTCTTTTTTTTCCTTTTGCTCTTTTTTTCATCTCCTTATTTCCAAGACCTTCTGAGGGAACATCTCAGTGAGGCCAGGACTCAGCAGATGTTTGTAGTTAGCTGGTAGGACCAGCAGCACCCACACTGGGGAGCAGGAGAAATTCCCACTGCATCCAAGAGATGCAAAGACCTGAGAGCTTTGCTAATGTTTTCACTCAACTGACAGCCAAACTCGGTGCCAGCCCAAGGCATTCACCTCTCCTCCTCCCCAAGGCATCACCTAGTCCATCTGCAAGGCTTAGGAAACCCTTTGGAAGGCAGGAGTTCTCCACTGCCCTCCTGGGGCCAAGGAAATTTCCTCCTAAGCTGAACAAAGCATCTAAGAAAAGGAAAGCAAAACCCCAAACTGCATTCCCTGACTGCAAACCTCTGAGGGTCAGCAAAGGCACTCAAACATGCCCAGAGAGGGGGTTTGGGTTTGACCACTGCCCTGACACAGACTCCCCCAGCCAGCCAGCCACGTTCCTGCCTTAACACTGCAGAGCATCCAGCATGGGATAAAACCACAGCCACTCCCAGTTCTTTCTGCCTCTATTACAGGGTAACTACCTTGGGAAGGAGAGAGATAAAGCCACATTAAATGTAAAAGTTCATTTTGCAAACTATTTCCAGATTCAAAGCCTGGCATAATTTCAAATAGGCATGCTACCCTAAAATTTAGAAATTGTGGAAAGGGGGGGAATGTGGAATGGTTTCTGGTCCCTTTTATTTCTTGCTATGTACATGTGGTATGATGGGAAAAAAATTTAATTGAAAAATATTCTTTCAAAGTAAAAAGAAATATCATTCTCAAAAATGTTGAAAGTGAGTATTTCCACACCATCAGCAACTTTTCCTGGGCTGGTTTCCAACATAAAACTTGAACAGAGTCACAGTTTATATCCAATACCAACCAAATAGGATTCTGTCACTGTCAGATCAGCTTCACCTTTCTGCTCTAAAGCAAAACACAAAAAAAAGAGAATTATGGCATGGGCAAGCAAGAAAAACCAGAAGGTCTCCCTGATGGCACAGCTCATGCCCTCTGAGCTCAGTCAGTGCCTTCAAGCTGTGCTGGACAAACCTCACACTCAGCAACCTGAAAGTTAACTTGCCAGGAACACCATGCCCCAAAGACACTGCTGCCCTAAAGTTAATATTTACCCATCCTGTAGCAAAGGCAGCAACAAACACTCTCCAGCAGAGCAGCACAGGGAAGAAGGGAGGATTAGTCCTCTTTTCCTGCTACATGTTCATGCACCACAGTGACAAGAGGGAGGGGTCTAAGTTGCCAGACGAGCAAGTTGTCAGGGAGATCAATACAGTGATTAAACTAGCCTAGAGAGACAGAAAAAGGCAGAAAGGATTATATATCCGGCTTCAGAGATCACTGATGATATTATGGGGAAGGTTTTAAGAGGAAATTAGAAACACATTAAAAAATAGCATCAAGGTGTGACACAAAGATCACGGAAAATGAAACACGTATCTCAGCTCTCGACACAGGACACTGTGAATCACCTGTATTTCTTTAACCTACACTTTGATATTTAGTTCTTGGATGAAATAAAGTATATTTTATTCTTCTCTGAATTCTGTATTTCTCTTTCAGACTTGGACTGGAGGACTTAAAAAGTCTTTTATTTCCCTTGGTCAATATTTGAATATATGTATTTTATGCACTTTACATAATGTGTCAATAATCTTTGATATAAGACTGGCATTTAATATTTCAGCTCTCACTTCATTAAGGATATTTTAATTATCCCAGACCAATGGAAGGGAATTTATAAACATCTGTGCTTCGTTTAGGAGCCCAAATTTGCCTCTTAAACTTCAAAGCTGTAAAGCTGATTTTATCCAGGTTCAGTTGTCTGGTCTCTCGAAGTGCACCACATAGCACAGCATTAATTGGGCCAAGCCTCCAGCCCGCAGACCCATGTCCAGCACAGTCATCCACCTTGGACACAGCCTCTATCAGCCTGGTTTTGCTCACACAACCAAACCAGATGATGCTGCTGAGCTCCACAGAGCCAGGAGCAGGATGACAGTGGTTAGTGGGTTGAGGTGAAGGCACACACCAACAAGCACGTGTGACTGCCCAAGTCTCAACTGGTCCTTTGCTTTCTCCTCCCGATGTATGACCAGGGACTACTCATTAATAACACAGCCTCAAAGCACCAGGAGTGCCTCAGGGCCATTTTCAAAGCAACCAAAGACATGACTCATAGTGGCAAGCAATGCAATTTCAGGTTCCTGAGTACCTAAATCACTTCTCCAAAATGAGCCCAAGTTATTTGCAAAAAATTACCACAGTTTTCTAAAGCTTAGATCAGAAATACCCATCATTTGCTGCAGTTAAGCAAGCCTTCCCAACTTTCCGATGCCCTCCAGAAAGCTGAAAGGCTCATCTCAAAGCTCATGACTGCAGGTTTGCATGAAGGAGAGAAGAAGGTGAGACTGGGACCTACATCAAGTTTGCAACTTGCCTCAAATCCTCTCTGATGGGTTGCCTGCAACACACCCCTGCAAAACCAACCTGGAAAAGCAGTAGCATTCCTTCTCCAGCTGCTGCCTCGGCTGCCACCGAGGTCAGTTGGCACAATGCTGGGCATCATCAGCCTCTGGACCGTGGCTGTGGAGGGCATCGGGGGTGTCTGCAGCAAGCAGACCTGCGCAGACCCCAGGGAGCAGCTCCCCACACCATCACCAAAATCTACAACGCACAGAGGGGCAGCTGCTGTGGTACCACCATCCCCATCACCTGCTAAGAACCGGAGCTGGTTCCTCACTCGCAGCTCTCCATCCCCAGAGCCTCTGCCACAGTCATCTTCGTCGTCGCAGTCTCCGCTCTCCTCCTCCTCCTCCGGGGTTTTGCCTGGAGCTTTTCGGCGGGGCAAAGCCATCCCTCTGAGCAGCTGAAAGACACGAGGTGCCACAGTCATTCAGCTGCTTCCCTCCACCCTTCCTGCTGCTCCATCCTATGCTTGCAGAGGCATGGGGTGACAAGAGGGGCACAGGGCTCAGTGGAGCCAGGACAGTGGGACAAGACCCCAGCGCACTCCTTGTGCCAAAGCACTGATGAGCTCAGGTTCATTCACAGACAAAGGTGCACACAGAACCTCAATTAAAGAAACAAAAGGAGGAGGAAAATCCACATTGAGTCATTTTATGCCCTTCAGCTTCTGCCCCATGAGCACTGCATGAGCAACAGTGCATCAACCAGCCCTGACAGACCCCAGTGTCATCAAAGCTCTGGGGTCACTACAAAACACATGTCCAAAATTAGGCCAGATGGGGCAAAAAACCAGTAGCAAGAGGAGCCTCTGTTCAGGGGATTCTCACTGCTTTCAGGGACTATCTCCCATATGACAAGTAACATACATGGAAGGAAATGGTAGATCTCTTGGGTCTTTATGGCACCCCACAAACATAACCTAAAAAATCTCATTCCTCCCTCTTGAAGCACAGAGAGTGCTAATCAAAGTTTTTGGGATAGCCAAGTGACACAACTGAAAGCATCTTTTAAATGATGTTTTAAAGTTGAGTCCTAAGTAAGGGTAAGAGGTTGCACATCCCTGAGATGGGGACTCGGATGCCTCCCCTGAGCACAGGGTCAGGACTACTTTCCAAACATGGGTGGGAGCTCCCCACACTCCCATCATGGCACATGGAGGGATTAGACACATTTTAAGCTATCGGCTTCCTCTTCCTGCTGACTTTTCTGATTTTGCTGTTGCTGAAAGCAGCCAGCTATTTCATCACAAACCCAGATCCCCTTTGAAAAAGTGTGAGTCAGCCAGTTAATATATGCTGAAAATTTCTATCACTGCCACTCTGCTGTTAAAAGCCTTCTTGAATTTAATCTCAGCGCTAAAAAAAAAAAAATAATGAAAAGGATAAGTAACAGAGAAGATATTGCGAAATGGGAGCTTTCCGCATACTTCAGGGGTTCAGTTAGTTCCATCTCTTGCAGCAATATGCATGCCTTGCAAGGCATTTTTTAATATCTGGAATCTAGGTTATATTTTTAAACTATTAAGCTAGCCTTAGAAAACAGTTTCTAAAATATTTATCTACTGAAGTTTATACAGCCTTGGAGGAATGCTTTTGGCATCCGGCTCGCCCTGTCCACAGCACTGTCCACATACCTTAGTGTTTATATTACAGGAGCATAACCTAATGAAAAACAAATGGCTCCATGTGAGACCCCTTTGGGTTCCCCAGCTGCATCAAGCAATGCAGCAAACCTCTCCTTGGCACGTGCCAAAGCCTGCCCAGCGTGAGAACCATGCTGGGTTAGTCCCACACCCATGGTGGGCAGCAAAAGGCAGCTCATCGCCCCAGAGATCACGGGAATGTGCTTCCATGTCCTTCAACAGGCTTTGACTCAGGCTGTTTAAGTTCACTTTTCAGGAATTTTGTTTTGTTTAGACCTCTCCAGAATCTAGTGTAATCATGAAAAAATGACAAACAAATGAAAGGGCAAGTGCAGTGCTGAGGGTAGCAGGAGAAAGGCCTCGCACAGGAAAAGAACATGCCCAGCGCTTGAGCCTTTACACCATCCCCTGGACTTCTCCAAAGGAAGCCCTATATAGCAGCAGTCCTCAGCACAGAGTACCTCAGCTCAAGGTGAAATGAGGGTCTCCCTCACGCAGCAGCTAATTACCACACACACCAATTCAAATCCATTGCTAAAAAACCAAGCCCATCACTAAAACCCCAAGCCCATCATGGTGGAAGGGACCACAGCCACTCAGCAGCAGGATGCTCACTCCTCTGCAGGATGCTTGTTCCTCTGCATCCAAGGCACAGAGCAAGCCAGACGAGACCCCACCATGTAGCCCAGCGGCACAACTTTCATGACTTACCCAAAAAAGCAGAGGAACTTTCTGGCGGAGAGAATTAAGCTTTGGGATATTTTCAGATTTAATAAGCTCAGCAGGGGGCAGGGGAAAATCAGGATTTTTCAATTGTGTCTTTTCAAACATTAAAATAACTGAGCATTTCTTGTATAACTACTTTTTTTCCTTGGCATGCCATAAATTAGCAGCTTAATTTCTCTGCCTTCGTAGGCACAATAAAAGAGGAACTTTCTGAGAAACGTCACGCAGGCCCTGACTTTGGATCGAGGGAACGTGACATCCCTGTGCCACGCTGCTCTTTCCTGTTCCAGGAGAAAACTCCATCCTCAGCCACGTACTCCCCAACTGCTGACAACCACAGGGAGGTTCAATTAGTCAAACTTCACAGCTGGCTCTGGGAGAAACAAAGCCTATGACACAAAACTACTGTAACAGTTAGCAGGAGACCAGGCAGGGGGTGGGAATCTCACCTCGCTCCCTTGGCGCATCCAGGCCCAGGAATGCTGCTGAATGTCTCAGCTTCGTCCGGAGCAGCAGCCATAGTCCCACTCATCAACCATTCCACAACCTCCCTGATGGTCTGCACGTTTTATGAAATTATATTTGGTGGGCTGAACATAGATTCCCCATCCTTAAATAGCAAGCAGAGCTGACTGTACCCTAACATTACGGTTTATTCATGTCCTGTGGTTTAAAGTCCATGGTAAAAGGCAGGAAAATACACAGTCTGGTGATCACTAAAGTAGTATGTAACAGTGAGATAGTTTTAACTTAATCACAATTCACCCAGCTGTAAGAGTTTACTGTCATATCTACTCTTCTTTGCTAAACCATAATGGTAAAACTACAGGGTAACGTACCCAGTGTAAACTAGAGCTCTCATTGTGAGAGTCTGGGCACATGCACCTCCAAGGGGTCTGCAGGGCATTCATCTTCCATCTGTACAACCACCACAGCAAGAAACTTCCTTTGCTCCTGACTACAAGTTCTAATGGATAAGATGTCCCTCAGCTTTATTTATATTTATATTTTATTTATATTTATAAGCCTCTGGAAACCATGACCCTCTGGATGGGTAGGGCTGGCAGTGCCAGGGCACTGGCACGAGGGGCTCCAAGGGACACTGGGCAGCCACATCTGGTCTCCATACACATCTTTGTTGCTCGTCTTGTCTTGTGGTCTCCCCACAGCTTAAAAAACAAGGCAGACGGGAACGGTGTGCTGAGCCTTCCTGCAAGGAAAGCTCCCCAGGGCATCCCAGCGTGATTTACACAATTATTCATAACTGTACAGTGACCAGACAAAAACAGATGCAGCAACACAGGGTAATGACTCAGCTGGACTTGGACGGGCCACCGTATGTTGAAATCTTTTTAACTCCTCATTCTTTACAACTGCTTTACTCAGAGCTCACCATCCCACCAGCCCACTAAGCCACCTGGTCTTGTTTTTCCAATTTTAACACAAACAGTGGGAGCTGCAACATACTTTTTATCATTAATCTCCCATCTCGGAAAAGAACTCAGCATCGTGTTTCTTGGACTGCAGTTTAATAGCTGTTTTCTCTGTTCAGAAACTAAGCCTGTGGTATTGCAAATATCAATTTGAGCAATACCCAAAATTGTGCCCACAAATTCAGATTAAATACTGTCAGCAAGCTACAAGCACTGTGCTCCTTTAGGGCAAAAATCATCCCTTTCAACACACTTCAAAAATATGTAAAGTGAAGAGAACAGCCAAAGAGATTATTATGGGGAAATAGAAGACTTTTAGAAAAACATTTAATTCCTTCATGAGTTTAGGGGAGAAGCCTGATTGATATTTGTAATCTTTTGGTGGACAGAGCTGTCATTTAATTTAGCTTGCATGACTGAAAGAATTTAACAAAAAGTGTTCCATAGAGTTTTGCTGAAATTCTTTGCATGTTTTTAGTAAGCCTCTGGAATACGATCAAACCTAAAAAGCTGGAGAGGATGGAGACTGAACTTGCAGCTAAAATAATATTAAAATTGTAATATATGCTTAATAATCAAGTATTCACATACAGCAGAAAAAGTGCCTCAGTGCAGAAATTACATTGGATCCCCAGCCGTGTTATCCATGTGCTGCTTGGCATCAAGAAAGGAATCCTGGGAACTGAACCCAGCAGTGAAAACCAACCCCTGGCTCTGCTAGAAACCTTCCAAAACTCAACCAAACCCACCAACTCATTACTATCTGCAAGATCTGGGATGCCTTCCTACAGAAGCCTCGTAAGGAAGAGTTTTGGAGGAGCGAAGGTGTTATTTCCCCTTTCATCACTCCAGCCCCACACTTCGGCCGCACACTTACAGGTACAGGACGCAGATCCCGTGGTACTTCCCACACAACTCCCAAGATTCCCAACAGGTCAGGTTTTTCTATTTTAAATTCCAGCCTGCTGAAAACATGGGGTTTTGGGGGAGAAAAACTAGATCTTACGGCCAATCCTGACCTTGAAATCTGCAATACCAAATAATTTACATGTGGCTTTTAAATCAGGGCAGCATCATGGGAAACGTGCAGATTTTCACACGATACTGTTCCCTGTTAACAGCTCATTACAATCTACAGAAGTATATTCCCATTATGAAATACAGCTGGGGTTGTTTTGCTTACGAAGGTCATTATCTGATCACAGGCAAGAATCGGGGAAAGGAACCCATTTTATAAGGCTGAAGTTGTGGACTTTTTGAAAACTCATGTGTTTTGAATTTGGTGGCCTGATCATACACAACCATGCACCAGCAGAATTGATTCTCTCCACTTCCTCTGCTTATTAGCCCTGGAAATAGCATGGAAAAAATTATCTTTTATTAGCAAATACTTTCTTTATTATTGAACCAACCCTCATGAGATTTGTTGGTGCCCTTCACACCACATTCCTATTTCGCAGCTCTGTTCAGTTTATCCATTCTATGGACAGGGGCCTTGGTGGCACAGAAGCATGCACCAACACAAACCCAATGCAACATCAACAGCATCAATTTTTTGATTGCTTCTTTCCAAGCTACAGAGAGCTTTCCCCCTCTTGGGTGGCAATGAAATGCAACACATTACAGAAAAACGCAATGTTCCCTGGCACCAAGCACCAAACTCCGTTTAAAAATAAAGATATTTAAAACTTTAAAAGTATCTGTAAATAATGGGATCTGTACTTCTGTCTTGCACGAGCAAACACATGTGCCTGTGCTCACAGGCAGGCATCACTGCCCTTCTGTACACAATGTTAGCCCATGGACAGAAGAGCCTGTTTTGGCAGGAGAACACATGAACTGTGCTTTCCTTATGGCCCTTCCAGTTGGATGCACCTTGGCAGCAGAGACGTGGCAGAGAAGAAACCTGTTCCTAATTGAACTCCTATTTCAAGCTCAGCAGAACAAAGTGTGATCACTAATCAAATGTTAATAAAGTGGAAGCAGGCTCTGGAGCTGCAGAAGTAATTTTCAGTGCTTGGAAAAATTATGAGTTGGACATGTTGGCTGTTTTATCAGCTGCTCTAAAAGACAGTCCTGCATTTTCCCATGCTGCCTCCTTGGAGTCATCACAGGTTTTGTGCTGCTGGAGTGGAACTCAGCAGACCAAGCCCCAGGCAGCACTTCCTGCCTGCTCTGGGCAAGGGACAGCCCTGGGATTCCCTCCCCACACACTGCTCTTGGGACATTACTGCTCTTGGGCTCCACACCAACCCATGGCAGTGAGTGCCAAAAGTTGTGAACCATAGCTCTGAATTTATACTGGGGCTCCTTAGCCATAAAAATGTTTTAGTCTTTAATTCTAGCACTCAAAACACCATCTCCTGGAACAGGAAAAATCCCTACCATGCATCACTTGGGGTCTATCAGCACAGCAGGACCCACTTTACTGTCTTCACAGGCTGCAGAGGAGATGCTCTCAGCTGCCAGTAAATCAGTTTTCCTGGTCACTCTCCTGATAGCACAAAGAAGCTGGTGACAGCAGTGAATTATTGACCAAAGGGTGGCCCTACTTTATGGATCATCAGCTTAATTCCAGATTAGCTATCCAAACTGACAACATCCCTATGGGTAAAGGAAGACAGATAAAGACGCCTAAGAGGTGGCAGTAATTAACACGAGTCAGCACTGGACAGTAAATCTCTTTCAGCAGCAGAAGGGGCTGCCAAGGCATTATGGATTGCTCTGGTTTGGTGAGGGCAGGCTGATGCCCCGGACAAGATGTTCCTGCAGGCTCAGAGGTTAAGCCCTGGCTGGCACCACAGCAGAGCAACGGGCTCCTGCCTGCTGTCCCCCAGGCAGGGGAGGTGTCACTTCCCTGGCCTGAACAAACGCTCATTCATCACCAGGCACATGTGAAAAAGAGATTACTCAGGCTTTATGATCAGCTCATTCACCTTATATCCAGTTCCTTCCCCTTCCACCGCCAGCTATTTATGGTTTGTTTTTATGCAGCAGTAGGAAGCAACAGGATAGTGTGGGTGCCAAGCAGGGCTGAGGGGTCCAGCCCAGTCTGATGGGCACCTGGGTAGTCCCCATCTGCTTCTGGCTTATCCCCTGAGTCCCACATCAATGGCAACGCTGGAGAAATGCTGCTTTCTTCTTTGAGCTGCTACAACCCCTTCTGTTCCTTTGCATTTTCAAGCCCAAGCTATCGCCAGCCCTTCAGCATTCCCTTCCTACATCTACCTCCATCAAACACAGACATCTCTGAAACTCCAAAAACCCAACCATTAGACCAATCATCTAACATGTGGTTGGACTAGGCAGTAGATAACACTTTCAGGACCTTGCTGGAGTCTGCCTGGACCTTTTACTGTCGGAATTAGAAAGACTTCCATGAGCTACCACTTCACTGGAAGCAACATAGGAATGCATCCATTTACTGCAAACACTCTTTGCCAGCTCTTAACTTTGCCTGAGCTGATCTGCATCATTTCCTCAGTCCTAGTCTCTTCCACAGGGCTCATAACTGCCCCAGATATGGTGTTACTCCTGCCAGAGCACCTCCTGAGGACATCTGGTGCACAACCCAGGAAACCTATAGCTTGATAAAGGGGAGCAGAATGCCAAGTTAAAATCGTGGGTGCACTTTCAAACCTGCACCAGGGAAAGAGCTGGTATTTTAAGACCACTTGGGCTTTCAGATTGCATGGAAAAATTACATAAGGAAAGAAAGTCACCAAGAGAGCAGTCCCCACCAGGCGCATTAACAACTCATGCCTGTCAGTGGTGGAAAAGGCATTGCAAAGATGCTTCCTTCCTTGCTACCTGCAAGGGCTATCTGCCTTGTCCCCTTTCCACACCTTCCTTTCTCTGGCATCACAGCCCTGCTCCTTCTCCCCACAAAGTTTCTCAGTCTCCCTCCAGTAGCCCCAGCTGCCTTCCCCTCTCCTTTCCACCTGCTTTGTGTCGCTAGACATGAAAACCTGGACCAATTTCTCCACCTGTCAAGCAGCCACCCCTCAGGGGGTTGGCAACTGAGTGAAGGAGGGGTGTGGGAACCTACGTGGGCCAGGGCCCATCACTGCTGTTATCCATATTTTCCATATGTTTAGTTACATTGGAGAAGAGCCCTGCTCTGCCATCCAAACACCACTCAGGAAGGCCCAAAGCACACGTCACCAGAAGACAACATGAGACAACAAGCAAAGTAAGAGCACAAGGAACAAGAAGACAACATGGCTAGAGGTGGAACAATCAACCACCTCATTGCCATCACATCCTTCAGGCGTCTGAGCAGGGGTGGCCTGGGCAGAAGGTGCCCTAGGTTCAAGAGCATCCAGAAGGACATATAGGTGTCACACCACCTCGAACCATCTGCTAAAACAGCCCCAGGTTTCTGTAGAGGGAGATCAGTGTGACCCAGGCAGGGAGTGCAGCAGCCAGTGGGTCCTGCAGCCTCTTCCCTGCCCAGCTCAGCCCAGCCCAGTCGGAACGGCTGGGAGACTTCCTCTTGGCTCAGGCTCCGGCACACGTGGCGGCTTCCAGTTGTCAGCAACGTCTGCTGGGAGACAAACATCTCGTCCTTGGCACCAGGTAGGAAACAGCAAGCTGAGAGCTGTGCTGGGAGGATTTTTTTCCTCCTCTTCACCTTCTGCAACACAAACGAGAGGCAAATCTCTGCCCCAGCCACTTCCCTTTTCCCCTAAAAGCTCCCAGTGGAGAGGGACTTCTCAAATCACGTATTTTTCTGCATAGTGTTGTGTTGCAAAGAGATTTTTGCCAGAACAGCAGCCCAAGTCACGCTGGCTGCATCCTACCCTCACAGGGGCTTTCCAAGCTTTACTTTTGCATTTGCTTCACCCCAAGGCACTGGAAGCCCAAAAAGCAACTGCAAGCAGTTCTGATGGATGTCCCCAGGTCTGCAGAGCTGTCACAGGGAACTGAACAGCCGCCTCATAAGCCACTTACCTCCCATCAGACAAGACAACCCCAGTGCAGGGTTAATTACTGAGCTATTGATTTCAGCAGAGACTTAAATCAGACAGGAGGAGGAGAACTTCATGGCAGACACCCCCAAACCTGTTAGCTAGGGAGGATCAAGCAGCTGGTCTCTAATTAATGGCTGATGGCTGGGCTGGCTCCTGGGTCAGGTCTCAGCTCTCCTCTGCATTCAGAGCATGGATGCTGCTTGCTAAAACCCAAAAAATGTCACAGACACAGCTTTTCCTGTGTCAGTATTGTCACCTAGGATAGATCTACCAACAGGATAAGGAACCAACCATCCAGGCTCAGGCACTGCTGATACACTAGGGTGCAACTCATCACTGATACTGAATGTACCCAACAGCAGCTGACCCTGCAAGGCTCAGGCCTCTGGAGCTGCAGGCAGGAGGTAAGAGGAGCCCTGCCCAGGATGGTTCTCCCACACACAGATGCACAGACGCCAACTGAGCAGCTGAAGCAACTCAGTGTTTAAATTAGGTTCAAAGCTGGTGACTTTATACCCTCCCCCAGTGAGACTCAACACTCATAGAGGAAGCCCAGAAAAGCACCTATATGAGTCTCACCCTCAGCAATTAGATGCTTATGAAAAGGTCAGTAAACTCCTTCCCCACTCACAGGCAGGAGGCATTCAAGGGATCCTGCCAAAAATAAAAAGTAACTTCCTGCCCATCACAATATTTGTTGATGGCTCGAACACCCACCCTGTGCCAGCTACCTCCCATCACCCTGCTAACTGTGCTGCACAGGGCAGCATCTTCTTACATGTGTCCCCAGAAAGGCCAACCAAGCACATTTCCTTCTCTTAAATATCTCTCCCTAGCAATACAGCTGAGTGAGACCATAGGCAACAAATCCTGCTGCAACCTAAAGTTCCCTCTTTGCTCTCAGTTTGATGTGCTGCAAGGGCCATTTCTCATCACATGGGCTCCAACAGCATGAGCACTAAAATGCAACCCAGCTTCTGCAGCCAGTTACATGTCAAAACCAAGGTAAGAAGTTTAATGAGCAACAGCATCAACTGAGAGTCCTCCTGAGCCATGAGGGGTATTCAGACCTGCCCCAACACATACAAGTCAATGTCTGACTGGGGATGGGGTTTGCCAGCACAGAAATCTGCCTCATTACAGACATCTGCTTCATCAGCAGGATAACAAAAGGAGCAAGATCAAAAATTATTCATTATTTAAAATGAATGAAACCTCTTGCACTTTCTGACAGCAGCACAGTTTGCATGAAAGCTCCAGTGGTCTGTGCCAGCCACTGCCTCCCGTGGCCACTGAGGTGGGATAGAGCATAAGAAGTCCCAGGAGAAGCCAAATCAATGCTATAAAAAAAGAGACCACCCTGTCCTAAAGCAGGATGAAACAGCATGAAGTTGTGTCAGGGGAGGTTTAGGTTAGATATTAGAAAAAGGTTCTTCACCCAGAGGGTGGTTGGACACTGGAACAGGCTCCCCAGGCAAGTAGTCACAGCACCCAGCCTGACAGAGCTCAAGAAGCATTTGGACAATGCTCTCAGGCACATGGTGTGATTCTTGGGATTGTCCTGTGAAGGGCCAGCAGGTTGGACTCCATAAGCCTTCTGGGCCCCTTCCAACTCAGGATATCCTGAAATTCTGTTCTAGGATTGCTGAATGAGGTGTAAGTCCAATGCACCTCCTACTTCAGACCAGGGAAACTCTGGTGACACTTGTTGCAAGAACAAAGCTGCTGAGAGCATAAGATGAACTGCTTCAGCCAGCTAAATGCCTTGCTGCACACAGTAGTAAGACACCTTGCAATGCCATTCCCACCCAAAAGATGCCAAACCAACAAATGCTTTTGGTTCTTTCAATATACAACACACACAAACCCAGAGCAGTCTGAACAGGCAGGATCTAAAAGGACTCTCCCACTACCCATCCACAGCTAGTGGTGTGGACCAGATACAAATTAAGACCTCTGGGAATAAAACCATGCCACAAGTGTGCTTTGTTCCCACTACAGACATAGTCCTTTGGTGGAGTGGCAGAATTGCACTGGGGAAATCCCCAGTTCTAACCTTCTCAGCATGTGAAGCAGCTTGGGATGGAGTGGGAATCTCACAGGGATTTGGGCTCACAGCTGCACTGCCTGCACACCATGCCACAGCTGGGCACCACACTCCCACAGCACAGCCCAGGGGGTTGCAGAGGGGACTTCCCGCTGGAGCTGACCCTCTCTGCCCACAGTGGGTCTGACAGCACTGCCTTTTTCTCCTGTCCCCTGAGAACATCATGGCTAAGCAGTCTTACATGACCTCAATCTAGAATCAAAAGTAGCATTATTGCTAATGAGGCTTTTTCATGGGAACAAAAGCAGTTGGATTTGTTTTTCGGCCAAGAAGACAACAGGTTACCTTCTGGACGATGAAGATTAGCTCTCTGAATCCCAATCCCTTCTCAGTCTGGACCACATTATAAAAACCTTGATGTTAAGTCAAATTTTGGAGAAAAACATGAGAAAACTACCAATCAACCAACTAACACCACAGAGCTGCATCCTTTATTAATGGGACCATCAGGGAGGACACCTACCTCAGACATCTACTGATTAAATTACAGCCTGAGTTACAGCACAGGCGACACTTGATACAATTAATGAGGCCCAGAATAACTGTAATTAACTGCTAATCTGGTATCAACAGCTCCACTTACACTGGGTTTTGCTGCACAAGGACTCCTTCAGGTTTGTTTCCTTCAAAACAGGATAAACTCCAGCACTGGTACAGGATATCTGGTGTTTGTTTTAAGGCATCGCTGTGCATCAGCTGCATGTTTTGGACACAAGAGCAAATGAATCCCCTTTAAAGGTGTTCATTTGTTTTTTTCCCCAGCTGATTTCCACAGCATTGTTTGGAGGCTGGTCCCTGCAGGACACACCTGAGGCACCTGCCTCCCTGCAGGAGCTGAAGCCACAGGGACAAAGTTGAATCCCTAATCATGCATAAGACCAGGGCAACCAGGGAATTTCAGGGAAGGAGAGTGATAAAATGCTATTTATGTTACCCAAAGGTTATGGGCGCCAGACAATAAACTGGTGTGGAAACCAGCCAAAACTGCTACCCATCTAAGTTCAGCCCCAGCAGCTTCCTGGTCTTGCAGAGAAAAGTCAAGGAGATGGATGTTAGGCATTGGAATAAGTTCCCCAGGAAAGCAGTGGAGTCACCATGCCTGGAAGAGTTCAAAAGGTGTGTGGATGTGGCACTTGAGAACATGGTTTAGCAGTGAACACGGCAGTGATGGGTTAATTCTGTGGAACTGGGGTAGGTGGGATTAGCAAA
Source organism: Corapipo altera (assembly GCF_003945725.1). NCBI lineage: Eukaryota > Metazoa > Chordata > Aves > Passeriformes > Pipridae > Corapipo > Corapipo altera. The sequence continues at coordinate 6,076,303 of NW_020884891.1, read as the reverse complement.
AAGGAAGCACAGCTGAGATATTCCTTTCCATAGGGAGATACATGGCTTCACAGAGGAATGCACCTTTCCCAGTCCTCCCATGTGTGTTCCTGAAATTCACTGCCAGGGAAAGGCCAAATGAAAGTAAGAAGGGCAAGAAAACAGTGAATCTCGTCTCAAGAATGGCAGCTCTGGAGTCCCATTATTTACTCCCCCCAAAAAAGGATTGTATGGCTGTGGACCAAAGGATTTGGGTGTGCTGAGGAAAAGCCTACAATAAATTACTGAACTGTCTGATTGAGGACTTTTGATATTGCCAGATGTTTTGGCACCAACATCAGCAAAACCAACAGGTCAGTAACAGACAGGGTTTGCTGGGTTTCCACAGCACACAGGAGATGCTCAGACCCTCAGCACACATTCACTGTCACTTGAGCAGTACCTGAAAAGTGCCTATTTACTGCCCTTTCCTTACTGACAAGAGAAAATACCTCACATTCCACAGAAAATGTCACTGCACAGCATGGATCTTAACTGTGCGCCCCTCACACTCCCTCTGTGTCGGGCAAGACCATGGTTAAAACAGGCAACAAACTCCAGCAAACACAGTCCAGGATACACCTCTGTTTGAAAACAGGTATGCAAACACAGCAGGTCCAAAAAATCTCTGGCTGTTAGAGAAAACTCTTTTGGGTGACCTGTGGATACAGCACTCCCACAACAACCCTGATAAAGCCCGGAGGTTTGCGACAGGTCCCGGGCAATATCTGGTGTGGGCAGGCACCGGCTCTTCCTGAAGAGGGGAAGGAGGGGTTTGGGTTTGAAAAGCCACCCTACACTCAGATACCTCCAAATTTAATTATGTTCTCATTACCAAGGGTCACACATCCCCTGATTTAACTGCCCTGGCAAAATCCTGTCAATACCACTTGCACAGAGTGGGAGAGCGTTTACCCAGCACGTTAATGGGAGCTGGGGCACAGCTAAAAGGATGATGGAATTAGTATTTAAATACCAGGCCTAGACTTGGTGGAGCTGTAGATTACTTTGTGTAGTAAAGAAGAATTAACTGATCCATTCCAAAATGCATTTATCATTAAAATAAAAATCTTCTGTCATTTTATTTAATAGCCTTAGTAAGAAATAATTGCAATGTCTGGTTGCTTTTCAACAACATGTGGTTTTAATATTTTAATTGTTACAAACTGTTTAATAATGGTGAACAAAAGGCATGTCCAAGTAATTATTGTATTTATTAACATTTCTTTTGAGGACTTGATAGATTATATTGCACACATACAGCACTTCAGACATTGTAGTGTTAACTTATTAAATTTAAAGGTGGAAAAGGAGCCAAAAGTGACTTGCTTTGGTGCAATTTAAATATTGTGTTTTCAAGTGATTAGTGTTGTGCATCACATTATTCAACAATCTGGAAGTGTGCACATTTTTCTAATTATTATGCAGCTTCATCTGATCAGGGAATTAAAATACAGTGGGAATAATAAACCTCAGAGAGTGTAGCAGGCACAGGGAAATGCTGTTCCACCAAATCCGTCAAAGTCATGGATTTTTCTGATGGGGAAATATATTCCTGAAAAGTCCCCACCTCACCAGGCTCTCCCATAATAAACTTCATAGTTTTCCATACTTTGAGCCATCCAGGTCAGGGTCTGGTGAGGTGGGTTCCCAGGACCTCATGTCTCCCCTGGGAGCACCCATGGCCACCCCGAGCTGCCCTGAGAGCCCCCACTGCACCACTGGGCAGCCTGTTTGCAGGTTTCCTGTATGCCCCAAGCAGGGTCTGGGTCCCTTTGCCTCCCCAAGCATCATTCCCCCATGGCAGGGTGAGACCCTCCTCTCTGGTCCCCAGCGCTCCACCACACTCTGTATTTTAAGCAGAGGGGTTGCAAGGGACTCTCAGGCACAAGGGCACCACACCGTTCCCAGGCCTATTTTGTTTACATTTGATTCAATCAAGTTGTGGCCTTTTGGCCTCTTTCCAAATTAACTTCTGGGTGACCTCCACCATGGCCTCTCCCAGCAGCCAGGCCGCCGGGAAACAGCCCATTAAACCTACAAACAAATACAGGACATATTGGTTGATCAAATCAGCTTCAAACACAACTCTGGAAACGCCTGGCCTGTGCTTTTAATGCAAACTTCAAGTCTATTTTATCTTCGGTCATTCACACCTCTGAGCCTCCTGGTTTTTTTTTTTGTTCTTCCCTTCCAGCTATAGCTCTGCGTTTTACTGCCTCATAAAATTTCTAAATTTTGTTCTCATCCTCCTGCAAACCCTGAGAAGAGCAATGTGAGGGTCTCTCACATGGGGCTCACCACAGGGCCCGGGTCTTTACACCAAGCACACGAAAAAAGGCAGCAAGACCCTGCTTGGGGGAACAGCTGCAATATTCCAAGAAATTGTGTCTTCCCCTTATTTCCAAGGAAATAAATCAAAGGGAGTTTCTCAGGGTCTGTGAAAGCATATTGCCTGGATTCCCATCCCCAAAGGGTTTATTTTTTCAAGAGCTTATATGGTAGTTAGATTTCTGGCTAGAGAATATGCAATATGATAAAAACACAGTCCCTATATGGGGCAATAAATTACAGATTGTTTGATGTGGAAACCAAAGAACTGTCAAACTCCAGTATATCTGAAAAATTCTAAATGAGCCCTTAACTCGAGTGTCTGGAAATGTACAGTATGTTTCCAGGCCATTCAATTTTGTAAAGACGTATCTCCCTCATTTAAGTTTCCTTTTATGGATTTTAGTATTAATTTTTGGTGTGGTCGTTCTCTCCTTTTGTTAAAAAATTGTGCTCTTCCTCCTCGAGACAGTACTATGATAAACACCAGGATTTAACTAAATATAAACAGGGATTGGAACTGGGCACAAGCTAAAAGAGGTAACTGCACTAAGGATGGGGTAAAGCATCTGCTGCAGTGGTGTCAGAGCCCCATAGGCACTGCAGAGGACACAAAAGCCACCTCAGAACAGACAGGTACAGAAGGGAAGACCAAGAGTGTCATATCAGCCAATTTGGTACTGCAGATCCCTGCTTTATCCTCACACCAGCATCACTCAGGTCCGCTCTCCAGAGCCTTTCATGGAAGAGGATGATCAATAGGAGGTCATCAGTGTGGCAGAGCTCCCAGGCTGTGGGGCATGGGACACCACAGCCCCCACCTCCATGTTTATCTCTTAAAACTTGAAGCTCTTACCCATCTGTCAGCCATCCAAATGTCTCCCCGTAGTGGGAGGAAAATTGCATGACCAGAGGAAATAGCTCACCTCGCACACAGCTTTCTGCCTAGGGATGGTACCGAGTCACAAAAAAACTGAGCAAGACCTTGCACTGACACTGAACAACCTTTCAGTTTCAATATACTTTTACGTGTGGGATGAGTGAAAACCCTTCTAGCTAGAAACAGACCCCATCCACTCTGGGAAATAAAAGTTAGGAACCAATTCCAACTCATTTTCCTGAAGGTGACCCTTAGCCTCCCAGCTGAGATAACAATGCTAATATTTATGGATGGGCTGTTCATGCCTCTGGGCACACAACAAAAATAACTCAAATCAAAACCTGGTAGACATCTAACAGAACTGGCGGGAAAAAAATTCTACTTCCAATATGGCAATAATAAACCATCTCAACCACCAATACACGAAAAATAGCATCAGCCACAATCACACATTTGGGTGAAACAAAAATGGTCTGATGTAATGAATTGGCATCACTGAGGGGGACTCATCCAGAAAGGGCTGACTTGAGACAGCACACTACTCAGGAACTGTGCTTTATTAATTTATTTAGTTCAGCTTGATAGAAGGTGCTCAAACCAAAAAAATCAATCTGGGAAACTTTCACTTCCCCTTCTCTCTCGGTTAAGCTTTCTATACTCTTTTCAGTTCCCACAGGTTTAATTCTAATGCACAAACCCCATTCTCCTTTCAAACTGCAAATGTTTGATGAGAATTTCTCATGTGTATGTGTGCACATTTACCCAGATTTGGTTTGAGGAGACATGAACTAAAGAACAAGCATGATTTCTACACACAACACATTCGCCAAACTCAAGCAAGCTTGAAAACATGACGAACTGCTGAAAGTAGACATTTTCAGCAGTGTGAGCAGCCTGGAATAAAGCAAAGCCAAGTCATCAGCAAATTACAGACATTTTATCAAAAATCTACAAGTAAAAGTAAAAGCTCTGGGACTCTAAGAAAATTGCACGAACTAGCATGGTTCCTGAGTCTGCCCACACCCACAAAATCCAGGCTGCATCTCTAAGAACACACTGTGAGGAAGCCACAACATTGTACTATATTCCCAATTTATGGGTAGTCACATGGAGAACCCAGTTTACAGCTCTGAGCGCTACAAAGACACTCTTTTCCCCAAAAAACCCTTAAAAGCCACTGTTGGCTTGAGCTTGGTGGATAAGGAGATTTTCACCCCACCCCAGCTCAGGAGTCCCCACTGCTTCGCAAATCTGAAGCCAACACCTGAAAAACACAACTGTAATTCATCCAGAGCTGCGGCTCCTTCCACATTTCCTACTCTTTGGCATTCAAGATGCATTCCACATATGAAAGAGAGCTCAAAACTTCCTTAGGTCAAGAAAAAAAGTGTGACGGTGAGCTCTGGCACCCCAAATCCCAAATTTAAGTAACCTCTGCAGTTTCATGGTTTATAAGCTACTTATCATAGACTACAGACCCTCCACAGGAACAGAATCATATCATAGAATTACAGAATGGTTTGGGTTGGAAGGGATCTTATAGATAATATAGTTCCAGGGACACTTTCCTTACACCACGTTGCTCAAAACCCTGTACAACCTGGCCTTGAACTTCCAGGGATGGGGCATCCACAGCTTCTCTGGGTAAGCTTCATAACTCATTTTCACAAATCACTTCCCATTTTCTCCTGATTTTATTCTCAATTCCTCCTCTTTCTCAAACACAACTTTACAAGAGTGTTCAATATTTTTCAGATTCTTAATTTACGCCATTCAAACCAAAAGACTTTATCTGCCCCCATAACGTGTTCCAACCTGATCCTACAAGCCGAGAAGGGGAAGCACTGAAAGAGATCACAACTAAAGGTGACCATATTCACCCCCTTAACACTATTTTTTTCTGAGCAGCAGCTGACAAGAGACACTCTGCTGCTGCAAATAGCTGAATAGGGCTCAGCAGTGTTTACCCAGGGTCTCCCACTCCACAGATCTCCAGTCCTCAGCAGCCTGAGCTGTTCAGCAAAGACCTAACTTGACCCAGTCTGGCAGCCAGCATTTCACAACCACTTTATGTCAGCAGTTTCAAGTACACTAATAACCATGTTTTGTTCAGTGCGACTTTCTCACTGTGAACGGCAAAATATCATTATCACCTGCAGGTTGAAGCCTGCCCTCTACCCCATTTAATAGGGAGCTGATTATGCTATTCCCCCCCCCCCTTTCCCCTTTTAATAATTATGGGCTGTTGGCAGATGGCACCGCTCGGCACGGGGAGGGTGCGGGAAGGCAGAGCAGGCTGCAGGGCCACTGCCCACATTGGCTCTCGCATGGTGGGGCGCTCCTGGGGACCCCAAATCCCTCCCTCCATCCCACTCCCAGACAGCACCTAATGAGGCGTGCCTGCATCGGAGGGCACTGGGGTTAAACCGGGAATGGCTATGAAAACAGTCCCTGGCAGTGGCAGGAGCAGGAAAGCAGAGGTTTGCAGAAAAGTTGCTAAGCCAGCAAGTCCAAACAGAGCCGCCCTCACAGCCCACCCAGCCGGGAAGTAAAGCTGGGCTTAACCCCGGGAACCTGCTGCTGCCCAAAGCCTCATGCCAGAGCAACCCTGGACAAGGTTCCCCACTGGTAAGAGCTCTCTCAGGAGAGACTGGGCAGCTCAGCTGCATTAACTGTGTTACCACCTGAGTGTGTGCCCCGTGAGGTCCCAGTAAAGTAGCAAGTCCAAGGTATCCACCTCCTGAAAAACATTGCCCCTTTGAGTTACTGCAACGTCCCATACTCAGTGACAGAGAGGGGGGAGAGCAGTGTCCAGAGCTGAACCCCAGCCCACTGGCCCAAGGCAGTGCTGTGGGAGAGCTCTGGGAGGTGAACAGCCACAAGCTGAACGCTGTGCAGAGGTGCCACCTAACTTCCTGGCAGCAGTGGGGCTTGTTCACAGACCTAATCTGGCATGGCATGATGGGTAGAGACAAGATACTGCTTGTCCCAGTAAGAATGCCAGGTCTGAGGCAGTGGGAAGGAAGCTTCCTCCCCAGCACAAAGGATCTCATCCAGCCCTGCCACTTTCCCCTTCAACAGTAACTAACTTGCCCCAGCAGTTGCTGGGAGTGGATGTCCAGGGAGATACAGCAAAGAAACAGGTGATCCTTTCTGCCAGCCATGAGCAATACCAAAGGGGCTTTCTCTGACCAGAGGGGACATCAGGCACATGCCACACAAGCCCCTGCCAGCACCTTGTGCTCGGGGGGACCACAGCAGCTCCATCTTTCCTGGTCCTCCACTGTGCAGGGGACATATGCCCAGCAGAAGCACACTGCAGGGATGCATCCACACATTGGCCAGGCACAGGCTGAGCCCTGGAAAGCTGAAGTGCACGTACCCCACAGCTCCCACTGACCCACAGAGAACCACACCAGCATGTATCCAACAGGACCTGCCATGTGTGCCCTGTGAGCCTGGTACCCTGCAGGGCTGAGGTGGCACTGGCTCCGCACACAGGGCTCTGCACAGAGCTGCTGAAGATGGAGACACCCTGGGTTGTCTGGCTGAGCCCAAAGAAAGTGTGGGGGAGGCCAAACTAATTTGGAAACCACCCACTCCAGAGCCATCCCTGCTGGCACATCTGCAACAAACCTGGTTGATGTGTTTCAGCTTGTCAATAATCTGGCTGATCACTGGCTCCAGACCTTTCATCTTCACCTCATGGTTGCCAGACTGAGCTTTTCCTCCGTTCCTTGTGATCTGGGGACTGTACCTATAGGAGTGAGAACAGAAAAGACCATGATGTGATGGGCTAATACGGAGGAGATCTTTAAAGTTCAATACAAACAAAAGAAATCCCAAGATAAGCATAATCCCTTTCCAAAACAGAGAGCACAAGACAGTTAATAATGACAAAGAAAAGGCAGAAGATTCCTATAAAAATTTTTGCTCTGACTTTGCAAAGCAGCAAGATGATGTAGTTGTATCACTTGAGGACAATGAACTCCTTTCCAGTCCATTAGTAACCAAGGAAGACGTTAAACAGTATACAACAGGGATAAATATTTTCACATAACTTGCACCCAAGAGTCCTAAAAAAGCTGGCTCAGAAATTCTGGCTTGCTCATGTTTGTTTAAAATAAATCTTGGCAGACCACAGAGACTCCAGTACAAGAGTGGTAGTGTTGTGCCCATAGCCAAAAAAAAAATGAGTGGGATGACCCAGTTAACTGCAAGCTGATTAGCATAACATCAACCCCTTTGCAAAATAATGACTATCACTGATGTGTGATTTCAATAATAAAGAATTAAAGCACCAGAATATAATTAATGCTGTCAACATTGCTAATGGAAAATAGGTGTTGTCAAACAATCCTGATTTCAGTCTTTGATGAGATCCAGCTTTGGGGATCAAAGTAACTGCTCAGACAGAACGTACCTTGACTTTGGTAAGGTGCTGGGCTCTGCACCATGGGGTATCTTGATTTACACAGGTACCATGCAAGTCAGCAAAGCCCCCGTAAAGCAGATTAAGCTGCCAGGGCAACTCTGCAGAGGAGGGCAGCCAACCCCAAACTCAGCTTTTTCACTGGCAGTTTGGAAAGAAATATACATTCACTTGCTGCAAGATTTATGGAATGGCCAAGTTTATCAGAGTAATAAAAGTGAGGGGAAGAGGGACAGAGGGGGTTGCTGTTCACTTGCCTGTGGAGGAACACATTCCTACACTCGGGACCTGGGTAACAGCTCATGATGCTCCGGACATGAGACAAGCAATTGGCTGCCACCACTGCCTGCTGCAGACACAGCAGTGGCACAGAGCACACGGGTGCCTTCTCGAGCTGTGGGTTGTTGGTACTCATCACAGCCCCAGTGACAGGCCATGGTACTCTTCAAGCACAAAACAAGTCCTTGTCTCCAAGAACTGGCAGCCAGAACAGGCACTGCCAAACCCCGGCACAGCCTACGAAAGTGAGATCACCGAGATAACACCAGCACCAGTCTGCTTTACTGTACATCTGGTTTTCCAGTGTCATGGGTAAACAGGATGAATATTCCTTTCTGCATTCATTTCCTACACATCACGTCTTTTACCAGCTCCCAGAACCAGCCCTAGTGGCTGCCTCCGTATCTGTCAGCTCCCTGCTTCCCTGCCCAGCTAATCCTTCATCCCCACACTGCCAGGCAAGCTTGGGCAATGACAGTCAGCCCATTTCACATGGGTTTTGGGTTGAAAGTGGGACTTCAGCAGGCATTTGAAGAAGGGGAGGGAGACAGGAGGGATGGTGGGGCCAACTCAGGGAGAATGCTTTGCTAGGGGAGAAAGCAAGAGGCATGGGGACATTTGGCCACAAGAGCTGTCAGGGCACACTAAGGGTTTCAAGGATACACAGAGGCTTGGTTTAAGCTCTACTTAAACACTAAATTAGGAATGAGATTGACTCAGACATGTAGGAATGCAAAGGCAACCTCAAATCTACAGTGGTGCAGCAGGAATCTGCCCCTGACCTGAAATATTCACATAACGTAAAATAGAGAACTGAGGCTGATTTCCACTCCAAGGCAGGAGTTCTATGTTCAGGAGCTCTCTGCATCTCCAGACAGGTCCCCAGCACTGGGCATTCCCCATACACAGCTCTGCTGATGGCTGACAAACCTGTGCTGCACTGAAAGAGATGACAGATGAAAAAGAACGGGAGAAGGAGGTGTGTGTGCCTACAACAGAGGAACACATGCCTGTGTTTATTCCTGTTTCCAGGCATAAACACCTTGTCCAGGTACAAGTGTCACTGCAAAGCAGAGACATCAACTTGGGTCTCCCCAAGCCCCACCAGCTCCTCAACATGGGAGCAGCTGCCTGCACAGTCAGCCCCCTACCCTGCACTTCAGCGCCAGCACCATAGTCAGAGCTCTGCTCTCTACACCTGTCCCCGTGCTGGGGCCTCCTGGTAGGACTCAGTATTTTGCAAAACACCTTTTTTTTTTTTTTTTTTAATAGTTGCATTATCCTGTGAGGCACAAAACACAGCTTTACCTGAGACACAATAGCTCCGAGTTCAGAAAAGCCCTCACACGTGCAATTAGGTAGCTTGTAGGCTGAAAGCTTAGTGACTGGGAGAAGTGGGGCCAGAGCAAGCCAGGCTGGGTGCCAGCCAGCAGAAGCCCATGCCCAGGACCGGGGCTGTGCTCCTGGCACAGCCGGGCCGCATGCTCCGAGCACCATCTCGTGGGAAGAGGCTGCTGCTGCCGCAAGCACAGACCTGCCCGGCTCTGCTAACACTTAGGCTGAACTTTTTGCAGGGGAACAAAGCACTGGGAGCAGCAAACCATTAATCCTGCTGCTTGTTTTTCACACAGTCACTTAATGCCACCGTGCCCACCTGACAAACACATCTGGAGACTGGATGTAAACATCCAAAAGACACGTGACTTTTTAGATGCCGAAGAAATTACCGCCTTTGGTGTCACTGTAAATTTAATTTAAAACTCTAATGGAACTCAAAAGTGCATTGCTGAAAAGTCTCCCATGGTTTCAGAAATTTAACAAGCAAACTCACACAGGTTTTAGCATGAGCAGAACCAAGCCCATTTGGTGCATACCTAAATTAATACAACCTATCTCCTAAACAGCTTTATGTAAAGAAATACAATAGCTTGGGTCTGAGTGGGTGAAATCCCTTCTGAAATCCACGCAACGGCTGCCAGAGACAATTTCTGTAGCCTATGCATTGTTATACAGGAAGGAGAAACACAGTATTACAACAGTACTATACTGTAACTTCATGTCCAAAAACTGAAATTGTTCTCCAGAAAGTTCTACTGGGGTTTGGTGAGGACCTCAGATCACTCTTCCCAGGGGATTAAGTCTACTAGAGAAGGAAGCAACCTGAAAGCATTTGCAGAAGGATTTGTCTCTGAAATACCAATGCTGGAGAAACAAAGTGTTACCACCTGGTACTTCCCACCTGGCCAGGTACAAGGGTATGTACTAGACCCAAAATGAACCATTTGCATCATTACACAGTTATCCTTTGAAGCAGCAAGGCAGTGGGCAGTGTAAGCTGCACATCTTTGAGAATGAATCACAAAAAAAAGAGATGCACAGGAACATGCTACCTCCCAACAGCCAGAGACATAGTCCTGTGTGGCATGGATGCTTTGGGACACACTGCCTCTTCATGGCCAAGCTGAGACCTCCTGGCATGTTCAGGCATGAGGGGGGCACCAGCTCCCCTCAGCTGTGCCCCTCTCTGGGGTGGCCACACTCAGGCATGCAGGATGAAGCCAACGAAGGGTTAAAGGCTTTGAAATGTAGCTTCAGCCAGCGACCTGCATTCCTGAAATGCCAGAAAAGCTGGAAAAGGCAGCTGGCACCCCTCCCTGCAGCCTGGGCCAAGCAGCCAGGCCTTAATATGGCAGAGAGATGCCTTTCCAGCCCCCAACAAGCTGGAGAATGGGGGTCCCAGTACAGGCCCCATGCAGGCTCCTCGGCACCCCCACCACTCCAACTTGCTGCAGGGCTGGTGGGCTCGAAGGCAAAACAAAGCCAAAGCATCACCTTCCTCCCATGTTCTGCAGTCACAGTGCAGAAAAGGAAAAGTCTCAGAGCCATCTTGAGCTGCTTTCAACTTATGCCAATAAAACAGCCCTTCTGCAGGACACTTGTGCCACTCCACTATACCCATCACATACCCCTGCCATGGTCACTGATATCAGCATGGAACAGCAAATATGCACAGTGGATAAAGTCCACCCCATGGTCCCCGGGGGTCCCTGCGCCAAAGGGGTATCAGTGTTGCAACATGAGCATGGTTTGGCTTCCACTTCATAAGCAAAGCCCAAAATACTTTCCTCTTTGACGTGTCTCGACGTCAGTCAGCAGCATCTCCTTGCCTGGGCTCCCTGGGTATGGGCTCTTGCTGGGGATGTGGTATTTTCCAAAGACAAATGTCACGTTTTAAAACGTGCTGATAAGCGGCCTTCATTAAAAACTACTTTAATGAAAAAGTAGTTTTTCATTAAAAATGAAAACACCAACAATCTGAAGTCTTCTGTGGGGATGGCACAACTACAGACCCCTCCTTCTCATCCACCAGCCATAAATGCCCAAGTATGCTGTCAAATAAAGGGATCTTCCCCTCCTTTTCTCCCCACCATCCACAAAAGTCTCCTGTGAATGTTTGGTCTTTCCAGTCCAAATGCAGCTTGTTCCAAGCTTTCATTTCGGAGCAAAGAAGGCAAGATGACAAATGCTATTTAAATACATGGCAATGAATTTAAAACGTGTGTTCATCCTACTCTGCCATGCTAGGCTTTGAGATGAGTTACTGCAATGCCTGAAGTGTGATTTAGAGAAAGTAATCATGGAAGTCAAACATAAAGAATTACACCTTTTAGAAAAAGGAAAGTAAGTATGTCATTCAAATAACAATTAATTTATGCCTGCCTTCCAGTTGCAAATTATTTATTCAAACGCAGCTCCACGATTTAAACAGCACAGTATCCCCTGCAGGCTCTTCCTCTACTATGTTCACTGGATCATACTTGTTTGAGAGAGTGCATGGGGGGCAAACACAACAAAGACTGCTACAAGACAGGATTACAATGCCAGAGAAGAAGTTTCACTGCACAGGAGGTAATAGCTGAGCTCCAAGCTTGCCAGAGCAGCACTCCCAGCACCCACAATCCCACAAGGCTGCTCTGCATTTCAAGACATGACTTACTATAGACCATATGGACTGGTGACACCGAGTCCTCACCACACAGAAGGCAAAAAGATATGAAAAAGGGGAGAAAGGAAAGAAAAGTTTCTCCCCCCATACTCCTGACAGGAACCCAGGTCTTATCTCCAGCTGGTTTTCATGGGTCAGTAAAGGTGGCTGCAGTGGTGAAGTCAACATTTTACTCTCTGGCCCTGATAATTTTTGCTTTAGTGAGACAACCTTCATGTCACATCAGCAGTGCAAGCAGTGGGGCCCAAAAGGCTTGAAAAGCTGTTTCCAACCCACTCATCCTGCCCTGCAGCCAGGGTTTAACTCCTAGATGTGCCCATAAGCTGCCAAGAAGAGGTGAAAACTTCTTCCCCTGATAGTTTCCTCTCTAAAGAGAGACTGTGCAGAGGTAACCTGGTCAATCATACCAATTACCCCACCCCTAGCTGTCCTCTTCCATATGGGGTGCATGTTCCCTTGACAATATGCAGGCATCTGTTACACTGGGGTGCAAGTGGCGGGAGAGAGGTGGGGTGTATGGCTCTTGGGTGCCTTCCTGGCCTTCAACATGCACTCATTTGCTTGCTTACAGTGATTCCTTGCAGTCCCTGCAGAGCTCAAAATGCCGCAGTCAATTTACACCACCAGCAGCTCCAAACAAGCTGCTTCAAAAGCAACTAGGAGGATCCAACACTCTCAGTGGGGAGTGTTCTCACCTAACTAAAAAGGAGCCATTTTCTGCTGGATTTCCAAATATCAACACCTTGAAGCCTGGTCCACGACAGCCCTCTCAGATCCTGCTGTATCTGTTCTCTGCCAAGGGAAGCGTCCTTCAGCTGACAGGTTCGTGTTATAAACATGAGGTGTCAGGTAATCACCTGGTTCTAGGGGACAGAACTTCCGAGGGGACAGCAAAAACTATAATATTCATAGGAAAACAATGGGAGTTTGTACACAACCTGAAGTCTCCTTCCATTCTTATTTCAGTTAAAGTCAAGACAAACAGATTATGGAAAAATGGGCAAAACCTGAGATGAAGCAGCAGGCTTAACAGAGGAAGATTCATGATCTTCATTTCTGAAATATTCTGGAAACAATTATGGCCACTCAATAACCCACAGAATTTGCCTACTATCCTTTCACTGCAGCTTACATTTGCTACAAAGCTGTGTTTTATGAGCTCAAAAAGTTATACAGCCCCCCTCTTTGGGGACTCCATTGTATCAGATATTTTGCAGTACTGCCAGAAATAACCAAACCCTTCATGAACTAAAGGGTTATTGCTGGCATGGAATTTCCTTTGTTCCAATTACAGAATCTCATTTTTCTGTCTTGCTTCCAATTGTGCTTTCATTGTTTATGATTTGTATGATTAAAACAAACCACGGTACGTTGGCAACAGCAGGGAAATTTGAGACTTCCAGCTTGAAGAAGAGATTTGGCAAGGTGCTAAAAATATATTAATTTTGAATTGGTACAAAGAGAACATGAGTTATGCTGGTGATTTAGATTAATGTACACATTTGTCTTGAGAAATTTGAAAATGGCAATATCTAACAGTAATGCTTAATGTGCTTACAAGTTTTGCAGTGGGCAGATGTTGCTGTCATTCTATTCAGAACAGCTTGAAAGGAACATACTCGTGTAAGCAGATTATTAAACTCTGAGAATCTAGATTTTAATAGGCTTTTAGTATTAAATGCTGCAAACCCCTGATACTGTATATAAGGCTCAAATCACCTTTGAGATTCCGATGCCTAGCTCCCATAAGAACTGAGGTGAGTTTTATATCTTAGCACCTACTTGATCTAAGCTGAAGGCTTTAAATGAGCTAATTATTCAGTCGGGACTCCAGTGATAAGAATCACTCTCTGGTTTTTCTCTACACTGGATGGAGATAAGGGTAAGAGAGGCTGGACAACATCTCACCACCTCACCCCACCAGCATGAGGTCTGGTGAGAGGATGGGGGATGAAGACAAACAGAGGCAAGGAGGGGCATTACAGAAACCCTTGCTTAGACAGCTTTAAGTAGTTGCACACCCACCCTGTCTACACGTCTGTCTCGGGGAATTGCCTGGAATTGAGCCCAGGAAAGCTGCAAAGAGGTGTACAGGGATGCAAAGAGACAGAGGAAGATCCAGCAGGTCTGGGCCCCACTCAAGTGCTGTGACCCCTCAATAAGCTCTTTGCAAGTGGTAAAATGTGCCATGTGTGGCATTTGCTGTGACTCTTTGTGGCATCCCATAAAAGCACAGTGTGTTTTTGCACACTTTGAAAAGTGTGAAAAGCAGGGATGTGTTGCCTTTTATTTTTTCTTCCCTCTTTGGCTTATCTTCTTCAACCACACAGCAACAGCAAAGCAAAAGACACAGGTATTTCTCTGCCCAACCAGAAAAATTAACCTCCCTTGTACAGTTCTTGCTGTTTGCAAGCCATTATTTCAAGGCACCATGTCCTAAATCCACAATAGGGATGGCAATCAAATTCTTAACCCAAAGATGAAACCTCAGGAAAGAGGATAAATTCTTGCCATTACATTGTCCAACATGGAGAAGTAAGTGACCACAAAGGATCACAAAGTAAGACTCAGTAAAAGAAAATAAGGGATGAATCATATTAAAAAGGCTGGAATACACAAAGCACGATGAGTGACTCATCAGCAGAGCACATTGCATGGCAGCCCCACCACAAGCCAAGGTGTAGAAAGCTCTCAGTCAAGTGGGTTCTCAGAGCTCTTCATCTGAGGGGGCTTGCAAGGGGCTGCACCAGGCAAGGAGTGCAACCAGTGCATCATAACCTTTCTCCATCGGTGGGAAATCTCAGAGCCAGGGATGAAACGAGAACATAACTCTACAAGTAGAGTTGGACCTACTCTGCACAGGACTGCACAAAAATGGTTCTCTGTGTCAGGAGGAAAACAGGATTAAATACTCCAGCCAGTTGCATTGCACTGGAGCCCCAGACAAACATGGTACCTTCAATCAGGGCAGAGGGAGTTAAGGGCAAGGAGGAAACAAGAGGACAGTTCAAGGCTGTAATTGGGAAATGAGACCCAGTGGAAAGGCATTGAGCGTGTCCGGCCTGTGGGGAGGAGGGACATTCTTACTGTCTGCGGATAACAAAGCACTGGCATAAACAGGATAGAGTAAATACTGATTCAGAAAAACCACAAGAGGAGGAGCACAGGGTGCAGAAGGGGCTGTTTGCGTCAAATAACAGGATACACATTGTCGGTATTATTTAGTACTTGAGAGCATTGGCAAGGGGCTGTGAAGTTGCTATTCCAGGCATGACTTAATATGTTATTGGAAAAGGGCTTTGAATAACTAGCAAATTTTATTGTGACAGAGAGATCAGAAAACAGACAAACCAGTAGGGCTCCTCTTTAACTTAATGAACGCTCAGGTACTGCATTAAAGATTTAAGAGGTAAATAACCACAAACCCTTCAGGAACACCACCAAATACTAGACATGTCCATATGGATGCTCACACCAACACTGCAACACTCAAGCAGTTTTATCCATCATCTGCACAGCACAAGACATTGAAACACATGGAAACACCTCATCCAGCCAAAACATCGCTCTCCCCTGGTCTTCACCTGGTGCTGCAAAACTTTCAGCAGCTTTGGCAGGTGCTTTCTAATCAATCCAGGAACCTCCTGCCCTGCTGTGTTGTCCCTCCAACATGCATCAGGTTGGCTGAAGCCTTCCATGAGGACCAGGGCTTATGAACATGAGGCTGCTCCTGTCTGTCCATAGAGGGAGGGCCTCATCCACTCAGTCTTCCAGGTCTGGTGGCCTGAAGCAGAGCCCGACTATATCATCACTGTCCCTGCCCTCCTTTTAATCCTGACCCAGTCAGCCCCTCATCCATTCCCAGGAACTCCATGTGCTCTAGCTGGTCACTCACATAGAGGGTGACACCCCTTCGTCATCTACCCTGCCTGTCCTTCCTAAAGAACTTGTATCCCTCCCTTCCAACACTCCAGTAATGGGAGCCATCCTACCACACCTCTGCCACCCTTCTTTCTGGGAACCACTACACATGTGGGGCAACTAGCGGGCCAGCACCCTGAAATTAATACTAGATATTCAAAACACAAAAAATTTCTTGCAAAAAGTGGTAACGTGGAGTCTGGTGACCAACAAGCCCTCACCAGTCCAGCAGGAGAATTGCTGCAGCCAAGCCAGAAACGCTCCAGCACATAACACACATTCTCAGAGCTGCTTGCATGAGAGCTCCCACGCCATGAACAGCTGCTTGGCTCCCTCTTGGGGAAAACACTGAAATAAAGGAACTGGCAGTTTGGGGTACTTGAGTACCATTACCTTAAATGCTCCTGATTTTCAGGAATCCTCCCAGACTCTCAGAAACAGATGCTAGGCTGGGAAGTCCAAGCACTTGAAGCAGACAGTTTTGACTCAGCATGAAGCAATGCAATTGGCTTTAGAGATCATTTTAACTACGTGTTTGCTTCTATTTGAAACGTTCCACAAATAGGTCCTGGGAGAGGAGCTCCCTGGACCATTACCTTAGCTCAGCTTTATTTAGCTGAGTTCTCCCAGTAGTTTCAGTGGCAAAAACACCAGCAGGTATGAGACACTTTCTCAGCCCATGGAGCAGAGGGCCACCCTGGGAAGTGTTACAGCTGCAGATGCTAAAAACACAAGGTGGGAACTTACATTTGAGGGAGGATCTGGACTCAACACCTTTCCATTGCTACCATTTCACCCAGTTGTGGCATCATCAGAACCTGGACCAGGGCCACTGGCCATGGCCCCAGCGAACTGTCGTAAGAAAAGATCTCACCCTAGGTCTTCCTCTCCAGAGCTGCAGTGTTTATAGCTCTGCTTGAGAAGTTCTAATTAACAGTCAGTGAGACAATATTGAAATAATCTTTTTTTTTCCAACTGAACTTCTCAGTTAGGCATGGAAACACGAGATTTTCCAGAAATAGGTACCAATAGAGGACACATTTTTCCTTAGGCAACGTAAGTACATTTTATTAAGCGTGTGATCTTAGATGCTTGAGTCATTTTTTTTCAAAATAGAGTTTGATGCTATTTTGGTCTATTCTATGTTTCAGGTCAGTATTGCAAGTACAGGCTAATTACCACCTGAGGTTACTGATCAAGTAGTCATAATTAATATCTCAACATTTCACCACTTCTTGATTTTATTTCTATTTCTTCCCTTATGCAAATTACTTAATAGCAAAGGATGCTTTGCAAAGTAAGGTGATTAGAGGAGATTTATGTATAATTATAAAAAACATTTCCAAGTTCTATTTCCACATTATTTAACATTCCCGAGGGGCATTTTTTGCAAGAGAAATTTCCATTTCTGTTAACACTTCCTTCCCCTTTATGCTATGAATTCTGCATTTGCCTGTCTCCATTAATCTCACAGCTACCAGCAGAACATCCTCAGAACCAGTGAGTGGGGCAGGGAGAAGTGGCCAGGGCATGAGCTAGACCTTGGTGCGAATGGCTCAGTCCAGAGAGGACAGCCAGGACTTGGTGGTGGGAAGACTTGGTCAGATGGCAGCAACTGCACCACCAGAGCTCAGTGGTCCTGACCTCCTCCAGCACTGAGACATGGCAAGGAGAAACTCAACAAGGTGGTCTTCCTTGTCCCTCTCTGGGTGGGGCAGGGGATGCCAAACACGCTGCACTGCTACCACTGCATGGAGCCAGGTTGGAGACACCCCTACCCCAGGCTGTGCATGGTGGCAATGCCCTCATTGGCTGCTCCAGAGGAGACATCCCTGGCACTGTGGTGCACTTTCCCACGGGAGCATGGCTGTGTCAAGCTGCTGTTGCTCTCCTGTCTCTGGCCCACCACTGCCAACCCACCCTGACCTAAACCAGTCAAGGATGCAGGGTTTTCACTGAGCAGAAAACTCAGCGGAGGGCAGCACACAACCACTTCACTCCATGAAGACCTTGCACATCCATCTGAGCTGCAGCACAGCTGGACACTTGCTCTGCACAAGGTTCTTAAGGGAGTGAGTAGTGTCCTGGTCACAGACTGCTCAGGCACCTGGTTAGGAAAAGATAAGCAGTGATGGGGAGAGGGAGGAAAGGGAGATGTGACTCACCTCTCCACAACTTCTTGTCCATTCCAGCAAAAGGTGTCATTCTGAACAGCAGAGCTGTGGTTGCAGATGTACTCTGGCAAGCTGCTGTAAAAACTGCTGTGAGACTTCAGCTTTGCAATGAGTTCTCTGGAAGAAAGGAGGGGAAAATGATGCTCAGTTAAAAGAGGAAGAGAAGATGGGTTTGGTGCATTTTAACCAGTGAAAGTAATCACACAAACACAACAAGAAAGCAGCTGAGTGAAAATAAAGCATTAGGCATCAATTTTATTTCTGACCTCAAGTAGCTCTTTGCACTGTCCTCTGATGTTAGTCAGTCAAAGGCTGAATCTGTGTTTTCTAGGGCAAAATCTGCTGGTAATGGGGAGGGATACTGGGGCAGCAGAACCTTGGACCAACCATGCTGCAGGCAAAAGCCAGACACAGTCTCTGCACTCTTCTGGCTCCTAAGGAAAGGTGCCACTGGCTGAGGTCATGAATATATGGGGTACATCTGAGCAGCAAGTGCTCAGGCTGCCAGCAGTCCTCTCCACTTTGCAGAAGGCAAGAGAGGCCCTTTAGGTACTTTGCCTGACGTTGGCCATCCAGCATCCCTGCAAAGGCAAGTAGCATTTCTGATGGCAGACCAGAGCAAGCACTCTCAGCACAAACCTGTACACACAGGTAACGCTGTGTCTCATGTTGCACCACCAAAAGTACACGATTTCAAGGTGTACACTGGGTTGGACACGGGGTCACATTTGGCGTTCAAAGGGGCAGGTTACACTCACCAAAATGGCTCTGCCCCAGGAAGGCACAGGAGCAGTGCTTGCACCAGACAGAGGGGATCTGAATCAGGCTGCACCCTGACCCTGCACCCTTCCTTCCCAGCACCAAGGACCTTTGTCCCCAGCGAGTCACCTTCAGCAGTGGTCCAGAGATGCCAGGACACAGGCTGACCCCAGGCACTCTGACAGCTGCCAGAAAGGGGACAGGTGCTGTGGCAGTGGGATGTAACATCCCCCCAGCCCAGTGTCCCCCTTAGGGACACTCAGCAGCTGTCACCAGGAAACACCAGCGGATTTAATTAGATAAATGGCATCAAAAGTATGATAATATGAATAGCAGGGACTGGAGGCAGTAAGACTTGGCCTCACAGTCTCCTTGCTTGGTTTCAGCATGTTTTCTCCTTTGGCAAAAGTTTATTTCTCACTCTCCTTCCTCTCTGGGGGGAGGATGAGGAATCAGCACCTGGAGCACTCTTAGGGCCATCCCCCAGGTGCCGCAGTGGGGGGACCTCCGTGCCCTGCCAGCTGGGGAGAGCTGCCCTGCAAGCTTAGGCAGTTTGGTGTGCAGAGCGAGTGCCCAGCTCCCTCTGTCCCTCTTTGGTTTGGGATTCCCTCTCCAGCTGAAGCCCTCAACAGCCAGCTGGGGGCAGGCGACACAAGGAGAAGCCGCGAAGGAGCATGTGCTCTGCGCTGCCTTTTCACGGCCAAGGAGCCTGTTCCTGCCCTGGTGAGACCAGCACAGCCCCCGCAGGCAAAGCTGCAGCCCGTGGAGGCCAAAGGCCAGCCGAGGTCTCCCTCTGGCCACCACAGCACATCCTGCACGGGAATTGCAAACACTGACCAGTCTGTCACTGTCCATCACAACGAGTAAGGGTTTGTCTGTTGAGTCGAAGCCTCTCCAAAGGGTGGGAATTCAGCCCACAGCCTCCTGCACAGATCAGGGTGGGAATTCAGCCCACAGCCTCCTGCACAAATCAGAGGGGTGCTTCAGATAGTCAC
Organism: Corapipo altera; assembly: GCF_003945725.1. NCBI lineage: Eukaryota > Metazoa > Chordata > Aves > Passeriformes > Pipridae > Corapipo > Corapipo altera. Next base: position 6,056,508 of record NW_020884891.1, on the reverse strand, counting down.
CTCCTGCGTGAATCACCTCCTACATCCATCTCCTGCACTGGCCTTACATCTGGGCAGGAGGTCCAACCAACACCATTTGGCAAACCAGAATGAGGCAAGACGTGGGTCTTCAGTTAGGCCAAACCCTAAGCAGGACAAGCCTCACTGCCCATTGCACCCAGCTCCTTACATCCCAGGCACTGCCTTGCTCCCCTTCCACAAACCTCGGCAGCCCTCTGGAGAGCAGATGGAACAGAACTTTCCTGGGGAGCAGAGTTTCCTGCTGGGCAGGGAGGGGGAGGGAAGGGAGAAACTCCTCTGTATCTGCAGGTATGAGCCCACGTAATTCATCTCAGCAGATTTCATTAGACTTCAGATCCTCAAAAGACATCTCCGTCAGAGCCTGGGCTGTGTAACCCTCCAACATGTTGAGACAACAGAGGAATGCAAGCCCTGGTGCTGCATCTCCTGGGAACCATATCAAGAATGTGGCCCTGTCAGTTTTCAAAGAGAAATCCATCCAACTTACTCTATATCCCCAGTTTCAAAAATTGCCAAGCTTGCCTGTTTCTCTTCCACAGGGATTTTTCTTGTGTTCAAGACAGCAGTAAAGGCACTGCTTATCTTTGGGTGTGCTTTCAGATGCAGGGGATAGATGCTGCTCCCTAACACACCAGCATGAGCCCACCTAATTACAGCTTCTGTGTACGGGGGGAAGGAAGCACAAGGTGCAGTGTCAGCATTGGAGGCACCCGCTTCACTTACAAAATACTCAGTAAAAGGCTGTTAACATTTCTGAACTGCCATAAAACACTACACAAAAAAACATGAAATGCACCCCCTTTACCTACACACACAGTGTAACACGCAACATTTCAAGTTGGAGAGACCATTTCCACCTGTAACTATGAGTGTTTCTGGCACTATAGCAGTACCCAAGAAACCCAGACGAGGCATTTGGTGTATGAACCTGGGTGCCTGGTGGATTGCAAAAAGGAAAACAAAGATGGAAAGCAGGAGACAGTTTTATAGATTAAAAAAGAATGCACTAGGTGAGAAAACCCGTGTAGACACCTCGCTGCACTTCAGAGCCAAAACCAGGCTTATGGGTAAGGGAAATAAGGAGCTCTCTCATCCACTTCCACAGGGCCATCCCATATGGTGACCACTCCTGCAGCCCATCCAGCAGGCACCACACTCAGCCTGAGTGTTCTCACCTCCTCCTGCTTGACAAAGTTTCTTCTTGCTCAATGTGAGTCACCTTCAGAACTTTCTTGTCAATGAAAAGGTCTTCAGGGTAATTAGCTGATCGAACCTGTCTCTGCTGAGCATGGCCGCATAACCGGCTGATCTGGAAAACACAAACACAGCAGTGTGAGGAAGCGTTGGGACTCAAAGAACTCCAGGAAAATAGCCGAGATGCACCCTGGCACCTGCACAGGAGCTGGTCTGTTGTCCTGTCATCCCCGTCTCGCCCACAGCTCACACACACATCTAAAAGCAAACTGCTGCCCTAAGGATACAACCTGGTTTTTGTACAAATACCTGTCCTGTGGGAAGGAATACAGGAAGCTTCAGGAGAAATTTTTGGGCATCAAAATGCCTTTGTGGCTATCAAAACCCTTGAGCTGCCTCTGTGACCAGCAAGTGTTCCTGTGTCAGGTTAAACTCATGCTGGCAGGAGGGGTCTAGAGATGTTGCCTGCTCCTTCCTCGCAGAAAGCTGCAGCATCTCAACTCTATGCTCCATCTCTCCTATCAGACTTTTAGGAAACACCTCCCCTCTGAAGGTAAATCCTAAGACTCTGGTTCTGCATCTCATGGCAGCTTGTCATCTGCACAGGCTGCACTGCAAATACCCAGGGATAAGCATCACACACATCGTTACTAATTAAAAGACCCAGGGCCTAAAATACAGCAAGCATTGTGGCCACAGCCCAGTCATACCCTGGGAGGTCTTGATTAACAGGGCTCTGCTAATGGCACAAATTAGCTCATTAGCATACAGATGATTTGGTAAGTGGCTGCAGCAGCGAGGGAAGGAATCCCAACCACCTCGTTAAAGCTCTCTCGCATGGCCACCGTCCCGAGACTCGTCCAGCAGCACTGCGGCCACCTCTGCAGTCCTTGCTGCAGGTGGATTTGCAGTCATCTCCCTCTCTGGGACACCACCAAGGGACAACTGTCCCCCCATGGCACAACTTGCCACTGTGATACTCGCTTTTTGACTCACCCTGTGCTGTTCTGCAGAACTCATCCATGTTGGGTTGTGAAGGGAGTTTGGCTGATTATTGGGACCACAAAGGCACTGCAGCTAACACCAACTTCCCTTTCTGTGAGCCTCATCCTACCTTATACATTCAGATTTGGGACCAAACATATACCCATAAAATGCCCGTTCCTTGCAGAACCTCATTTATCTCCATGCCACACTGAATCAAGGCAGTCAGCTAAACTCCCAGTTAGCTGCACACTGGAGGTTAAAAGCACACCCGCTGCCCAAAGCTACAGGCATCTGATGTGTAAAGAGAAGAGATTAATTCTGTTCTATTACATCCTGCATTTGGGTGGGCAAATAAATTAGTAATGTCACCTCTTTCATTATCAAGAGCAGCACAGTTTGTTTGCTCAGGCTGCCATACAACAAAGTAAAATAGAAACCTCCTGGGAGATGGGCACTGCAACTTCTGGTTCACAGCACGGTGGGAATAGATCCTGCCACCAGTCCTTTTGCACCTGCAGTTCCCTCTGCCAAAGCAGCCCCTCCTGCAACTGCCAAGTGAGCAGTTTCTGCAGCATCCTACCTGTGTTTTTCTCCTCTTCCCTCCCTTGGCTGTGTCTCCTCTCCACCATGCCAAACCCAAGTCTTGCAGAAGAATGTATCAGCCCTACTGCACTCCCTAAATCATGTAACAGGCTTCAAACACAGAGGGAGAGAGTCAGAAAAACGACCACATTTTGGCCTTCCTTTAGCACTCATCCCCCTCTCATAGGATTTGCAGGTAGTCCTCTGAAGCAAGCAGACAGGAATAGGAGGAAAACATGGGACAGCAGGAGACCTGGAAAAGGGCATTTGAGACCTGAGACTCCACCACTGTGGAATGGGTCTCGACATCCCGTGCCCTCTGTGCTGGTTAGTACCAACATCCCTGCAAAGGGCAGGTCAGCAGGAGAGTGTGAGGATGCACAGGAGGGTCTGTGGACTTTTCCCCTCCAGATGTCAGAGTTGAGACTGGCCATGAAACCTCTCCAGGGAAACACAAGGTACACAAAAGCTCCAGGACAGCAGATAAAGAGGAAGCAATGCCACAAAGCAGCATCGTTGCACCCACACTCTGGATGGGCATGTAAAGTAGAGGAGAGAACTGGGAAAAGGTCAGATATTTAAGCTGCCGTTTGTGATCACTCCCTTTGATTCTTCCCAGCTCTTTCAAAAGCCCCTCCTTCCCCTTCCAAAGCCTGGCTTTCAGCTGGCAAAGCCTATTGAACTCCGAGAGAAGAGCAAGTCCAGGATCAAGGTTTTTTCCCAAGAATGCAGAGAGGCACTGAATGGGAGGGGAGGATTGGAGCGACAGTGTGAACAATGGCACCACCCCAGAGTGTGTTCAAATGGCAAAGCAGCCGGGCAGACCAGGGCTGCCTCATCTCCCACCCAGCACCAAAGGAACCTCAGCCCCTCTGCTCCCAACTCCTGCACAGGAGCTGCAGCTCAGCTGCATCCTCACAGCCCCACATGGCATCTGGATACCATGGGCTCCTAGAATTATGGGATCATTAAGGTTGGAAAAGACCTGCACAATCATCAAGTCCAACTGTTGATCATCAAGTCCAAGCATTGGTCACTGAGTCCAACCATCCCTCCTGTGAGGGATGAAATCACAAACGGGATTGCGTTAGCTGTGGCATGGGACAGCAGATGAAATATTCATGGATAAAAGGTAGAAAATTTGAGCAGTGCATCCAAGTTTTTACTTATTTATTTATTCAAGCACCAACTAACCTTTTCAGGAAAAGAAACCAACCTTGCAGCCCATCTTGTGAAGTCACAGTGAAATGGTTGTCACCTTTTAGTCAAACAAAAACCCGGCTGAGATTTGAACTTAAAATAAAGTGAGTGAATGTATAAGTAACAGATTGCCTGCTCATTTGCAGGGGCAGCATCCTGTGCGCTTCTGGGGGGAGGGAAGGATTTCACAAACCATCTGCCAGAGTCTGCTGGGCCACAAGCGGTCCTAGGACAGCAGCTCAGAAATCTTATTTCCATCTTTCCCTCTTTTTGAGTCCCCACTGCAAGCTCAGGAACACATGAACACTGCTTCCCAGTCTCTTCCTAACCATGGCTATTTTCAAGCAAGCTCCAAAAAGTCCAGAAAAATGCCACTGCAGAACAGTCAGAGAAGGGACAACACAAGCTCAGGCCTTGGAGAGAAAAAAAGTGTGATGCTTCAGCTCTGGAGGTATCACCTGCTCTGGCAGGAGCAAGGACAGTCAGCTCCACAGCACAGTGGTGTGCCTGCAAGAGGGGCAGCAATAGGAAGGCAGCATATCTGATGGCATGTCCCAAACCAGTGTCAAGCCACAGCGGTTAATACATGGTTTCCTCCCTTTTTATATATTGCCACGCAAATATAAAATGCAAAATTCAAAGCCAGTTGACAGAATGGAACTGTTGGTTCTTCTCCTCAGGCTCTGCACACTATCAGGGGCATTGTAAATATACACCAGCCCTTATCTAAAGTATAGTCACTGTGAGAGCTGTACAGTCTCTTAAGCCATGTCACAGGTCAGGCTGAAGTTTGACACACCAGGCCACAAAAAAAATTGCATAAGTAAATCAAAGGGTAGTGTGTTTTTTAGGCAACAGGAGTTGGACTTTTTGTTTGTTTTTAAAAGAATCTGCCAGTCCATTGAAAAACTGTAGGAAGGGGACATCAGGCAAGCAAAACCCTCCCAAAGACCTGAGCTTTCACAGGCCCCCAAAGCCACCGATACTTTAACAGCCAAAGCAACATTTCCCTACCCCAGCTCATTAACAAACTCACTAATTACCCAATTTAATTAGCGTCCTCCATGCGAGTGTGACCCAGGCCACAAGGGGAACACTTTGCCTTCTGACAACCACTACCCAGTGCTCCATTTCTTTTATTCCAGCCGCAGGGAGGGACCATCCTCACGTCAGGCACAGCTCCTCAGGCACTGCCTGTGGCCAAGGTTCCCGTGCCCGATGGGGAAGCAGCTGGCTCCCAACACCCTGGGGAGTCACACGCCGTGTAATGGCTCTGCTTTAGAGGGAACATTGATTTGAGAGGAACACAGGGACAAAGCTAATGGAGTAGCACTATCAGCCCATTTTAACGCTTCCACATTAATTTAAGATAAGAGGCGCCTGAGGACTGCAGGGAACCTGCGGCTGTGTGGGAACGATGCACAGTGAGCAGCCAGGGACCAGGTCTGCCACTGCAGCTGCTTCCAGCTGGGTCGATCACATGGGTGTAAAGCACAATACGGATCCACTGGATACCTGCAAGCACTCAAAAACTGGGATGACTGAGATAAACTTAATTTCTATTGAAGAAATAGTGCCCACAGTACCAGGTTCTGTGCAAGGATCAGAACTTCGGTGCAGCTGATGGAGGGCAGAATCCCCACAGGCACTTCCAGCCTGGCTATGGCAGGATGGCATCACTGATACCACTAAGGCTACAGATGGAACCTGCTCTGCTGCCCAGGTAGGAGGGAGTGGGTCCACACGGGGCAAAAACATCTTGCCCTGCCCATCAGCAAGCAAATCCAGGGGGGCAAAGGATTGGAAAGCAGCACATGTGATCCTCCTGCCAATCTGAGCATCGCTTTTAAGAATAAGAATGTTTTAAAGGTAACTTTCTAGATGATTAAAAAAAAAAGCTAATCAGCTTCCCCTTAGACAAGAAGAGAGTACATCAGACACTGCTGGATACCTGCTGCTGCCACTTTTCATTCAGCCCAGGTGCTCCACTCTGCTCTAAAGGAGAGCTTGCTGTATTTGACCTTTGCTTAAACTTTATATGGAGTTTCCATTTGTCTTCTCTATGAACTCTTCTACTTACAGATTCATTCTCCAGGAAGAGACAGTATTTTTTTCCCCTCAAGGGGATGGCCTCATTTTTGAAGATTTCCTCCTGCAATCTCCTCTGCTCTCTGGAGTTCACATAAGTCATTTTATACCTATTCACAAGTTTCCTTTGGGAGAAGCCACACATTACACTGAAAAACGATTAACTGTTATAATTGATTTGAACACAGCCTCTAAAAGGGTGATTTGCTACAGTACGCACAGAACATCAAGAGACCATAGAAATCAAGAAAACATTTTGTCTTCAGAGGAACCAACTGGTGCCCACTAAATGCTGAGCATCCTTGAGCGATATATCCCAGTTTGACCAGTGAGGCTGAAAGCCTCAGTACTGCAGCTGCCTGCATTGGTGCTTCTTCCCCAATTCTTTTAACAACCTACTCCGCTACACATCACAAGTATTATTAGCATTATAAAGATCACATTTGTGCCCTGTTTATCTTCAAAGTCACCATAAAAGTGATCCTGAAGTCTATTACTCAAGTGCTGCTATAGAATTCCGCTTAATTAAATTCTAAAGGGCTTAAACCAAAAATATACATTGCGATGATGTGGGATAGAACATAAACTTTTTAATAGTAGTAACCAAGCCGATTTACCATTTCTACAGGTGTAATAAAAATGCTAATATATGTTAATGTTTAGTCTGTGGTTAATGTTTTGTCTTGTTAATTTCCCCAGGGCTTTTATTACTGATTTAAATCTGCCACACTGCCCCAGTGATTGCATCGCCTTCCACGCTCTCAAACGAATGCTGATTAACGGGAGCGAAGAACATTTGGCTAGGACAAACACTCTTATTATATGCTTCTAATCATTATATACATTTTGTCAGGAAGATGGGAAAGAGATAATTCCCAGCTCCCTCACTCTTCTCACAGCAGAAAAATATGATTATGGGCATAAAAATGAATTTACAAGCCTTTATTCTAAGAAGCACATCATTATTAACTAAGTAATGATTCTTCTTCTGGTTTCAGGCACTCAAGCAGAAAGAACAAACTGAGTATGGTAACACAGATGTCTTCTATGAGCACTTCACTAAAATTCCTCATTAATGGAGTACTAAATGTTATTAATCAGCTCTATAGTATTACAATCTCCACTATTGAGACTGCAAGGATTACATAAGAGACAGCACCCTAACTCACTCATGCAGAGCAGCAGGAATCGTGGGAAGTGACCTACTCTCCATGCTGAGGAGAAGAGCATTTAATAATGCATCACCCTTAAATAATGCAATGCTATAATGTGTAAGATGCACACAAACACTAATGCTTAAAATAACAGAGTGCCTGTCACACCAGTGCCCACGGTGACGCCCAATACATGCTGCAAACACGCGCTACAAATGCTCAGAGACCCCTGCAGCCACCAGTCCAGGTTACACCAAAGGCCATCACCACCTGGTTTGAAGATCAGGTCTTCCAACTCTTGCAGACCTCGAAGGCATTATGGAGGTATTTTTAAAAGGAAGTATAAGTTCATATTTCAGAGAATCATAGAACGGTTTGTGTTGGAAGGGACCTTTAAGATCATCTAGTTCCAAATCACGATTCCCATCCTTCATGTAGAGCATCACAAGACATTTTGCAGAGGTTCAGTGTCACAGCAGGAACACAGGGCCCAGGGAGGATGGATAAGTGCTCCCTCCCTGGCCTCATTTCTTGTCTGCAAAGACAGCTGTGACCACCAAAGGAGAGAAAAACAAGAGGTGGATCAAGATGCAATGGAAGAGGAGCTAACAGCCCAGCTGCCCTTGCACACCCCAGCTGCTGCTCAAGGCCCTCCCCATGCCCCAGTGTGACCCAAGGGATAACTGGGGCTGGTTCTCAGGTCAAGGAACAGGATGTGCTCCCCATGCAGCCATGTGTATTGATGTGACAGAGGTGACACAGGAGCTGGAAGGTCTGAGGCATCGCATGGTTACTCAGTCACTCTACCCCAGAGCCTGCATAAGGGCAGCCCAGCAGGGCAGTGGGAAGCACAGGGGACTTTTAAAAGATTTCAGTTGATAAAGGTGCCAATTGCTGAAACTGGATGATTCCCATCTGCACTTTGCTCTGCTGTGCCAGGGTTCAAATGGCTTAAATCAGACAGAGACAAGCGCTGTGTTTCCAGTGGCTGTTCCCGCTAGGACACACCAGCCTGTCCCCAGGAGAACGTGATGCCCAGTGTACTGTTCATGTGCTGCAGCACACAAGGCACCTCCACACTGTGTCCCACCACCTCCACTGACTCAGCTTCTCCCAGTGCAGGATGCCCTTTCTCTCAAAGGAACCATGACCTCAGCTTGAGTCGAGCCCTTTCAAACCTACACAAAATAATGCAAACAAGATGTTTCTTCTTTCTGGCATCCCCAGCATGGAGCATTTAATCCACCAAAGAAAGCTGCTTTGTGTTTAAGCAAAAGGCTGTTTATTGTTATTTATAGGTAGAGAGGAAGTCAGACTAAATGATCACAGTTGTTCTTTCTGCCTTTATAATCCATGACATATAATTAAAGCACAACTTTTCAAGTTAGCGTTTCCCTCCAGCATTTTGTTAATTCCATATTTAACAAAAAATTTGGTATTTCAGTTCAGATGGTTAGACTAGGCAGCTGGAGCCCCAGCTAGGGCTCAGACTCACCCAGCCAACCAACTGGGAGAGCCAAGAAAAAAGCATTTTTTGCTTAATTTTCAGCATACACTTAAGCAGTTTTCCCAAGTGGAGATATTTCCTGGAACAGAGCCCCATGGCATACTAATGCACCATTATGGTTTCAAGTTGGATCTGTGCAATCTGATGTTTCTTAGACAACCAAACTAAGACTTTTTTCTTGGAAGGTGAAGTCAGCCTTGCCTGGAAAGTGACAACAGAGCAAAAGGGAAGATGTGGGAGCAAAATCCAGAGAAAAACAGAGCATGTTAGACTGACCAAAGCCAGGTTCAGGAGCAAATAGTGACAGCACCCAGAGCCAAGCTCCTGGTGAAGCCCTGAGCCCCCAACATGTTTCATGGCTAATGAGGTGGCATGGTTGCTTCTGACCCTGGGCTGCTGCTCTGCCTTTGGGACTGATTCCCCAAGGAGGCTGAAGATGCTCCAAACTCCAACAGCCAATTTCCACATCAGCACTGATTCATCTAACCTGACAGAAAATTTGGACTCAAGGCAATGAAGCCCATTTCTGCTAAGGGTGCTGAACACGTTGCAATTATACAACTGCGTTTTGTGCACACTATAACACACAATTGCTACTACAGGTGCCTAGAAGACCTTCCCATTGCAGGCAATTAAATCTGCTCCATCCCAACAGACTGAGAAGCAGGGAATGGGCTTGAGGGATTACCAGCTCCAACCAAGACCTTAAAAAAAGCCATCACTGGGCAAAGCCAGGCAGTACAACAGCTCCAGGCAATCGCCGTGCGCTTGTTATTTTCCTGCCATGGGTTAATCGGTTTCCTTGGCAGATTTCTGTGGGTTTTAATATTGCGCCGTGTTTGTGCCTACGGCACTACAGCAAGGAGCAATCCAAGAGAAATAAATTCCTAGCAGCTTCATTTAGAGAGGAAAAACAGATACCTGCCATCAGTCTGGAATGTGAGCCGGCAAGCCGGAGTCAGAGCCTATAACGGGGTATTTAACAGCAGTTGTGTCAGCTGGGTTGCAAATGTGGTCAATACCGACCAGTCCCTCTTCCCCCCTCCAGCCATGAGCACAGATTCAATTATACTTTGAGAAATACTTCATTAAATAATTAAAAAGCTACTGCATTACTTTTTCCCTTTTTTTTTTCTTAAACCAGACCGATTCAATTTTGGAAGTACAAAGCCATTAACATGTGTCAGCTAGCAATTAGCTACTGTACACTGTTTATTCTTTAATATAATCTTTGAGTAGAAGGACAATATTCTTAGAAACGCAGCATTAACTTGTTCCTCAATGACTTTAATATGGCTCTTTTCAAATTACTGCTCATAAAATCTCAGGGAAGAAAAATTTACTGATGATATCCCATCTCCTTAATTAGTTCTCTCTCTCTCTCTCAGCAATCCAATAGCAAGTGTAATATTTATTTAAAATAGAGCACACGGGGCTTACTGCTAAATCTGCTTTAACTGGTGATGTCAAAACAAGCAGGTAAATGCAGTGCCTGCTTTGCAATCTGCACAGACCATGCTCACAGGCATACACAGTTTTTTAGATTTATATTTCAATAACTGCTTGCACTGAAACCATCCCAAAGGTTTTTACACCAAGTGGTTTTTTGCTATAAAATGCCCTTCTCCCTTTCTATGCTGAATGGAAAACTCTTCCAACCCCAAAGGATTTGGTACTCACCATTCCTTACCACTCACCCATCCCTTACAAAGGATCATCACCCTACTTATTTCAACGTCCCCATAGGAATAAACCCCCCAGCAGCCACCTTTTGTTCCCTCCATCCACCTTTCTCTTTCCAAACACCTCTCTGCTAAAACAACAAAGCTGGAGTCACCAAAGCTCACCAAATCATTTGAACAGTTAAACTGTTGAATTTCTTCAGCAGAAAAATTACAAGAATTTATTTTCCACCGAAGCCCAAAGCAACCCCACAGCACATTATCCAGCTCCTGGCAAGGGGGGCACGAGGCTCTCCCCATGGCCAAGCTATGGACCTTCCCAAACAAAGCCAAAAATAGAAATGTAACAATTGTCATTAACGGAAAGCAGTAAAAGTATCTCTGCACAGCAGAGATTAGCTGCTGGTAACATTAATCTAGTCAAGGCCAACAAAGGGCCTGGGAAGGCCGTGTTCTTTTTTCATTGTGTTTTTTCCTTCATCTGTTGAATTTTTCTTAGTTTTGAAGATGCCAGATGCATAGGAAGGTTTTTTTCCCTGACAGTCAGGCCTAACCTAATCCAATTAAGGGTCAACACCAAGATAATACACTAAAAACGTGGCAAACAAGGTAAAAAGGCTCCCATTAGATTTTTGCCCACGATAAAGGAATTACATTTTCCCAAAGACAAATCAGGCTTATTGAAAATGTAAATCATTCTTTTCTGTAAAGATATAAATATCTGCAGGGCTTTTATGAGATTTTGTTGTAAGACATCTTGTTTTCACATGTACTGCGGTTAGAACAATTGAATTACAGAATGACTTACAACGTTAGATTAGTTTCTGCTTGATTGAGAATATCTTTATAATGGAAATCGGTGTGCGCTTTTAACCTCGTTACAATGCTACATGTCTGACTAATGTATTAAAGTGACGCATTTGACAATAGGCTGTTTTCAGACAGAAATGAAATTAATTTGACTTTATCACAACACCTTTATCAATGTCATCGAACTGAGGATTAATATTTGATTATGAGAAGTGAATTCCAATAAACTGACATACAACAATTCCAAAATGAGGTGGGGAAAGCATTGGATGGGGAAAAAAAAATAAAACAGACTAAACACTTGAAATGCATTTTGTTTATCTTCGTTACTTTCCACACACCTTGGAAGTTGTAAGCTGGGCATTTCCACAACTCACTGAAAAGATAAACATCATGCACCAAAATCTACAGGTAGTGTTACTGAAGTTCTTTCTGGCTCCCAGCAATGGGAATTGCATGAAGCAAGGCTCAGAGATGTCCTTCCTGGACATTTTTCAGCATCTTCTGGGTAAACCCTTTGGGGTCCATCTGCTCTGAGCTACTGGTGCTGTTTTGCTGCTCAGGGTCATCCCAGAATCACCTCATGCAGTTCTCACTGTCCTCAAGTGTCCTCTATTGCATGGGTTTTGGGCTGTCCCTCAGGGAGGAGACAGACAATGGATAACTTAAATACCAGCACAGGCAGTGGAGGTATCTACAGAAATACCTGCACTCTGGCTCTCTGGAGAGAAGCAGTATGAAGTTTATCTGTACAATGATACAGATCAATATGTGCAATCCCAGAGTTAATAAGCTTTAGAAACACATTTCTAAATAAGCATTTAGAAAGACAGTCACCCCAAAATTATCCTCAGTAACCACCCAGATCACTTTTCTCTCCAGGTCAGTGGCTGAGAGTATCATCTCTGCCGTTGCCAATAGCGTGGAAGAGAATTGGGTGTGGAAATTGATTAGGTTAAAAAGATACACCTGCATAAAGAATTGCAAAATTCTCTAACAGCTGCCTTACTTTTTCTTTCCTTTTTCTTTTTAAACATTAATAACTCTGCCAAAGTAGCTGTAGGCTGTCGGCGCAGCTTTCTTCAGCCACCCTGCACTTGCTTAAACAGATTTTTGGAAAAATAATGCAGTTAGCAGCAAACTTCACCTTCTGAAAGTAGGCTTCATGCCCTTGGGGGCCTATTAGAGGGCAACACAACAGGCAGGGATGGAAAAGGTCACCAGTTCATTTTGCAGTAGCCTGACAAGGCATGAGGACACAGCAATGAGGGGTGCTGCAGCAGACAGACAAAAAATCCGCCTGAATTGTTTGTTGGAATTTTTCTCCCAGCTAAATGTATTCGTAGATGGCATCTTTCATGCCTGGTACCTCAAAGCCACTTTACAATAAGATGTAAAAAAGATATCATTCACAGCACCGCACACAGGCAGAGAATTCAAAATGAAGCAAACCACTCATTGTAACCCAGCCCTTCATCCTCTCCAGCGCAAAACAAAACGCCACTGCTCCACCCAGGCAGCTCTGGGCACTATTTCTGCTTTGCAGAGGGTCGCTTTTAAGTTTCTGGTTTGTTCTTGGCTCATTCATCAGCATTGCTAATGGGAGAGATAGTTCTAGTTTTAAGACAGCAACACTCACGGGGGTTACTGTCACTGGAAGTAAACTCAGCACGGTTAAGATGAAGGATGCCCGGCGAATGACCCCGGATGGAGGTCTTAGTGGAAACTGCAGTCATGGATAATGAGGCCAAAAGAGGGTTTAGCGTAAAAAGCACAGAGAGATGGATATTGGTGAGCACAAGTGTGGTGTTGCAAAGCTGCAGGTCTAAGCAAGGATAAAAATCTTCAGGAAAGGAAATGGGCCAGAATGTATTTTGCTAATAAAGCATCTATGTTAATAGAGGTTGCAGGAGGCAGCAGTAATCTGGGCAGCAAGCGAGGGAGCTGTGTCCACTGGGCTGATACTCAGGGGGTTTATCTCTCTGATAAAAGGAAGATATGTGGGCAGCTTTGAGAGAGAACCCCAGAGGCAGTTCCACCATTCACCAGTAAGTGCACAGGGCAATGGCTTTTCTGGAGGGACAGTCTGGACCAAGCTAAATAAGAATAAAGGCAGTTAATACCATGGATATCACTTTTTTTGTGAGCTCCTCAGAAGCCAGATGGGTCAGCTCAGACCTCAAAGTCTACTGTTTCTGTCATGCTTCAGTTTGCAGCATCCTTCAGGTAAACCAAATCTAAATCTTAGCAAGGACCTATAGCCTAAGGCTGGTTTAACTCTGAAGGAAATTCAGCTGTAAAGCTCATCCGCTAATACAGCCCCAACCTTCCCCGTTCAGAGGGGCAGCTCCTCCCCAGGCAGCACCTCTCCCACAGCTTTTGAGACAGCAGAAGCCTCAAGACACCTGGAGGGAACTTTCTGACACTGTGATCTTCGGTTCAGACTGAAACTCAGGTTTTTTCTGCTTAAATCCAATCTACTTCAAGACCTCACATTATGTCCTTGACCATTACAATTTATCACAAAATGAGACAGTTTGAAATTTCAAAGTGTAAAGCTCAGAGCCCAAGGACCAGGCACCCCCACACATCCTCTCCTGCAGTGTGCACAGCTTGCTTTGGATTACATGGTCACCAGCTCCTTCCTCTCCTACATCCCAAAGCATCCCGGGTCCAGCTGCACAATCCAGCTGTGATAAGGGATGAGAAAAGAAGATGCTGCTCTGTGTAGTGAAGAAAGCTGCAAAACATTGCAAAGCTGTGTATCCTCATTTTCATTTGTTAAGACCATATTCTGCCCCACTACCTCTCTGTGCTCTTTGTACTGATGTCAGGGCATCTCAGAACCAAGTATCTTTTTAAATGCTCAGGAGCCAGTTGCAAAACAACAAATTAGCTCCTCCACTAAAACAAGGAACAGGCCAAGCCACGGTACATGTAGACAGCTACACAGAGCCAGTAATTAATCTGCATGAGATCTTTAGGCTTGTTCTGACTCCAGCTTGGAAAAAATGCCAGACATCTCATCACATGCAACCTGTGTGCATCTCACTCACACTGCAGCCAACACATGATCTGAAGCGAGATCAAGCCAGGCTCAGTGGGTGCTGTGTGATATTCCCACCCATAAAATGCAGAGGCCTTAAAAAGCTCCTTTTCAGCTGCAGAGTAGTGGGGATGAAGTTGCCACCAGCCGAGAGATCTGCCTCAGACTGAAGTCAATGAACAGATTCATGTGAGCTTCAGTGCAAAGTTGGGTTGGACATCAAATGTGCTGTCAAAGGATGCTCCATGTGCTGCCACGTGTGCATGCAGGGAGGAAGGGGCACTGTCAGCAGCTACCTTCTACTTTTAATTAAAAAAAAAAAAGGCATTACTGCAAATTCCCTTGAAATGGCACAACATGCCAGAGGCTAGAACACATCCAGTTAAAAGGACAGAGGGAGAGCAAAAAAGGATAATGCGATATAAAAGTTTACAAACTGAAACAAAATCAAATGCTATTTTTAAATTATACCTGTGCTGATGTTCAATGGCACCTTCTCTGGCTTTGCAGTGACAGGTTTGAGCATCAGTGGCCACTGCTTCCACCCAGCAGCTCTGCACAGTGCCACACACTCAGTCTGCTTCATCTGGACCCAGTTCAGTGACAAATTGACTCAGAGCTTCACCATGCCACCAGGGCAAGCAGAGGGCAGACCAGCATGCCACTCTGCCCACACTGGACCCCAGCAGGAAAAGGGCAAGGCTGACCGAAGTTCATAACAGTGTGCTACCTGTGTCCTCCAGAGGCAAAGCACTTGTTAGCAGTGAATTAATTAATCGTGACACCAATGGCCTCCCTCCCCAGGCCAGACAAGAGGCAAAGCTTTCACTAGGCTGAGAATAACCTCTGAGTCTCACTCCCTTAGAGAGGCAAGTGATGGTCAAGAGCATTCATGCCAAAGTCCCTTCCAAAAATGAGATGCAGACCCTTAATTTGCTACTGTGTCTTTGATTACTAAACCAGAGACTGAAGCCCAGCATGCCAAAGTAGCTGGATCAACATTGCTGATATTGGGTTACGAAAGTGCAGGCATGAATAATTTTTGCCCTTACTCATTCAGCACCAGCCAAGCCACCAACAACATGGGAATTTCTAGCTTAAAATCAACACCTGGGAGTTCAGCGCCTTGCCATACACTTCCACAAGTATCAGAAAATCTTTATTACCTGAAACCTCTTCAGACAACTAATCATAGTACTCCCAAGGTCTTTTCACAGGAATGGGAATGCTGCTGATACTGCCCTCAGTAATAAGGTTTATTTTCATCCTGCAGGGGGAACAGATGCTTACTTTACCACACCTTATCAGGCGCCTTACACTGCCTATCACAAAATGGATAACAAAAGTACATTATACACACACCTTGGGACAGCTATAAGGGGGGGTCTGAGATCACTGAAACCCAAAACCTCACCTGTATTTCCAGCTTTAAGTGAAAAATGGAGCTAGCTACCAGTGAGCATTAGAGAATAGCCTGAGGATTAAACTTCGCCAATAAAGAACCTGAAAATACAGAGGCTGTACATCCAGCTGACTATCCCAGGAGTAATGCCAACAGAAAGCAACTCGCATTAAAAGTACAAAGAAACCAATCCCTGCATCTCAAAGGGAAGGACTTTGCGAACACCACTGTAATTTCAAAGCTTTCCTCACAAGTCTCTTGCCAGCTCTAGCTCAGAAAGAAAAATCCATTAGCAGATATGAAAACTCACTGGAGCTCCCTGCTGCTGCATCCCATCGAGCAAAGTAGCTTCCAGCAAGTTACCAGGTGAGACAGCTCCAAAAGCAGATCCCAGAGAAAACAGCTCCGGCATCACCGTGCTGACAAATGCATTAAATCACTGTGCATGGCAACAGGTGATATTTTCAACTCTGCATGCCAAAAGTCTCTCTATTTTTGATTTTCATCCCTGTGTATTTGCTGGTAGTGCTAACCTGTACACCAACTGCAGAAGAGCAATGCTCCTCTCCATGGTGATACAACTAACCAAAGTACCTGGTTATCTTCACAGCACGCTCAGGGACTCCCTGCCAGGATTCCCTAAAAATCTAGGGCAAACAAGCATCCAGCTTGTCTCACTCTGTTCCTGCCTGGGGCTCCCCTGGCAGCTTCCCAAGGCCAGCATCAGAGCTAGGTTCACACCAGGCACTCTACCTGAGCCAGGTGAGGTGAGCATTCCAGCTTTGGGATAACAGCAAACTCAGCCTGCACTGTGGCATCACCTCCACAGCACCTCAGCAGAATGGTTGCATAACCTACTTAACCCAGACCTCAGCAGTCTTTTAAAGGTGTTTATGGGGAAGTAAAACAGCAAGGATCCTCTCACAGGACAAGCACATTGGGAATTACATGCTGTTCTTGTATGGCACTGGCACCCTTCCTCCAACCTGCTCCCCTCAGCACAGATGCATGTGAATGGTTGAACAAAGGTCTGGTTAATTTTGCAATTTAATAGGATTTTCTAGAAACTCAGCCATCAATTCTGGGTGGAAAAAAAAAAGGCTTTGCTGAGCTTCCTGCTCTTTTCTTTCTAGGCAATGCTTGCAGGTAGAGCTGCACACTTCATCCAACTGCAAGGGGAACAGCAGGGGCTGGGCAGCTCTCTCTCAGCCCTTCTGTCTCTGCCTCTGTCCCTTCGGATGCAGATGCCCAGGCTGGGACACATCTGCCTGACAAGCCTCAACTAACTGAAATCTCTTGATATTTTTTTTTTTTGATGGTGAGTTGCCAGTGTTTTTCATAATGTACTTTTTCTATGAAACTTTTAAGACTAATCTTGTATTCCTTTGCAACCTGTTCTCATTCCCAGATTTGGTCAATGTTACAGAGACATCAGCTCCACAGTGTCTTCTGTACCCAACCATAATTACACAAAGACATAAATGTCCTGCCAAGCAGGGAGTCCCGCTGTGTGAGAAAGGATTGGCAATTGCAGCTCCGTGTCCAGACAGAGAGGCTCCACACGACAGCCAAAGGGCAGGAGAAGTTCTGACAACACCATCCAAAGGGTTGGGAGGGGACACATGCCCTGCTGGGCACATAGGAGCAGCCAAATTCCACATCCCTTTCACACCTACAGGGCTTCCTCCTCCTCAAATGCAATACATGGCTACAGCCTCACCCCAAGACCCCCCCACACCTTTTTTGGTTTGTGTCTCACTGTGCTGTGAGTTGCCTGTTGATTCCCACTCTCTTGCAATGGATTCAAAACCCTGACGAGTTATGGAGTGGAAAAAAGCATTAAGAAAAATATTTCTGTAGATAAATTAATATCCATGTCAAATCAGCAGTCTCCACACTTCAGCCTTGTAACCTTTCAAAATGATTTTACAGTGCTGGCTTAAGGTAGGGAACCCTGTCTTTTCAGTGGATGAAATTAGCTGAATGGTCACACTCAAACAGTCACAATCAATGTCTCAGTGTACAAGTGACAAATGCCATTCCTCAGGGGTCGACACTGGGACCAGCAATTTTCAACATCTTTGTCAGTGACATGGACAGTGGCATCGAGTGCACCCTCAGCAAGTTTGTCAATGACACTGAGTGGCACAGCTGATGTGCTGGAGGGAAGGGATGTCATCCAGGGGGACCTGGACAGGCTTGAAAGGTGGGTCAGGGCAATCCCAGGCACAAATACAGGCTGGGCAGAGAATGGATTGAGAGCAGCCCTGAAGAGAAGGACTTGGGAGTGTTGGTGGATGAGAAACTCAACCTGACCCAGTAATGTGTGCTTGCAGCCCAAAAAGCCAACTGTGTCCTGGGCTGCATCAAAAGCAGTGTGGGCAGCAGGTGAAGGAGGTGATTCTGCCCCTCTGCTTTGCTGAGACCCATCTGGAGCACTGCATCCAGCTCTGAGGAAGGACATGGACCTGTTGGAGCACGGGTGAAAAAGGTGATCAGAGGGCTGGAGCACCTCTGCTATGGAGACAGGTTGAGAGAGTTGGGGTTGTCCAGCCTGAAGAAGAGAAGGCTCTAGGGAGACCTTACTGCACCTTCCAGTACTCAAAGGGGCTACAAGAGAGCTGGAGAGGGACTTTTGACAAGGGCATGGAGACAAGACGAGAAGGAATAGCTTCAAATTAACAGAGGGCAGGTTTAGATTAGAGATTCTTGACTGTGAGGGTGGTGAGCCCTGGCACAGGTTGCCTTGAGAAGCTGTGGCTGCCCCATCAAGGCCAGACTTCACAAGCCTTTGAGCAATCTGGTTTAGTGGAATGTGTCCCTGCCCACGGCAGGGAGTGTTGGGACTTGATGATCTTTAAGATCTGCTCCAACATAAACCATTCTATGATTGTAACCCCAGAGGAGATCAACTATTAGCTATGCAAGACACAGACAGATTGTTTCTCTTGTAATTCCAACAACAGTGAAAGCATTAACTTTTAGAAGTGCTGGGATTGAATACTCCATTAAGCTTTTTTGTACTGCATCTCTCCCAGTTGCCTTGGTTTGTGGTAAAAAGCACAAACAGATGGACTAAAATTGCTCTTCCCTACACTGAAGATTAAAACATCTACAAGAGGTGGACATACTAGGCAGACTTTCAACCAGGGAAAAAGTGGAAGATTGGAAAATTAATATAGATATAGCCCTAGACAGCAAATTTTTTTCCCAATGTGCCCTGAGAGTCAGCCTCCTTGATAAAGTATTTTAATAGCATGGTTTAGGGGTGAGGTTTTTAAACAGACAAATTGTAGAAATAATAAAGCCCTAACACACACTACCACTGACAAATTAGCTACTAAAGCAAGGCTTGGGATGGGAACTGTTTACTGCCATATTACTGAATTCACTCCTCTGCATTGCTGTTTACAGACCAGGAACACACAGGCTCACATTTAAATGCATGCCTGGAGGCACACAGTCCCCAAAAGCAGATTAACAGCAGTATGACTTCCTCATCTTGGGAACTGCAGAGCTGCTCAGAAACCTACTTGGAGTCTCTGCAACACCTCTGGAGCTCAAGTTCACATGCCCTTTGTAGCCAGGTCTGCTGCAAGCTATAAAAGGGTCCAGGTCTTCATGTGAATGCCCATACCCAACCTAGGGGAGGGTGGCAAGGGGGCATGAGGAACAACCACATGCAGGAAGGATGCTCAGTCAGGTAACACACCCAAGGATCTGAAACACCAGGAGGAAAAACTACTGCTGCAGAAATGCCACCAATGCTGTGAAAGACAAAAGAAGCCCAAAGGCGAGGCAAGGGCAGTAGTGTTGTCAGTCAGGCTATAATCACTATGGGCATGGAAGATAAGTTTTCCATAATTCCAGGGGATTTTAATGACAATTAAATAATCAATCATTATTCTTAATACCACGCAGGTGAATAGAATGGAAGCAATGGAGGCCAAGGCCAGTGATAAAAGAGGTCAATATGAGGAACCAGGCCAGAACTACACCCTTACATTTTCAAAGACAACCTCTGTGGCATTTCATTCTTTGATATGACCACAGTGTCTAAAATCAATCATATTTACAGGATAACAGTAAATACAACTGTTTGCTTCTGGGTATATTCTTTGAAACTCAATATGTGCTGATAAGTTTAACCAAGAAACTTTCATTCTAGCACAGCTAAATAAAAAATTCTATCACATACAGAGTGATATCTTACAGAGAGATTTACCCCAGATTACCCCAGATGCAGCCCAGCTATCAGAGTCAGGCCATCTGCAACGCTGTAGTTAAGATTGTTAGTGCTTCCATTACTGCCTTATTTCTCTACTGAACAGCTCATACATTCATTCATTAAAAAAAAGTTGCTCTAGGCTCAGGTTTGATATCAGAGCCTTAGCTGAGCAACATCAGTGTTTTAAAAACAAACTTCAAGAACCCAGTGGCCCTCTCTTTTAGTACAATTGCCAGGCAACTAGGTTTCCTTGGCTTGGGTTTTTTTCCTCTGCACTCCTATAACTCAAAAATGTCTCTAGAGCAAATAAAAGAATCACTCAAGTATTAAATAATCAAGAGGAGTTATGTTTAAATAAGTACCTAACTACATACGGCACTAATGAATTCAAACAGCTCTATCAAGTACGAAAGCACAATGGTTTTGCAATGTCCACTAATTTTTTATTGTAAAGGAAGTCAGTGTATGTTCTGGTTTGGCAGAGGATGAGCAGATTGTAGCTCTACTGCTTTGGCTTGTGCTTTTAGTGGCACTTCATCTACTTGTTCTCTGTAGACAGATCAAGGTGTCAATAAAAGTGACAGTCAAGTTCATTAACTGCATACATGGACATCTTCAAGAAAAAGTGCATTTTTGTTGTTGTGCCAATAAAAGAAGGACACAGGAGGACAAACACTGATCCTTTTAGGATCGTACAGTGATGCACACGTTGCCTATGCTCATGAAACCCGGCATACAGCCTGCAAGGGCAATGCTTTTGTTCTGCCTTAGTACCTACAAGCACAGCAGGTTTGCTGGTGCAAAACACGTTGGAAGCTCTTGTTCAAAACTGAATATGTCAACTATTTTGAGATCAAATAGGCTCACACTAGAAGTGGAAGTAAGTTTTGTTTCTTACTGCCTTGGAAATGCCAACTGGACTTAGAGTTGAGCTGGGTTTTCTCTCATTATCACCTGTAACATGACTTCTCCATCTCACCTGACCTCAAGCTAAACCTACAGTTACATCTCTGCTCCTTTGCTGTTTCAGAGGGGATCAACAGGTTTTGGGAGAAGGGAGAAGAACCCCTCCTGGCTCCATGGTACCAGAGCTGCTGCTCCTGGGCCGCCAGCTGAAACCTCCCTGCACAGGAAGTGTTTGGCAGGATGCTATAAAACTGGGATTTTCTGCAGAAAGGGCCTAAGGCAGGTTGAAAGGCAAGGTCCTGCACCTTGGAGGCTCCTCTGGAGGCTAAAATGCTGCTCATGAGTCCTGCCTGCACCCATCTGCCCAGGAGACCAACACTCAGCCCAGCCACAGCCTCCTCCTGGTCACTGCAACACAAGAGTAATCCACCTTACTGTAGTGTGGTCCCTAAATCCCTTCTAAGCAATAGAGAGAGCTCTCTCCATGTATGCCAAACTACCCAGGTGGTGTGACACCACACGAGTGCCACCTCATTATTTCACAGCCTGCACAAGTGTGGTGGCATGTCTTGGGCAATCAGCGAGCAAAGAAGGCACAGCAAACAGCAGGGAAGAGTGCTGCTGGCTGAGTGCCACATAGCTCAAAATCCATAAGCTGATACATTTCCACAGTGCCCAAAAAAAAAGATAAGAGTTACTCACAGTGCAAGTAGTACAGTGACCTACATAAACACAGCCCTTTTGTAAACAGGAGTCAAGAATGGCAGGAACAAGCAGCTAACAGGGAAACAAGTGTCAGATTTTAATCATCGTTGGCTTTAAGCAAACTATTACAACACTCCTGCACCTTTGCCCCATTCCCAACTCTACCCTACCTACATGGAGCAGCTCAATTGCGTCTTAAGAAAAATCTACTCTGCAGAACAAGCATTGTATTACCACAGTACATTTGCCCTTGGTGTTCAAACAGAGTAGCAGGATTTTTGGAACAAGAAAGCCTCCATTTCTCAGGAGGCTCAGAAATTCACAATTTTTTTTTAAAGAGTCAAGTCACTTCTAATAAATAAGAAATGATCTCATCCCTGCGATTAAATGTAGCCCAAAACTGGAATGAGTTACCAAGAGATGGAGAATCAGATTTCCTTTGGTAAATCAGGGGATGCATGCCACAGCATGTGCCTCTACTTGGCATCTCTTTGGATGTACATTTTAGTGATGTTAAAGGAGGAAGAGAACACCTGGAAAGCAGGACCAGCCTTTCATAACTACTCAAGGTAAGCACAGCACACAGGAAGAACTGAAAATGCTGGGACGCCTCAGCTTCCAACCTCACACCCCAGCTACAAAGCTGATGCCAGGGTAAGTCCAGACCCTTCTGCTCTGACCAACCTGAACAGAGGAACAGCCCTTAACTGAAACACAGGCCCTGCAAACACCAGTTTCAAATGTCACCAAAAGTTTTTTTAAAAAATCAGAATGGGAGAGCAGGAGCTGGTAATTGAGGCATCTGGGGTTTGTTGGGTGGAGGAAAAGGACAGGATGGCTTCAGCACATAGAGTTCATGGTACATGAGCCCTGCCACAGCAGCGAGCTTGGGGAACTACAGAGATTTACTCACAGTTGTTGAGAGCTTTCCTTCGCTCCTCTGCACGTGGACAATCGCATCCCGCACCAAGGAGAACAGGTTCAGGAGGACATGCTCCATGTCATAGATGCCGTGCATGCCTTTGGTCAGCCCCTCCAGAGACCCGATGTACTCTCTCCAGTGGTTATGGATCTCCACGAGGCCCGCCAGGCAGCCCTGCATCACCACGCCGCAGTAGCCGGCACAGGGCTTGGCCAGGAGCAGCCCCTGGCAGTGCGAGCAGTACCACATCTTCAGCAGCGCCCGCCCGCAGTCCTTGCTGAACTTCAGGTGGTCCGTGGTGTTTATCACCTCAATCCCCAGGTTCAGCGCCTGCAGGAAGACCCGCGTGGCCTGCAGTGACTTGGACACCTGCGTCATCATCACCTTCGGGTAGTTACCAAAGACTTTGAGGTCCCTCCTGGCTGCCCGCAGGCATTCCGCCATTTCCAAAGAAGGATCGGGGGAGCCGGGATTAATCAGGTGGGAGTAAACCAAAGGGAACAAACTGTCAAAAAATTCATTTATCATGTCATTAACACTGATGTCAGAGCCCAATATGTACAGAGAGACATCAGTAAAAAGTTCTCCAACGAATTTAAGAGCTCTGGGCCCCATGCTCTTGTAGTGGGTCCTAAACATGCTGTTGGTGAAGTTTCTTGCATGCCGTACTACAATTTCAAAGGCTTCTGCAAAACAGAACAAAAAAAAAAAAAGTGTTATTAAGAGACAACGAGCTCAGAAACAAGGAGGATAATGTTTAATGTTCTACCACATCCCCGCTGCCAGAGCTGGCCCCATCCTGCCTGCCTTGGGTCAAACACCTGCTGGCAGCTGTGCCTGCTGCAAAACTTACCAGCGTCAGCGATTTTCAGGGGAAATGCATAAATTCTTTAAACAGAAGCTACATTTCAAAATGGCAAAAAAACTATGATCTAGTTAACATTTCAGCTTTTAAAGAAAATATTGATTCAAGAAAACGGCTAGACTGCAATTTCTTTCTCTCCCCCTTTTATATTGATTTGAAATTAACAGGAATTCTATCTCCAGACTTAATTTAAGGCAGAGATAAATGTTTGACAAACTGTACAATGCTTAAAATCAGGAAACAGTAAATGCTGACATTCCATTAGGAAAAGGAAAATATTTATAGGTGCTTAATAACAGAGGATATTTTGACTCAACACCCAGCACTAAGTGTCCTCCAAGCCATTGGAAAAGCCCCCACAGTGCTGTAGTTTTCCCAAATGCACCTGGCTCACTTCAGTTGCAGATCCAATGTTTCATCTGCCCTGGATGAGAGCTGTTCCAAGGTCCAGTTCAATGTTGAGAGCCTGTGACGCTGGGTCTATCTGTGGGTGCCCAGTCAGGACCACTCTCACACACATCAGGTTGTGCCAAACTGTCCCGTGAAACTCAAGTTTTAGACAGAGATTGTTGTTTTGCCAGGAAAAACCATGGTGCGTTTACCCCTTCAAAGACTTGAGGACTTTCTGTCCACACCTCCCCCATGAGGTGACCACGGAAGCTCCCAGCAGCACAGTCACTGCACAGTTATTCCTTTAATTATAGCCCTCCTCATCAGGAGATTTCCAAAATATCCATACCCCACTATGTAAAAACAACATACCTATGCACACACACACCAGTTAGCATGTTGAAGCATTAGAAGGGGGTGGCATTAGTGTAAACTAAAGTCTTTCTCTTTGGCCAACTCTCTCTACCAGCTTGAGTCCCACCCTCCAGGGTACTATTCATAAAATGCTAAATAAAATGAACAGCCTCTCAGTTCACAGGTCACTGACACCCTACAATGTAACTGCTCTCAGCTGTGTCACTCTGGAAACACACATCCAGGCTCAATTTGCATGAAAATTATTCATGTTCAATAATTAAAGGAATGTTTAATTTTTAAAGCCATAAGTGTTATTTTCCCCATTTGTTAAGGCTGGCATGCAGCTGAGCGTGGCCTGACACGTCTCCACAGGGGTTCAGTATCAACACTATCACAAGCAATGTCAGGCCTTGCTGCTCGCCCTGCATAACCTCTCACCTTGCTCAAGAGCTTTTAAGACCATCACATCTCCAGGACTTACAGCTCTTTCTTCCCAGGTGCATCCTATGCAGGAACCCCTGGTGGGACAGGGACCAAGTGCTGTTTGCTGCCCTCCACCACAGCATGCAGAAAGCTGTGGTGTAAGCAGAGACCAAAGCAGAAATTACTGATATACTTCTGCAAACACTGTCTCCATCCCATCTGGTGCCTGCACACACCCCAGGCATGCTGCTGAAGCATTTTGTCCACAGCTCCTGACGCTTGCACCAAGACTGTCCCAGCAAGCCCAGAACAACCATCTGCAATCCCAGGAGACAGCACAATCCCTTCCTAACAGCACAGATTGAGGGATGCAGTGGTGCAAGGACACAGGACTCCTCTCTCCCCCATGCCTCCTTCTCCATAACAGCTGGCATCCTGCCCCTCACCCCAATACAGAGTACGGCAAAGCTCTCCAGCACAAGGGTGAGTCTGACACAGAGTGGGCTGTGCAAGCAGAGCAAATTCTGGTTGCAATGTTTTTAGAAGTTTTAAAACAAAAAACATCTCTTTAAAGAGGGCACATGGATTACAAAACTTTTTTTTCCCCTTCTTTATCCTTAAGTGCACCAGAATAGCTTTTTCCTCTAAGAGCACAAAGAACTTTTTGGACCAGCGTTTTTTTGACAGCACTGGAGACGGTGCCAGGATTTTCATGCTGTGCCTCACCATCCGCCTTTAACCTCTTCTCTGTTAGTTCCTTTAGAAAAAGTCATCCCTCTTCCCTTTTCTCGCTCCTCTGTGCTTTTCCAGTTATCATCAGAGCCAAAAGACTCTTCGCTGATTACAAAAATATTCCAAGCTCCTATGCAAACCTCCTACGGCGAGAAACGCTTCAGAAAGGAATGGAGAACAGTGGCATATCAACAGAGCATGCACACACAGTCCCACTGCTCTAAAGGTCATGACATGCACATAATTTTTATCATAATAACTGGCTGAGAGTGTCTATTTTATGCACCTTGGAGCTTTTGCATATATCCATTAGAAAGCACAACAGGGACTATAAAAGCATATGGAGATTCCTGCTACCCTATTAATAGATGCAAGAAATAATAAAACTTTGTGAAAAAGGAGTCTTGCACATCCAAAATCTCTCCCACCCAACTCCTGTAGTAGGTGCTTATTCTGAAATATCCCTCACAAAGCACTGGCTTCAGGAACAGCAAATCCCCAGCTGCCAGCAGCTGCGGTGACCCACGGTCAGGCTCTGAGCACTTCACAGAGGAGGAAACTTTGCAGGTCAGTCCCCTGTGCTCCCACGAGGGAGCCTCACAAGGAAACAGAGGGAACAGCGCATTACAGAAACGACGTGGGCTTTTGATCCCCCAAAAAATCCCAGAGCCTGGATTTGCTGCTGGTAAAATCTGCCCTGCTTATAACATGGCATTATTGAAACTCCCATTGCTGGAGGATAATTCAATCTTTTCTTTCTTCTTCTTTTTTTATTTTTTTTTTATTTCAGGGATATTTTCAAAAGCTGCCACTGAAAGCAATCAGTTTGCAGGTCTGGCTGAAGCAGAGTGAATACCCTGACAAAGCAAAGCATCAGAATTGCTCCCGACTTCAGGAGGCAAAGGTACTGCACAGCCATCACTGTACTGTGCACTCACAGCACAGAATAAAAAGTGTTCCTGTAAATACATTAACAACAAAAGAAGGGTTCAGGAGGATCTTCCTCCTTTACTGGATGCAGGGGAAAGCACAGTGACAAAGGCCAAGGAAAAGGCAGATGTACTTAACGCCTTTGTGGCCTCAGTCTTTAATAGTAAGACCAGGTGTTCTTCAGATACCTGGCCCCCTGAGCTGGAAGACAGGGATGGGAAGTAGAATGAAGACCCCATAATCCAGGAGAAAATTGCCAGGGACCTGCTATACCACCTCAGTCAAGGGCAGGTTATCAGGTCTCCCAAAGGATGCACGAAACAGTTGAATCTACTGTAGATCACAGGTACCAGGCACCAGTTGAACAGCATGGGCTATTACTTATTTTTCAGGCAGGACTCTTGCTGAAGCACCTGGAGAGGAATTGCTGCCCAGTTCCAGCAGCCAGAACAGTAGGACTAAGCTCCTTTCAAAGTGTAAAAGCTTCCCAGAACGCAGCCCAGGGAGAGCTGCATGACCACTGCAAACTGGCAATTAGAGAAAATAAATCGTAAAAGAGCATAACAGTGCCTTGAGTGGGGATTACTGGCAGGAGAAGGAAATCACTGCCTTCTCAGCTCAGATAATAAGAGTCTGCTGCTTAGTAAAAATGCCAGCTTTCCTGAGAAAGCACGTTCACTCCTAAGCTGCAGCAACTTCAAAGGGGTCGATGGCGAGGCCAGAGGAGCTCCGGATTAACCTACTGGCTGCCCCAGGCTGCAGGAGGCTCCAGCCACGTCTGCAACTTGATGGGTTTATTTAAGAGATTATGTGATGCAGTTGCCTGAACTGCAAGGAGCCAGCACGAGCGACCCCAGTGAGCCATTCCCATACAGCATCCCACTGGAGAGGAAAGAGCCAAAATCTGATGGCAGCTGCAGAGCTGGGACAGCTCCAGAGATGGCACCTCCAGGTCCAAGCTCAGCAAGTGCAGCTTCACAAGCAGCAGAAGGTGTTTGGAAAGGTGCTGCTGCTGGGAACAGGGGGGTCTATGGTCCCTCTGCCCCCCATACCTGCTCACCAAAAAAAAGCACCACAGCAGCCACACGGAACCACCTCCCACTGGGAGAAGGTGTGAGCTGGCACACAGCAGGGAGGAGGGAACAACAGGATCCACCACGGCTGTCAGGCACCACGACATGCCACAGGCTTCATGCTTGCCCCTCCAATACTGTGCTGCTCTGGTTCTGCTGCAAAGACAATTTTCCCACATGAGCAGTTGCCCTTCTTTGGGTATCACACACCATACTATGCAAGTCCTCTTTGAGAAAGGCACAGGAAATGGTGAGGGAGCTGCACAGCAAAACGTGCTGCATCAGCAGCAGGTCCATGGGGCACCTTGGAAGGGAACAAAGATGGATGGAGGTGCAGGACCGTGTGACTTGTGCACCCCTGATTGTGTGACACAAGCACCCCTCAGCACGTGGACACCAAGGCATTAAAACTGCACCTACAACCTCGATTTTCCTGCTTCTTGACATTCAGCCACAGAAACCCTGCAACCATAAAGCTCTCTCTGAGCAGGGGAACTCCTACCATGGTTGCTTCCACTTCCTGTCAGGAGCTGAGCTCCCAACTCCCATTTGCACTTCTGCAAAGGATTGTTTGCTCAAAAACTTGTCTTCCCACACTTAATGTCTTATCCTGACCATCTTCACAGTGCAGGAACTACAACATGTTTGTTATTCCACTATCAAGAGCCAGTAACAGCAAGGTTTAGTTTTATTTTCTGGGAGACAATCAGGCAAGTAATCTTAGACGAGGTCATGTTGTCACCATCATGTTCCTACACCCCATAAAAGCTTCAGGGCCATCTCCTTCAAGACTCTGTGGAAGAGTGGTGAATTCTCATGCACTATCCCAAACTGTAAAACAAACAAGAAACTGATTTCCATGCAGCAGAAACCTCCCTTGAGATCAACACGGATCACTGGCATTCAGCTGAATTTCTCTCTGCAGATGATAATGCATTTGGTGATTCACTGCCCCTTCCCCAGAACACTGCTGCTTGGAAGCACCCCAGGCTACAGGCTGCAAATGTGGCATGCAGTGATTCCCTGTCTTGCACGTGGGACCATTTTCAAATCTCACCAGATCCACATCCCAAAATGCACTTTAATGCCTTTTAGGGATGAACATGCATCTTCTCCCCCAGTGAACCTCATTTGTGGATGCAACTGTTCCAGGGATGCAAGTGGCCCAATTCCTGAAGCTCAGTGGATTTGCTGAAGTCCCTCTTTGAGGCTTCAATGGCTCTCCTCGTGTCTCTGGAGGGTCCGTGCTCACAGGGCCTGACTCTCTGAACAAGTTACAGCAATAACTGCAGGGGTCAGAGAGCCTCCAGTCTGGTCAGACTTTACCTGCCAAGCTGCCTTGGTTCTTCCTGCTCTGTGGCACTTCTCTGCTGATGGTAAAACCTCTCCCTTCACTCCTCAGGACACAAATCATATCAGGAGACAACTAGGTACTGGAATCCCTCAGCCCATGAGAATCACTTCCATCCTGAGGCAAAAACATGGCTGTCCAGGCAGGATGGTGGAAAATTCTTCAGTTAATTAATCTGTTACTAATGCAGTCACTGCATCCCCTGCAGGCCCAGGGTTCCCAAACCTTTAAAAGTCCCATATATCTAAAAGCCAAAAGTGCTCAGCCACTCAAAAACACCACCAATGTTCATGGATTGGAATTCAAATGTTCATCAAGGAAATGCTAAAAGTTTTGGGGTTTCTAAGTTTGACCAAATATTATCTGACCTGGCAATTGCCGTGGTACTGCTTGGAAAGGGTGAAAGGAGCCAGAGGAATCCACATGTGAGTGAGCTCTAAGAAGGAAACACTTGTTTAATATCTCCAATGAATCAGACAACTTCAGGCCGATCGCAACAGCCTGTGTTCCCAAAACACACACAACAGAGCTCACCAAGAGAGGAACAACTGTTTGCAATAACAGCCTGGCTGCCACAGGCACTACTGGTGAGATGAACCCCAAGTCATTTTTCAAACAGCAGGTAATATTTATTTACCAACTTGCAAAAGGTTTGCAATATATTGAGCAGCAAGAAAACAAAATCTAAGAGAATTTCCCCTGGCAGCAATAAGAGCAGCCTCCAGATTTGTTCCGTTATGATTTACACTACACTGCAAGTTTTTAACAACATTATCAGGAGACAAAAGCTCTTCTAAGCAGCATAATTACTTTTGTCTGTGGCATTACAAAACCCATCAGATGGAGCCACTGCTGCTCTTACAGGGTTTGTTTCTCTGAGAGCATTTGGGTTTAAAGCTTAGGAAATGCATTTTCCCCAACTATGACACAGCCTTTGGACTGCTTTTACAATATTGTCACCATAAAAATTGTCACCGAGCTCCCAAATTTATGAGATTAGCTTCAAAGCATTAGTAATAAAAATCAGAACAATTCAGTTATTCCATCTTCTAAATTTTAAGCTACCAAGGTCTGCACTTTCTGCCTTTGCTCCATCACCACCAGATCAAGAGAGCAAATATCTCAGTCCAGTCTTTAAATGAGAGTGGGCTCCTTCCAGCTCTGTGCCCACCCCCTTCACTCCCACAGGAGCCAAATTACAAGTTTCCAAGCCAGTGCTGCTCACACCAGCCAACACCAAATCATTATACTCTTGTCGGAAAAGCATCTTCTCCTAATTATCTGTTTTTATCAAAACACCAAGCTCCAAAGCCATTTATTTTTAATTGTTCAGCTTATCTAACTGCCCTGGCAGTTTGAAATACACTGCCTGAAGTTTCTAATAAAAATACTGTATGATACCATCTCATTATACCCACTCAAACGGTCCTGAAAATGCACTCCCTATTACAGTCTAGGTAATAGTCTGACTGTTAGACAATTAGTCACACTGTGGTTCACCCATTTAATATTTATATCCCACACACAAAAACTTTGTTAATGCAGACAGCAGAGCTCACCAACACAAGGTGCTACAAGCCCAGAAACAAGGAGACAAGAAATGCTGGTGTCCACAGCTCCCCACCTCCAACCAGCCCCTCACCTGAAGGGAGTTCAGTGCAGAACTCTGTACCCCACGCTGCCATCCGGATCTCATTCCAGCAAAAGAGAGGGTTAGGGATGCTGGAGGGGACCACAGAAAAGCAGTGTTTTCTTGAGAGGCACTAGGATGCCTTTAGAGATCCCTGGAGACTCCTGGGAGTACCCACTTCAACACAGGAAAGCTATGCTCCAAGTGAAAATTAAAAAAAAAGAATCAGATCATTCACCTCACACAAATGACTCTGCAGCAAAATCTTTTCTGGGGTTCATGCTTCAACACGTGGCTTTGGTGCTTTTCATTAAATATGGGTTTCACATCCATCATATAATTTGTTTTCCCGAGCATCAAGAAAGATAATGCTTTGTGCCTTGATAGATGTGTGAATGCTTAACAGATTCCTGAAAATTTAATAAAGACAAAGTTAAAAATGCAAACAGTCAGGGCTGGCACAAGTGGTGGGTGAACATTATTCTTTATCAAAAGGGAAAGAGAAGAATAAGAGCCTGGAGAAGCAGGCTCAAACTGAGCCCTGGGAGCACAAACAGGAAAAGTGGAGACAGAGGAACGTAAGAGGCTTCTGCAGGTTCTGTTGTGCTGGTAACCTGTCAGACCCAAGAAAGATAAACCTCTCTCCACGTACTCCACGCCTCCCTTCTGGTGCTTCAGGCTCCTCTCCATTCCTGGAGACTAGTTTAGGGATCCACCACACAGCAGAACCACCGGGAAGAGCCAAGCCCAGATGTGGGACTGCCCAAGGATGAAGGGAACCATTTGGCTTGGAGAGCATCAAACTCTGCACTTGTGTGGGGTGAAGGTTGCTCCTGCAGAAGGGACTTACTGGTGTTTTCATCCTCATCCAGTGCTCTCTGAGAAGCTGGGAATTTGCAACAGCAGAAGCAGGAAACAACCTGCTGATCTAGTGGGCAGAGACCACTGGGGAGAGAGCAGTCCCACCAAATCCAGCCCTGTGGGAAGGCAGTGGGAGAGCCCAGGGTCAGCAAACGAGGGGTGCACTTTCAGACACACACAGAAAAATGTACACTCCAAACATTTCATATTTTCCTCTTTCCCTCCAAAAGGGAAAAGTTAATTAAACCAATCCCACAGAACAGAAAGTGAAACACTGAAAACCACACCACCAGGCTTTTGTTACAATAGAATTGTATCAATAACATGCCCCGAACTAATGTCACATCACTGGGGAACTTTCACTTTCCCAGTTTTTTTTATCACAAATATTTACATTCTGCACTTTTGGTCTCTCTTAACTCTCTAGTTTGCTGCAGAGATGACAGTCTCCACCTAGAACTCCTATTTCAAGCCAGCTGCTCAGCCAGGGAGCACAGCCCAAGTGCAGCAGGAATAGCTTCAAAAACCCTGGGAAAAGGGCATCTCTGCTCTGGGTAACTGAGCAGCCAAAGATATCACAGACCCAGGGATTTTACCATTGCAAAGACACATCTGGGATTGTTTTGGTTTTATTTTTAAACACAAAGTGCATTTCCAAAAAAAAAGAGAGGAGACACAAAAAAACCAGCACTTAGTCACCCACCCAGCCATATTTTACTAATTGGAGGCTCCAACATCCACTTAATGGGGTTACAAAGATATCAGAAAAGCAGCATGTCTCTTAAAAGATGAATGACAAGCCACATATCAAACAGAGGGCAAGTGACTCCATGCACTTCCTCCCAAATTTACAAGCCAAGCATTTCTAAAGACCAGGACACCAGTTTGTGTAGTTCCTCCATTTATTTTAAACTAAAAGTTATAAGCAACTCCTGAAAAAATGCAAGCCTAGCAAATTCCTTTATTCATCAGAATAAATGAAGATAAAGCAAGCCACTAGGTCAAGTTGAGCTTGTATTCAGAAAGTCAAAAAAAAGTCTTTGGAAGTGCATTGGTCTCAGTAACTTTAGAGCAAGGTAGATCTGAGACGGTTTTCCAGGCTCGCTTTCATTCCAGCAGGCTTTTATCAGCCTGTTAAGTCTCCAACAATGGAGAGCAGACTATTTATTTAAGAAGCAAATTCCTTCCTTAATAATCTCTCCTGGCCAAATTCTCTTTAAAGTTATCTCAACTGTGTGATGAAAAGCAAATGGCAGAAGATCAGTTCTTGATCCCCATAGTAACACAAAAGACTTGCACTTATTTAAGGGCACCTGTTGACCGTTTTTTAGTCACTCCAGCCCCTTTAGTTCTGTTATCAGCTTCCTACCTGTGCTGGCAGAATCTGGGAAAGGCATTTGCTCAGTAACATACACCAACCAACAGGGGTATAACTCTTCCCCTGAGTGACTGTTTCTAAGACACAGAACAATGCCCAGGCTCTCAAAAGCAATTTAGTGATTTTCAAGCTGGTTTTGTCTCAAGGCACCTCAGAGAAAGACAAAGGTTTCCAACATGGAAATAAGACCATGGATCACCTTGGTAGTACAAGTGCAACCAGCCCCTCCAGTGCTCCCTGGCAGCATCTGACTCACTGAGCATATGCACAGTATTTTAGCAACATCTTACTTGACAAAGAGCAGGGTACCCAAACCCCCCCTCCTGTTTGAGACACCACAGGGGTTGACAGAGGTCATCATACCTACAGCAGCACCACTGTAACAGGACTCAGGGCATCCCAGAGGCAGCATCTCCATCCTTAAAAAAAAAAAAAAAAAAAAAAAAAAAGGAGGACCTACCCATGGCCCCACTTTCCAGCCTCAGCACTTTTCAAAAACTAGACTCACTTCCTCCCATCCTTCCTCTGTGGTACCCTTAACAAAGCCCCCCAAAACACTGGTGGCTTTGCTGTGGGGAGGTTTGGTATTATGTTCATTTCTTTGTGGGGAAGGGTGGTTTGGTGGCTTTTTTTGGTTGGGTTTTTTGCAGGTCTTCTTTGTTTGGGGGGCGGGGGTGTTTTGCTGTTTTTTTCAGAGTGCTGTTGGGGTTTATTTCTTTGGTAGGTGGGGTTTGGTTGATTAGGTTTTCTGTTTGGTTGTTGTTGTTGATTTGGGGGGGTTTGTGTATTCTCTTTGGTTGGTTTTGACTTTGTTTTCTAAGTTGATGCATGGGCAGGTCCCTGCCAAGGGAAGAAACAGAATGTGAGACATCACATCCTGGTGGCACCAGTTGAGCCCATGGCTGGGCCATACCCAGCATTCCACATGGCTCCTGCATCCCACTTGTTCTGGCTCAAAGCCCTGGTTTGATTAACACTCATTTTAAAAGGAAGATATTTTATCATCTCCTTACTCCCCCTGTGAGAGCAAGGCAGCTGCTGTAACAGGAGCACAAGATGATAATTTGGCTCTCAAGAGCAAGGCTCACAACCACAGCTGCCAGGAATCGATCCGAGGCTCCACTGCCCGCTCCAGAGAGGCTTTCCTTCAAGAACATGAATAATCCTCTGCAAAGTAATGGCACCATTCATCTCTCCGAAGTTCCTCACAGGCTTAAATCCCTTGCTGAACAAGGGGGCCACGTGTTCAGCTGCGTTCCCAGTAAATGAAAATTCAGCTTGTTCTTTTTCTGAAGAGAAACATGGAGAGTATCGATCGATAAATTTACCAAAAGTTTAATGGCAGCTGGTTTTCTCAGTAATAGAGCAACCACTGCTCAGACATTGTTTAACACAATCTCCAGATCAATATAACTTTTGATTTATAAATAATGATAACAAAAGGAGCAAGGACAAATATGCTTGGAAAAAAAAAAAACCACAGTTTTTTCCAAAAGATACTTTCAGCATAGTCCTTCCAAAATAAAGATCACATATTTCAAAGGCTGCATGTGGAGAACAACACAGAATATATTATCTACAAAGCTGAAGATTCATCTTCATCATTACACCCTTCTGACTCATCTATTCTGCAGCTCTTGGCACATGTGACCCTCCTGGTGGCATTTGCTAAGTATTATCTGCTCGTAACTCCAAAATTCCTTTTTTCCCAAGGAAAAGTTACCACCTGGAGACACCTCCCATCTGAACACTTCCACACAAATTATATGTTCTTACTGCAAACCTTATGTTTATTATGGAGTCCTTCCTAGGTGTGAAAAACACAGGTAAGAGAGGATTACAAATCCCATCATCTGGCAATTTTTTCAATTATTGTGCATGTTAAAATGATGCCACCACAAATAGGTTGGAAGAGATATGCTGGAAAATCTATTAACTCACAGTAAATCTATTCAAGTTGCGAATTCATGCCTTGCAGAAATTTACCATTAGTCCTGAGAATTAGTTTACCGCTGGACAGGGAGAACAGAGCCCATGAGGGTCATTTCAAAAACATGTTGCACCACGGTCTGTCTAAAAAAAGGACTCTACTCAGGTATTCAATGTGTTAGTGAGTCTTTTGAGTAAGTGCTTACACACTTGCCTCTACAGAGATACTCTGCTGGGTAAGAAAAGGCATCACCTTTTTCTAAACCTTCACATTGCTTCTCCTCCCATCCACAGTCTCCTCTGCCAGTGGAAGCACCGATATATTTGAGAGGTTACAGGTACCATTATTCAGTTGCTTTGGGAATTAACACCTGATTTTTTTATATCCTTGTCCTCAAGTTGTACCAGGGGAGGTTTAGATTAGACATCAGTGAAAATTTTTTCACCAACAGAGTGGTCAGGCATTGCAACAGGCTGCCCAGGGAAGTGGTGGAGTCACCATCCCTGAGGTGCTCAAAAGGTACATGGATGTGACACTTGGGGATGTGATTTAGTGGTGGTGCTGGGTTAACGATTGGATTTAATGATCTTAGAGATCTTTTCCAACCTTAATGATTTTGTGGTTCTATGATCTGGGTTCAAACCAAGTCACAGCAGAGCTATGCAGCATCATGGGATGGAAAAGAGCCTTGGAAAGAGAGAAGGGGAGACCTGTATGCCTGTGTCTGGCACTAAGAAAAAATTTTGTTCTCAACATGGATGAAGAGGGGCAAGCATCCTCTATGCAGACAGTATCTCCGTCATTGGAGGTTTTTAAGATGAGGTTGGATGTGTCACTTAGTGCCAGGTCTAGTAACCATGGTGGTAGTGGATCAAGGGTTGGACTTGATGATCTCAGAGGTCCCTTCCAAGCCAGCTGATTCTATGATCCCATATTTATATCATAACACATTTTCCTATTTGAAGTATTGAAGCATTCTTCTACTCACATCCTCACATTTCTCCAAAGGTTCCAGCTTTTCACACAAGACCCAAGGGTGGCCCCTTTCCTTAGGACCATCCTGAAAGTCCCTTAGAACAGCCTCACTCTGAGCCAGGACAAAAAGGGCAAAGCACCAGGGCAGTTTAGCCCCAGTTGATGGATAGTCTAACCCCCTTTATTCAGGGATGCCCCAAGCCTCTGTGGTTAAACCCACATCCTTCACCCACTGGCTAACAGGACCTTTGCAGGCAGGGAAAGAGCCAGGGCCAGCAGAGGAGCAACAATGCCCTACGACATCCCCGCACCCCTGAAAGCCTTCCTGGAAAACTCTTGACCACAGTCACGTAGAATCATAGAATCAGCCGGGTTGGAAAAGACCTCTGAGATCATCAAGTCCAACCCTTGATCCACCACCACCGTGGTGACCACGGCACTAAGTGCCGCATTCAGCCTCATCTTAAAAACCTCCAGGGAGGGAGAATCCACCACTTCCCTGGGCAGCCCATTCCAATGCCTGATTACCCTCTCTGTGAAGAATTTCTTCCTAATATCCAACCTAAACCTCCCCCGGCAGAGCTTAAGGCCATGCCCTCTTGTCTTACTGATAGTTGCCTTGCAACATTGTGGCCACCCTCCCCATGTGCTTTTCCGTTACAAACACTTCACAAATTCCCCGTGAATTCAGGGCAGCTGAGGAAAGCAGGTGAACAAAGCCAACAGCACTGCCAGCACCAAGACAGGCCCTCTGTGGGCTCAGGGAGTCTGAGTCAAAGGCTGAGTGAAAATGCTCTCAGCGATCAGATGGGACAGACTCGCTCTGCTGTGGACACTTCTCCCCAGACGTGGTCCATTCGCTGTGAGAGACTTTGGAAAAGCTCCTCCTGATGCCCAGAAGCAGCGGCTCAAAGCAGGCCCACGCAGACGTGGACCCAGCCTTTCTCTAAAGCCTGTGGAGCCAGGCACAAAGCACTCCTTTCATTTCCCCTCGCACGCAGCAGCCTGTTCCACTACTGCTAAGCCCGAGGCTGCGCTGCAAACCTCCCTCCTCCTTCTGTTACCAATTTGATGGCATTTTACACGCCCAAGAAACCTAAAGTGTAATAAAACCACAGTGACAAAACCCAAACTGGCAATGGAAAAAGCAGTTCCTGCCCAGGGTGGCTGTGCAGGGAGTGTGTTAAAAGCTGTCTGGAGCAAGAGCCATTAAAATCTGCAAACATGCAGCTCTTTGCTAACTGCCCCCAGACACCACCAACCCCCCTCAGCTCAGACAAAGAGCCCATGGACCCCAGGGCTGCAGAATCTCCCCCATAAACACTTTCATTTTAAGCCAGTTTAACTGGAAAAAGGTCAACACCAGGAACAGCACAACATGTGTTATCAGTTAAACAAAGTTAGCAGCTATCAGTTAAACAAAGACCACTTAGACACAAGCCAAACCAAAGATCCTCTGTATTCCAGGCACCCAGATGAATCCCTAATACCCTACACTAAGCCTCTGTGTTTTATGTGCAGTCTCCATGAAGTCTGCATTGTGCGTTTTTAATTGCACATGAATTAATTAACCATCCAGGTAAATAGGTCACAACTTAAAAATCGGGTAACAATATAAAATGCTGGAAGCATCATCTACATCTCTGCTGCCCAGAGCCAGTGCTTGTGCTTCTGATTTCCCATCATCAAGCACTATCTAAATTATCACCTAATTTGTATGTACAGTCAATAGAGTATTTTTCTCCACCAAAAAGATCAAATAGAGATACATATTAAACAGATCTTTAACAAAAAAGTTTGCTCTTTGCAAGGTGAATGTTTTCATACCATATCATCTTAGGGATGTAAATACCATCTGGATTGCAACTGGCATACTCCCCACTTCAATAAGTGATATTTGTAGCAAAGTTTCACCTTCAACAAAGGCTGAATCTATTCCCAAACGCTGGAATTGCTCTCACAGCTTGCACAATCTGTTGTTTTCCTGAAGTCCCAGCTTTGGACAGAGTAGATTACATAAAAACCTCAGTTTACAATTAAAAACCAAAACAACCCAGCCCTTGCTGCTGTGGGAAAATGCTTGAAACTATGACCTGTAGTGCTGGAAGACAAGAAAAGCAAATTAAGGAAAACCTCAAAATGTATCATTTTCCAAACTTACCAATTTTAATGCCGATCTCATTGTTCTTAGGGCTTTAATCATGATTTCGTAATGCCTTGAGGTTATGGGAACTGAAAACCACATGCTTCCACTCAAGTGAGACAGCAAAACATTTTGCAAATTCATCTTTCCTATGAAGACACTCAAATTCCATCCTAACCTTCACTTCCCCACTAAAACAAAAATTTACCCAAATCTCCCAAAGACTGACTAGATTGAAATATGGTACCATAAAACCCTGAGCGTTTGTTCTCCTTTTCTTTCTAGAACATCAGTGTAACCCTACCCTGATTTGAGGGAGTCCCAGCCTTTACCCTTATATATTAACAAAACCAACCAGTTTCAAAACGTGGGCATCTTCCCCTTCCCCACTTCCAAGGCTGACATGCAATTCCCCGGACCTAACAAGCAGCATATAAGCACAAGATGAGATTTCAAACAGCCACAAACCACAAATAATTCCTCCCAGATGCAGCACTGGAAATTCAGACACATTTTCCCTGCGGGCTGAGCGGCACAGGAGCCGGGAAGGCACAGCCCCGGCACCCTGCGGAGGGCTGGGGCTCCCACCCTCCCCAACACTGGGGTGTGATGGCACCCCCTGAACCAGCCACATTCCAGTGTTCACCTCCCTAGCTGGGAAAGGAAAATTAGGGAGAAAAAGCTAATTTCCTTTGCTCCTGAATGAATTATTAGCAACAGTTCCTGCCCTAAACAAAGCGTTTCTGTTGGCTTTAGAAGCATGAAAGAGATGCAAACTAGACAGGACAAAAAAGAAGAGTTAGCAAGTGGCAGGTTTATGTTTAGCAATGCCAGTATATCAGCCTTCATATAGCAGGAAAAAAAGAGAAGAAACACAGATTTGTAGGAAATGTTGAGGGCTTCTCTCTGAGCTTTGCCACCTTCACTTAAAAAAACAGAACATCACTTCCATTCCTCACTGGTTTTTGTGAAAGGTGACTGGGAGCCCCCAGAGCTGTTTTCTTAGCACATGCATCTGCTCTCCAGGTTTTTCTGTCCATCAAGAAAGTGAAGTAGACAGTAACACCAACTAGACTGTAGAAAAAAAAATTAAAGAAGCAGAGGCTAAATTGCTTCTTGCCCTTCACATTCCTGTGCAAAACCACTCCTGCATCAGTCCACTCTTCTTCCAGCCCAGGCCTGAAAAACCCTGTCTGCAAAGAGAATTAGGCTGGATTTATTGCAAACACTTCCTCTGGACACTTGTAAAGCAATCTAAGAGCACCTAATGGATTTAGGATTTAGCTAAATTGGTGAAACACAATAAAGAGATTAAGAACGCAGTCAATCACAGGCAATTGAGTTAGTGCATCCTGAAAAAACTACTGGCCATCAGCAGGGTCCAAGAGGAACAACTGAGCAAGGAAAAAGGGGAGCAGAAATGCAGAGCAGACGATGGGGTTTCCTCCAGCACATTCTGGGGAAAGTCTCTAAGGAGCTGCACAGGCCAGCTGACATCTCAGGGACACAGAGTTGCCCTCACCCTCCTGTAAACTGGCACCCACCCTCTCACCTGACACCCCTGCCCACCCGATGCCTCCCTTATGAATGCTGCAAGACTGCATTTTCCACACATGTACCACCACCATTAGTGTGTCTCTGCAACAGTCAAGGAGTGTTCCCTCCATTTCCAACACAGGAAACCTTTGGCACCATGAAGCATTTGGCACAAGCTCACCCTGTACAGCAAAGAAAACTCACTACATTACTACTGTCAATCTAATTTTGGAAAATGTATTCAAAGAAAATAAATTTAAATAAAACATCGCTGGATGCAGACTATTCCCATGAGTGACCATCTACATGGATAACTACAGGATCCAGCCAAGACCTTGTAGGATTGTCTTAGTCTCACCTGACCTCATTACATTTCACCAAACGGTGTGACAAAAAAAACCACCACATGGGGCTGTGTCCAAGAGTTTCATGTGCTCTGAATGTGCAGAGTCCTTCTGGAGCTTGGTAAGGTACATTTCTTTTCTAGCTTTCATTATGTACTTCCATGTTTCCTTGAGTCTTCTTCCCCCCATCTCCACTCCAGCAAACACTGCTGGGGGATGCAGGGGAGCAGATCATATACCAGCCTCTCAGCTGGTTCTGCCAGCAGTTCTCCTCCAGCTGGTCAGAGACATGGTCCAGTGGGGTCTTTGAGTAGTAGAAAGTGATCTGACTCAGAGAAGTTACAGCAGCAAAGTCCACCAGCACCTAAACAGCTCTGTACCACCTTGCACTGGCTGCAGCACTTCCTAGCCTAATTCCCAAAAAAAAGGCTCATGAACAGGTTTATCATAAAACAGTCTTTTTTTGCAGTCCAGGAAAAAAACACGAACCATATTCTGGCTTCATGCTCATGGAGACTCCACACAAGAGCAGAGCCAATCTGTTCTTAGCGTCCTATCAACCACACTCTTCCCTGTATCATTTGTTTCTGAGCAAACAGAGACACTGATAACCTTCCTCCTAATGCACTGAAACTGCACATCTTCACTTCAAACAAGTCGTGCACTATTTATATTAGTCCTCAGCGACATATCCTCATTTCAGAAGCCACCCATGCTCCTCAGTCTCAGAGTAATTCTTTTTCAAACAAGTTGCAATAAAAGGCTTCCCCCCATCCAGCTCCAGTGTGAGAACACAAGTATCCAAATATTTTGGCTGTTGGAATTATATAATAGCTTAGCTTATTGCCTCATTTTGTATCAAACTTAGCGAGGCTTCCAGGCATTTACACCACCAGCAGTCCTTCCCTTACTGTAAAATCTTTTTTATTGACAATTCAATCATGTCAGGTTCGGAACAGCAGACGCACTGATTTGATCAGCTATCATTGGATTTACAATATATAAATGACAGCACCATATCTGCCCCACGTCGCAAGCAGCTGCCTTTTATCGATTTATATTCTACTAGCAAGGAAGAAAAATTGCAGCACAATGTAGTGGCATAGTTGCAGATCAATACCAATTTTTTTCTTAATGACACAAAGGCCAAGATAAGGACAGCATAAGTCAAAGCCAGACAGATCAAATTTGCCCGATATCCCTTTCAATTACTGAGGAACATACGCAGGGATATGTAACATTAAAGCCAAGGGGAACATTATCAAAACACTTTAAAATTACAACAGGCTTCCAAGGTTGCCTAACATCCCCACAGTCCCTGGGAATCATGATGGAGAACCCGGGACTGCCCAGCTCCATCAGCTGATGTGCTGCATTGGCAGTCCTTGAAGCCTCAAGGCTGAGGTTTCCCCAGAGAGCAGGCAAGACCAACTCCACTGCAGCGAGACAAGGGACTCAGATTTGGTACTAACAAAATCAGCAACAGTCACAGTTTCTCATATTAGCTCCATGGCCACAGCTCCAGCAGTGCCCAGTGCACCAGGGTGCTGGCACAGGGGCCCTGGTGTGCTGGGTATCACCAACATATCACCAAAGAATGGGGCAAAAAAAGCAGCAAATGGCATTTGCAGGTCCCTCCAGCCTCTTGTCCTCAGGTTTAACCCTTCTCTGGACAGCCCAGAGGCAGCAGTGATGTTGGGCAGTGCCCCCTCCCCATCCCTGGGGGTCCCCACGCCCTTGGCATCACCCCAAGGTAACCGAGGAGAAAGGAATACAGACACACACTTGTTTAGATCCTGCCTCCCACTCTGTACCAGCCAGCCTGGTCCCACATTCCTTATGGGACCGTAGCCTGGCAGCAGGAGAAGCCCACCTGAGGATGTGCTCCTCTTCCCAGCACCCTGCACAGCCCAGGCAGGATCCATGAGGTCCAGGCAATTTCCAGCCACTGCACCAAGCACCAGCAGAGGCTTCAGGACTGGGGCTCTTTGAGATAATGCATCTCTCTTTAAAAGTCCAACTCATCAATAATAGAAAACTCCTAATTATTCCAGCAGTGCTAGCATTTCATAAATCCAGTCGTTGCTTAATGAGAAGTTATGAGCAAGCACTTTCTTCATTAACTCTTCTGCGAGACACAGAAACAGAAACTTCCCAACCTAAACCCTCCACGCTCAGGCAGCTTAAATTCCCATTCTTAATTGGCAGCTGGAAAGCAGCGCTGTCATGATTTATACCTCTTCTGTACTCCCAGTTTTGATAATTACAAGTTCTGCATGGTTTGTGATTAATCTATTTGCACTGTATGAATTACAAATCCAAACACATTTGGAAATGAAAATTCACGCGCTAGCTCAAGTACAGGCAACGTGACAGTGAAGTGACGAAGTAAAATCGGCCCAGGGCTGTGGCTGAAACAACACTGTCTGGGATCAGCCTTGAAAACTAGTTTGGGAGATTTAAAATAAAGAATGCCAAAAAACGCAGTTTAAAGTTTTCTCCCTCCTCACTTCTTTTCTGGAGGCATAAAAGGGCAAAAGAGCTTAGATAATTATTAATTTATATGACCTTGCTGTGTGTGCATTCCTCAGCTCTTTAAAATGCATCCAGAGCAGTCAGTGTAAAATCTCCATTGAGTCAATTGTGTGCACAGGCACAGAGTTTGCAAGGCAACACAAATTTAAAAAGGTAAGTGGGAGGAAGTCAAACCATTTCTGCTGATAATTCCTGCAAAATTAAATGCCCCTCTCTAAGTGGTGTGGTCTTTTGGGCAGTGAGCTTGCACACAGTGCTGACGACTGCAGGAAGGCAGGATCAACTTCTGGTCACAGAAGTGACCAGCCCTGGGGTGACATAAGATGGACTCCCAGCGAGGGACAGGGACCACTCACTGCACCGACAGCCAGCACAGCAGGGTCCCCTCAGGCACAAAAGACCTCGTAGCCCCACTACACAATATTCCCACCCAAGCACATGCACAACAGGTCAACCCCAGTCTTTCACAGCTCAGCGTGGCCATAGCTGTTCTGCTCCTTGTCCCATTTCACATGCCACAGTGAGCAACACTGAGATTTCCAAAGACAAATAGGAAACTGGGGCCAGCTTCAGCAGGCACCAACAAACTTCCCCAAAACCCAGAAACACAGGGATTGGCCATGTCCCTAAATTCTTGTGACAGGTGCACCCACTCCGACAAGGATGGAGCTCTCCAGTCAGTGATCCTTAATCCAGTCATGTAGTGACCAACTCCACTTGAGATCACGAATCTGTATTCACATGTTGACAGAGTTTTAACTGGTTTATGTGGTTTAAATGGTCTATAAAGGAATCCCATTTGAATATATTATTTGTCTCAATTTCATGAACCTCCATGACAATTCCCTACCTTGGGCTGATGTGATGCAGCCTCAGAGCTCACCATCAGACCAACTTGGAGATTACAGACCAGCATTTATAAGTTCTTTTTCAGAGAACAATTTCACTATAACTTACTAACTTTGGGCTAACACAGTGGGTTTTTTTCCTCCCTTTCATTTCAAGATCATTATAATCCATCCTATAAATCAGCCTGTCGTTTTAGTGCAATTACTCTGAAAAAAATGCAATGTAGCAGTGAAACTTTTCACTCAACAGTGGCCACGCTCCAAAAGAGAGTGGAAAAATGTTACTTCCACTCTGAAAAACAAACATTGATTTTTAACTGCCTAAAAGAACAAGACAATTTCCAATTCTGTTGAGAGATTACTTCTTTGGAATAAATCTTTATTGATACCTACATCTCACCTACTTAGTCATTTACTTTTTTTAAAATATGCACATTTTAAAGCAGGTTTACTTTTTCCTCCATCATAAAAAATGCAGGTTGCATTTCTCATTCATGAGGGTTTCATTTTTAATCTGCCATCTCAGACACGTTTGGGCTCCATTTGTGGTGAGGACAGGCATGAGAAAAATAAAACTTAACTTTTAGAAGAAAGACTTTACTTCTAGAAGAACAAAAAAAAAAAAAAGAAACTCTAAATCTCTCCACTGTGTTTGCCTCAGAGAATCCCACAAGTCCTTGTGGCAGCAGATGCAATTTGATGTTCATACCGGGTCCTTGAGTCACACTGTTCCCAGAGCACATTAACTTGACATATAGAAATACTGGTTTTGAAACCTATTTGAACATTAAGAAGTTCCTGACTATTTCTGATCTGCAGGGCAGTAAGAAGAACAAGGGTGGTAATTAATTTATCCCCCATTAGGGAAAAATAAAAAATAAAAAAAAAGTCAACCTCAAATAAAAGTTTTCCCTGGAACATGGCAAAACACATCCCACAAACGCAGCAGCAGAGACACACAGCAAGTGCTGCAGCTGTGCCAACTACAACAAATAGCATGGATGGAGCCTGCCCCAGGTTTTGGGGATGCACCTTGCATGCACAGCACACTGGCTTGGGCTTCCCTACTAGCAAATTCACTTCAGCTGGTTGTTAAATCTCTGCTAAGAGGCACAAGAGCCAAGTGTGCACACACCAGCAACACAGGGCATCTCAGCCCAGCATGAGCAGGAGCTCTGGCATCATCTGCCTGGACAAGGAGGCAGCACCATGGAAGTGTTTAATGACAGGCTTGAGCCCATTATTTTTACAGGATTTGTCCAGAATTTGTCCAGCTTCTGGAACTGCTGCCCTCAACATCAAGAAAAGGAGTTAAGCCCCATTTACTATGTTCAAGACAGCAGTCAAGCATCCACTGTGCCAACTGAAGGCAAAACAATGCCACCCACAGAAGACTGAGGGAGCATTCACTCGTGCACAGAGCAGTTATTTCCCATGGGACTGCACTGCAGGAAGGGCTGCTGGTTTATTAAAAGTTTTCACATGATTTCTGGATTCTTTCTTTCCTCCCCAGGCACCCCCATGCCAAAGTATTACAGATTAGAGTTACACCTAAAAGAATTTGTTAACTAATAAAACAGCATTAACAAAACTAATAGCATATTGCAAGAATCCTGGCTGCCTCGTGATAATATAAAAACCCCCTGGTGTGGAAGGCAAAAAGTGCAAGTTGGGACAGTTGCCTGGGGCTGAGCCAGGTCCCACATACATCCTTGATCTCTTCTCCAGGACAGCAGCCCATTAAACTCAGAGCCCAATTCCCAACACAGGCAGCCACCACATCAATTGTAGGGCATCTTTGACTGCCCACATTAGCAGGAGAGGACAGAAATCATCCTTCCTGCTTCCTCTCCACACTCTGCTTCTCTCTTGCTCAAAGAGGAAACATCCACCTGGCCCACGGCCAAGATCACCCACCTTTATGCCCATCCCTGCCTCATGCTGTTTCTGTACTCCCCCAAAGCTCAATTCAGAAGCAACAGAGAAGACTCTGCCATGGGGAATAAAAAGGCAGGATGTCTTTTAAGCTCTGGCAAGAAAAAAAAAAAAAAAAAAAAGGAGGAAAATAAGTCTGGCTC
Organism: Corapipo altera; assembly: GCF_003945725.1. Taxonomy (NCBI): domain Eukaryota; kingdom Metazoa; phylum Chordata; class Aves; order Passeriformes; family Pipridae; genus Corapipo; species Corapipo altera. The sequence goes on along the minus strand of NW_020884891.1, from coordinate 6,011,695 downwards.
CTGCACTGATACAGGTCTGAGGCATCACTCATCCAGTTTGCTTCAACTGCATCATTGTCAGGACCTTCTGAACAAGATGGTGACCCAACACTGCAGGTGGCAACTGCAGATCTATTGCATTGAAAAATAAATGTTTTGTAGCCTTCCAGGAGGGATACTGGGGTGATTTTATCACCTACATGCCAAAGAATGCTCAGGGCTAACAAGCTGCTAAGAGAAATGCTGGAAACTTGCCTTGGCAGGAATCTCTTCCTCATCTCTCCACAAGAAGTTCATGGATCAAATGACACTGCAGCAGTGTCACACAAAAAGGTCTTTAATACCCTTCTGTCTGCAAAAGGGACCTTCAAGCAGATAAGCTCCCCATCCAGCACTGCCATAGGGATGTGGAAGCCATCCCAGCTCCAGGGGCAGGGGCTGTGCTCAAAGCCCTCTGTGCTGCAGTTGGTAGGAGCAACAGAAATGGGGCACAACCCCAGAGCAGCCCCCAGGCTGCCCGAGAGCACAAAAGGGGCTGAACAGAGCAGGGCAAAGCAGCAAGCCAGCAATCATTAGCCAGTTATTGCTTGCACTGAGGCAATGTTTTATCTTTTTAAAACAATTTCTGTACTCTACTGTGCTGTGGAGCACATCTGTCCCCCTGTGGTACCCACACTCCAGCCCCAGCCCTGCTTAGCAAAGGACCAGGAACCAAGGTTGGCTGAGATGCCTTCAACAAAGAGATGAAGACAACAGAAGAGGAAAATAGCAATGCCTACAGCTGGGTATAGGTCAGAGGAGAGCAAGGGGAAGGACCAGCAGCAGAACTCTGTGACCTGCGATTGCAACTGATAATTGTTTCCTCTGCTTTGAGCAGGAGCTGTACCAGAAACTTTTATATGAGGGTTACTAATTTCTGGCTTGTAGTCCCATGTGACAGCTGAGCCCAAAAAGCCTAACAAAGCAACAGGCACATGCTCTGCTGAGTCCATCCAGCTGTGCCTGGGGAGAAGGAACTTTCCTCCCTTTGCATCCTTTGCAGAATAGGGCATAACAGCCTTCACTCCTGTCTGCAAACACCACTCTGCTCACAGTTAGTTTAATAGCATAATTCTTAATTCAGGCACATGCATGAAGTGTGAAACAGATCCTGTGTGCAGAAAGTGGTATTTACTAACGGAGATCATTTTTCCAGCTGATGGACTGGAACTGTTCCCACCGTGTGCTCTAATGCTATACTACTGACAGAGCAGGCATTTTCCTGCTTTTCCTATATTTCCTCTATATCCCAAACAGATGGGTTGTTGGACAGTTAGTCACCTGAATCTGCCACATTAGAAGCAACAGGAATTTCAATCCAGCCCAAAAATCCACCTTGTCCTTTATAAGGCTTCTTTCAACAGACCCCCAGGATCCACCTCTAATACTGATAGGCAAGCAAGGCAAGACAGAATAGCTGTCCCAGACATCAACAGGGAAGAGTTATTCAGAAAGAAAACATGTTTTCTTCAGTTAAAAAATAAAATAATGCACAAAACAGGAGTACAGCTCATTCAGTCCAATAAACCCCACATGCTGAGTTACATCAGTACCTGTGAGTTCCCACCAACAGATCCTCTATAAGGTATTTCCACACTTCAGATTTGTTTTCTTTTCAGGAAACAAAGGATTTAGGGCTAAAGCAAACATTTGGTTGCCAGCATTGCCTCTGTGTTCTCCACTATCAGATTCAGACACATTTTTTTCTCACTGAGTTAATGTTGAACAGACTAGCTGTGATTGCCAGTACCCCATCAACTGCTCCTTGCCATATACAGAGATCCAGAGCCACCCTCCAAAGGAATATGCTAATATCTGTCATTCAGCTGAGAAGAAAGAGGATCTAAAATGTTATTAAGGATGAACAAACCCAGTTCTTTGGAGGGGGGCTGAAGCTGATGACTGACAAACAGCCGGCTACAAAAATGCATCGAACTTATCAAGACAAAACGTGTAATTGTGCACACACGATGCCACATATGGGGCATTCCAGCACAGCCAGCCATCTGCAGGAAGGGAATATTTTAAAGTCACTCAGAAAACAAAAAAGAGGGGGGAAAAAAAGGGGGCATTTTATTGTTTCCCCTCTCTAGTTTTCATCTCTTGCATCAATTTTTACCAACAATTCCAAGAGGGATGACATGTGCTCTGGTTTGAAAAGCTTTCTTCTTCTCATGTTACTGAAATGAGCGGTTTTTAAAAAGGGGAGCTGTGTATTTTGGTCAGCACAACCACACCACTGAGCAGCACAGGGCACAGGACAGAAGCTGGGAAGCAAAGTATAAGCAACAATTTTCAGACAAATAACTCTATTTGAAGTGCCTGATTAGTGGGGCAGGTTCTCCCTTCTCAACAGTTATTATTCAAGCAAGTCCAATACAGACATTTCTGTACTGCAAAAGATAAACAGAGCAAGAGGAGGATGCTGATTTGGCTAGCATCTGGCTAGTGGTTCAGTGTGTTGCCTTTGTGAATAGCCGTAGCCCAAATTACAGGCTACATTCTGTTCTCTTACACCAGCCACATCAACACCAGCATGAGTGGTATTCTGGGTATAAAACCAGGCAAAGTTTGAGGCAAGTTTCACAAGAATTATTCCCCTTTAAAGTAACTTTCCCCTCTTTCTAGTCTGACCAACCTCAATGCTCCAGTGAGATCCAATTCCATTTCATACCCCCTAGTCAAAAAAAAATTTCAAACAGACTTGAACAGAACCGCTGTAATTAAGCAGCCTGCTCAGGAAGCACGACTTCAACAGTAGAAGCAGCAAAGTAAGTGCCTGCAGTCCTGTTAAAATTAGTAATGGCTATCCAGAGAGAAAATGCTGCCCAGGATTGCCAGTTTCTTTCCCCACCTCCCCGAGCCCTACCGACCCTGGCAGGCTGTGCTATTGGGATTTTCCTATTATTTTAATTCCTTTTATGTGATACCTCAGAAAAAAGGTAACCAGCAAAGTCCCTTCAGTCTGTGAAGTGCAAGTATCCGTCAAACTGACAGCAGAAGCAGCACAATCCCCTTCAGCCTGGATAAACCCTGTTACAGAGCACGTGTCTCCAGCCGCTGCCGGCTCCAGTGTGTCAGCTCTGAGCCAGAGCTCCCACATGGGGATGCTGGAGCCAGCGGGTGGGAATGGAGGGCTGCAGTGCTCCCAGGAGCTGTCAGAGCACTTGAAGGGGCACATAGTGATACACATCTGGCCATACATGCACTCTCCAAATGCCATCATATCCCACAACACAAGGAAATTTGGCAACAGACTCAGCAAGCTGTGATGGAAAGGCAGGGGAGAGTCTGGAGTCCTCCTCAGAGCAGAGCCCCCCACCAGCATACCTTGAGCCCCCTCACCAGAAGCACATATAGTGGATGCTCCTCGAGGCAGGAAAGGTGCAGGCGAGACAGGCTGAAACCTCACTCAGCAGTGACAAGATCAACACAAACGGATCTTGTCAAATGGATCAGCAGGAAAAGCAGCACAGAGAGTGGGTCTGGGACAGACAAGCACATTGTTCTGCAGCAGAGGGTTTATGATCACTGAAGCCGGTGCTCACTGTGTGCCCTCTCAAAACAGTAAAAATAAAGTCACAATGCTAAAAATTGAGGCCATTTAATAAAAAAGGCAGATTCGTTTTATTTGTCTCCTGACATCTTAGACTGTAAGGCAAGACTGGGTTGGGTTTTCAAGCCTCTCCCTGCATTTACACAGGCTAAGTTTTTGTTTGAGAGGAAAAAAATTTTAAAAATAAGAAACCCAACCCTCTTCCTTGATTAATTGTATAAAACTGTGAGCAAGGATTTTCCTTTAACAGCATACTAAGTGTTGTAAGAAAGCTACCACTCCTTTTAACCAATAAGCTCTCAAGTGCCTAAATGGAATTAAACAATCTTTTTAACAGCTAAATTCACAAGAGCTTCTGACTTCATGAATGTTTCACTAATTTCAGGAGAAATGTTCAAACTTCTGTGCAGGCTAGAAAAAGCTTCAGCACTGTTAGGAGGCCATTTGGGACTTGGTATGCAATCTGCATTTTAAGACATGGGAATGACAAGCTTTGCTAAACCCTGACCTTGACAGCCGTTGTGTGTTCATAAGGGATTTTATCTCAAATGTCACTTAATGCTCTGTAATTATCACAGCATTCAACAGCACCCAACTAGTTGCTGTGCTTATTTGCAGCCTTTATGTTAGAGAACATAACTTTTGGGGGGTTTAATCCTTCAACATGGATAAAGAACAACCATACCTTCATCTACCTGCAAACCTGGACAAAACACAAGGAGGGACAGGAATATCAGCAAGCAAAGCCTCAGACCACCAAATAGAGGCATTGCATTTTAAACAGAATTTCATTCATATACTGGTCTACATCCCTTAACTTAGAAGCTTTTCTTTGCATTGCAGAAAACTGTAATGAAAACTCACAACCTTGCGTAGCCAACTCACTGGTGTGCCAAACACACAGCACCCAGGACTCTGAGATCAACGTTACCTTCTTGTGCTTCACGTACTTCTCTGCAGCTCCTCCTTCCCTCCACAAAACCACTCAGAGCCCCCAAAGCACTGACTGCAGTCACACCAGCAGACAAAGAGAGGCACTGAACCCACAGATTTTAGGAGTTCGGAGCCACGCCCGTGGGCAGCCACCACTCCCTCCATCCAGCATCAGCAACTGTCTCACATAATTAGGTTTAAGTGATATTTATGGGTGGAGGTTTTAGGATCCACCTCCTCAGGTCCACAGATCACACACAGAGCTGGGTACCAGCTCACTGGTTCTTGCCAGGGGCCATCCAGGGGTTCGTTCAAGGACAGGAATGGGACGTCTGCCCGAACAAGGAGATCATACAATCACAGAATACATTTGTTTGGAAAAGAACTTTCAGATCACTCAGTGCCACTATTAACACAGCACTGCCACGTTCACCACTAAACCATGTCCCCAGATGCCACAGTGACACTACTTTTGAACACTTCCAGAGATGGTGATTCCACTACTTCCCTGGGCAGCCTATTCTAATGCCTGACTCCCCTTTCAGTGAAGAAATTGTTCCTAATACCCAATCTAAACCTCCCCTGGTGCAATCTGAGGCCATTTCTTCTGGTCCTGTCAGTTGTCACCTGGGAGAAGAGACAGACCCCCACCTGGCTCCAACCTCTGTCGGGGAGTTGTACAGAGCAATAAGGTCACTCCTCAGCCTCTTTTTCTCCAAACACCCTGAGCTTCCTCAGCCATTCCCCATCAGACTTGTGCTCCAGTCTCTTCCCCAACTCCATTGCCCTTCTCTGGACCCACTTCAGCACTTCAAAGTCTTCCTTGCAGGGAGGGGCCCAGAACTGAACCCCATAGTCAAGGTGCAGCCTCACCAGTGCCGAGTACAGGGGGACAATTGCACGTGCTTTACTTGCACCTTATTAGTTCCTTTACAGCAAAAGATATGTTTTAACATATTTCTTGCAGTACAACTGAAAGAGACAAATCAAGTTGCTGTTGACTTGTCACTTTTCCCCAGCAAAACACAAATACTCAAGAAATAAAATTCATGGCATGGATTCTAAGCTGTGCCAGGTGATAACCACAAGTCCAGGTTTTACTCCTGGCTGTGATCAAAATCCCTCCAGTGATGAGCCAAGACAGACCCACAGTCATTCTGCAAGAGCTGACTTGGGGCTGGGAGTGGACATGAGCTGTGAGGCACCAGAGTCTGAGACCAAGACAAGTGGCAGCATTGGGAAGCTGGGTGGGTTTTGTTACTGTTATGCATACTGAGTTAAAAAGGGAGACAAATATGAACACTAATATATTTTGATCATGAATTAAACAGAAGAGCAGAAGTGTGCTCTTCAGAAGGGAGTGTTACAGGAAAGTAAATAATGAGGCACATAGCCAGAAACAGGCTCAGATCAAAGAGAGGTTTACAGACAAACCAGACAGTTCAGTGCAGATAACTGTAGAGTAATGACGACTTTGATGAGTCTTTATCACACACGCCTCTGAGTCAATGACTGTAAGAAATAACAAACAAGAGAGGAAGGCTCTGCTGACACTTGTGTACATCATTAATGAAGAATGAGGAACTGAAAACACAAACACCCCAATGCTGAGAACAAACACAAAAAAGCTGCATTTGAGGAAACTCGGGGCAGCCCCAAGGTAGGAAATGCACTCCACAAAGTAGACAGCATTCAAAATGTTCATATGTCACTTCAAATATCAAACCCTTCTGCATTAGAATCATGCCTGTTCAAGGCATTGCTCACTGGAGGGTGGTGTCAGAGGCAGAGATTCATCACATTTAACGATGCCAGGACAAAGCTTAATATTTCACAGTTATGTGCAGTTGGACATTACTATACCCCATGAGCCCTATATGCCCTAAATCATCTCTGTTAACTCATGTATTCTGCACGTGGCATTGGGTAATCATTTCAAGCTGGTTCTATTGGTTTAACTGGTTCCCCTTGTAAACTTACTGACCCAAGTTAATTCAATAAATTGAACAGAAAAATTCATGCACATGAACGGCACTGGAACAGCAAATCACCTCTTCATATCAATCCTGTGTGTAAATCAGAATTTAGGAAGAAGGTGTCTCCGAAAACAGCAACACATCAAGGCAGAACAACAGCAGGACTGATAAAGAGAGAACAAGAGGGGTGAGAGGGAGCCAAGTACAGGAGGGACACATTATAGAAGCAAAGCTCACTATAATGGGAGGTGCCAGTCCCAGGGCTGGGGCAGTGATCTGAGCTGCAGAGGCAACTTGGAAACTGCAATCTATGCCTCAAGAAGGCAGCTGAACCAGATGAGCTCCAGACATCCTTAACAGTTTAAATTATTCAGTGAACAGACTGGAGAGGTCAGACCTAGACAGGAGGCTCCTAAGGGGCAGATTTTTTTCCTCTTACACCTCTGTTGAATGCTCAGTGGGGATTAGAGCACTCTCCAACTCCGTACTCCTCCAGCAATTCAGCACACCGAATTTCGTGTGCCATCTCCAACATTTCACTTTGCATATTCACCATAGGAATATTTTAGTCTCTCCCATCCCTGAATCACAAAGTCCAGTCCAGGTTGGGCCACTCTGAATCACAAGTTTTATTTGTATGTGCAAACACGTGAGGTCTGCCAAGGCACAGTCACTCCTGAGACCAAGCACAGCATCAGGCCTCAGCATCTCACATAATTCAGTTTTCTGCACTTTAAAAATAAAAAAAATAATAATTACACACACAGGCACCTGGTCAGTAAAACTATGCCAAGTGACAATCCAGTGGTTTTAGTTTCACAGCTCCTTCAGAGGCATACCCAGGACTCAGCAGGAGGTCCACAGATTAAAACCCCTGGCAGGGACATTTCTGCAGACTGACCACTATTTCCTTGTGCAAGAGACAAAGGAAGCCTCAGAAAGAGGCAGCAAGATTCACATTTTCCCATGAGAGGGGAGCAGGGAGTAAGCACACCAAGGGATGTGTGTCCCTGGCATGGGACACACAGCATCCCACATAGCATTCCTGAGTCCCAGTGGGCAGACAGGGGTGGGGAGGACAGCACAAAACCTGTGGGTCATTATCCTCTACAATAAAAATGCCATCCTTGCTTAACAGCATTTAAGGAAGGAAAGAAAGCACCCTGGGCATAAAACAGGATTTAGCTGACTTTTGCAAATCATCTCTCTGGTGTTATTGCTTAATGCATAGCAGACACCCAAAGTATGTGTGGTTGTAAGGAACACTGGTACTCAGAGGGGCCAGGGAGTGGCACAGCACCCCAGGTTGACTGGGGGCACTCCTACTTCCCACTCCTTCCTCTGATGGAATAGGGAATTCTCCTAGGACCTCGCTGAGGAGGGAGATTAAAAAAAAAAACCCACACACAACTCAAATTTCTGGAAAACAAAACTAGAATTCAAGATCATCTGACAAACTGGAGAGGCAATTAAATTAGCTCAACCAAGAACCCAGAGATATCATCCACCAGGAGCCACATGGATCAACACACACCAGGATAGGCAGGAGCACAGCAGAAAAAGCACTCAAGGCTGTTCAAGTGGCAAAAACAGGCAGGCATGAGTGGTGATGCCAAGTGCCACAGATAAGACAGGAGAAATTTGCCCTTCTCTGCATCATCAAAGGGTAAATATTAACTGGATATCAAATCCACTCTGCTGTGCCAAATGTTAAGAAGTCATCCATGAGTATAGACCTACAAGAAATAATTGTAATATTTAGCCTACAAGACACACAATGCAAAGTCAAAAGATGGTTTAAGTGAAAAAGGTGATCCCTGCTGCATCTCTTCTTTCCCCTCCTCCCTGGAAAAGCATAGTAAGGAGTAGGCTGAAGCACAGAAAATTCCATCTCCTGGGAACTGCCAGCACAATGCTTAACAGCTGTATTTGCTGACCAGTTTATGGTAGCATGGGACTCCTGGGACTAAAATGCTGATCAGTCAGCCCAACTGCTGCCTGGCAGCCCCCAGGGAACACATCATTCAGTGCAAGAAAGTCACCAGAACATCCTGGTTGTGTTTCTGGAGATCACTCCTCTTGAAAAAAAAAAGGCAGAAAGGTCAACATGTAAAAATCTACCTCAACACAGACAACACCTTGGGGTCTCAGAAATGAAAACTTATTAGAAAGCTGTCATGTGAGCCACATCAACACAATGTTTGCAGTTTTAATAAACTGACAGCTGCCTCTTGGGATTTTTTTTTCCTTGTATGACACAAAAAACCCAAAACCCTATCACCACTTCAGAGTTGAACTCTATATAGCTTCTCCAAACGCTGTGGTCCATCCACACTGCTGAGTGACCTGAGCCAGAGAACCAGTCCTGGTCCTTGTGCTGAGTGGTGCAGGCTGCCTTCCACACAGATCCCTGCTCAAGTGCCACCCCTGCTCCAGGAACTCTGACCCACTCCAGTCCAGGGACTGGGGACAAATGAGGGCACTGAGGCACCAGTAGACTTGTGCAAAAGTAATACAGGGAAGAGTTAAAAAATAACACATCAGAAAAGGAGCACCCAGAGCTGCATTTCACAGAATAGGAACCCACTGATGAGCACTAAAGGGCACATCCAAAAGCCCAAAGTCAGTTGCAGAGCTCACATTTAGAAATATTATGCAATTTAGGTCATTGCAACAACACAGTCCCATTCCTATAGCCACAAGGAGAAGGTCAGGCAGGTTCTGCCTCATTGGTTTTACCGTCTTTCTGGTGGAAAATGTTGTTACATGAAAGTCTGGGGGTGGTTTCCAGTGCAATGTCAGTAGTTGTTTAAAGTAATTGTTACTTATCATACAAATTTTATCTGAACAGCAGCAGAGTAGCATTTACCAGCAACAGAGACCCCTGGAGATCCACACACAGGTACAAGTCACGGTAGAGTGGCACCTGTGATCTGAGCTGCATGTTCTCACTTACGAACATCAACATCTTGGTTACAACTCATCTGTCTCCCTTATTGCCCAAGCTACACTGGACAAACAAAAATGTGACCTCATGCCATGCTAATGTAATCAATATTTCATGCAAGGCAGATACAGGTTTAGATGGTCTGTCCAAATGGAAATCTGAAATATAAAGTAAAGCTCCCTTTAGAGCCTGGCATTAGCAAGCCATTTCACAAGGAAGGGAATTTTCAGTAAATTGCACATTTAATTTCCACGTTATGGGAAGTGGCTTCCCTTAGTTCTTACAACAGTCACCTCTTGCTATTAATGACCACAAGCAATGCAGTGACCCTTATAACATCTGATTTCACAGCAAATATTTTAATTTCTGAAGGTGAAATGTGAGACATACTCTCCTATAACACTTATCTTTATGGTTCTCTTAATTCTTTAGGATTTATCGTCTCCACTAAAAGCACACAGAGCATAATTGAAATAGATTTTTCAAGATATATCTGAAGTATTTTAACCTACCTTTCCTTGTTAGCCCTTTATATCATATTATTCTAACACAGGAAAAAAGTATTTTCACACTAAGAGTTCACCAGCAGCTTTTTAAACTTAAAAAAATATAATGGCTTTACAAAAAAAAAATTGGTTCTGGCAGCTAAGATTTTGAGAAATCAGAACTTGAGGGAGGGCTTTACAGCCAAGATTCTCCTATTTCATCCAAATGGATCAGTCTCTCAAATACAGGCATTAACATTTCTTGAAATTATATCTCAGAAGAAAATGTACAATTTCGGGCATCTTAGAAAGGTATAAACGTGACACTGAATGAGTCTCCAATGCACAGGAAAAAACCTGTGGTCCGAACCAGCCCTGAGGATAGGAGAACAGCATTTTCCAGAAATTTTTCCTGCTTATAGGAGTCCCACTGTGCTCTGGGAGAGGCTGCCACACCTCCAAGTTTGAGAACATAACCAAGACTGGCTTTGCAGCCGACTAAACTTCTGTTTTTCATTGTTGTTTTACGTGAGCTTTTTCCTCCAGAAAAACAATATTGAGACAAAAAGCACAGTTTGAGGAATTAATGACTTTTCCAGTGTTATCACTGCAGCAATAGGGACATAGGCAAACTCAAAGCAAGCTCAGTTCTGATTTATGTTTGATATTTCATTTAATTGAATTTTTGCAAGAAAACTGTTTTCATTATTGAGAAATGGACCTCCCATCATGCAAAGAGGGAGGGAATCAAATGCTTAAACTCTGTCTCATTTAGCAGTGACACTTCAGGAATGAACAATAGCTTCGTACATAAATTTGCTTGTTTGGCTGCCACAGATATGAATTGTCAGGGCATTCTAGAACAAAAGAAATGACATGTCAAAGCAAATCTATAGTTTAGCTAATCAAAATGCCATGTTTTAAATATTCAGATTGTTTTACACCAAAAGGCAACATTTATCTGAAAGCACATAAATTGACAGGAAATCCAAGATGAAAGTGGAATGCAGACAAAATAAAGATTTTCAAGTAAATACAAGAAATTTATTTCTCTGTGCACTTTATCAACCACCACTTCTCCCCCTTAAAAACAAAACCCAGACCAGCACATCAAAAAGCATATCCCCTTCCACCTTTAAGCAATGAAAACATTAAAGCCACCTAAAGCAATTCAGCTAACAAAGCTGGTTCAGCATTTTGCATTGCTCAGACTTGGTTATAGCACTTTGTAAAGAGTGCTTGCAAGACCAAGGGCTGAGCTTCTTCCCAGTCTTTCCACTATGTTTTATCCAGGTACTGGTTTCCAGCTTCCAGAGCTCAGAGTGCTACAGCTGATAGGAAAGGGAAACATCGGGTATCTCAGCAAAGCTTTAACTTGCTTTCTGCAGGCAGTCTGGGGAGAACAAGCACGAGGGGATGCGTTTGGTGACTGACATACACACACTCTCTTTACCTGTAAGCAGGTAAAGGCATATAGACACTTCCAAGGGTACTGCAGCAGAAACTTACTTAGCTATGAGAAAAAAAAAAAAAAGGAATCAGGCACAAATTGCTCATTTTGTGAGTCCCCTGCAGGACTCGTGCTGATTACAGCCAGCCTCCTTGCACCCCCTCAGCAAAGAATTTATCAAGCCCCTTTTCCCCCCTAGACCTCTCTACTCCTACCAGCCTGCTCTGAAGTTACAGTAAAACTTGTCAGATCCAAAACCTCATTATGCAGGCACAACAGCTCGCTGTGCTTTGCCGTTCCCAGCACAATGCCCAGTTGTGGAAGCTTAACATTATCTCTTAAAAGTTAAGCCCCGTTCGTTTATCATCTATTGCCAGAACTGTTACTGGGTTGCTAAAAAAAACACTCCAGAGGAAGACTTTTACAGCAGTTGGTCTGTTTCCTGCTTCTCTGTGCTTGGGAGGTTAAGTCCATTGCCAGAGCTTTCCCATCACAACATAAACATGTTTCAGAGTCTGTAAAATCCCCCTAAGCCCACTGAAGGTGTTGGTGCTGTTGTGAATCTCACCACTGCCCATGTTCCACAGCCCACAAACCTGCAGATAAGCTTCCTGGAAAAACATCTACTCTCTTCTAGTCTGCCACAGCACAGAGAGCTGCTACATCCTAGAGGCACACAGTAAAAGCCACGAAAGGTCAAACCCAGACTTTAGAAGAATTTCAGGAGCTGGGCTTCAGAGTTCATTAATGAGCTGGGAAACTCAACAGATTAACCAGAGTTCAGGAAAGTGCAGCTGGGGCCCATCTCCACAGAGAATGGAGCAGCATTAACTGGTTGCAGTGCTGTTTGCCATAAGGAAAGTATACCATGCCATCAGGTACTGTGATTATCATAACATTCTTCTGCACCTGTCACTTTTAGCCCATCTTCTATCAGGTCCCAAAATCATCCCAAAATCATCACCTGCCTCCCAATTGACTCTTTATCCCACGTGAAAAAATAATTCAGTTTACCAAAGTCCCTGCATAAAACAGGTTTTTGCATACCCATCCAGCATTTCTGTCCCACTGATTCTGGAAGAAGGGGATTTCCACAGACCACAGTCCCCAGCCCAGGAACCAGCAGATGTGCAAGAAGAGCTGCAGAATGAAGCTTCAGAAGAGACAGCACCTGCTTACAGAAAAGACACCTTTTTGTTAGGCTAAAAGATCTGGGTCTTTTCTACAGGAGGCTTTAGGATCACTGCATTCTCGACTCAGCAACAATAATTTATGGCAGTCTAAAGTCACAGACAGCAAAGTGACTTCATCGCTAGAAAGGTCTTGCTGAGTCTGCAGAAGAGCACGGTGGGATCAGCGTGCCCATCACCGTGCAAATGCCAAGCTCTATCAGCAGCACTGAGAGTTGCTGCTGATTTCCTGAGAGATGTTGCTCCTGTGGCCCTTCCAGTAAGTGGCTGCAATGGTAAACAAGAAACCCATAGATACTGCTGCATTTAGTGCTGCTGGGTAGTGACGCCAACTGGAGTTGAAAACAAATGGCACTAGGAGCTGTGTCTTATTTCTCCGATTCCCCAAGAAGCTGCCCCTTAGCAATCTGACAAACCTGGCAATTCCAAATGACTTAACACTTCTTGATCCCTCCAAGTGACAGCTAAAAGGCAGCATCTAGCACTTTGGGGCTTTACTTTGGCTATAGCTGCAAGAAAAAACATTCATAAGATCTTTAACCACAGCTATGAAACAAAGAACCTTTTAAATGTTTCTTCTTACCAGTTTGAATAACAAACATTTCTCAGAGAAAAGCATCTCTCCAGCCTCTCCAGCAAGGGCTCAGGCAGATGGTATGCCTGCTCAGGAGTTTTCTGTACTTTGAAGAAGGGCACAGGACTGACTAAAGCTCTGTTCACTGCATGCCCAGGGCTCTCCTGCCCCAAACCCACCCTGCCCAGTCTTCCAGAAACTAAACCAGGCACCTCTGAGCACTATCACCAGATGCATTTCACTGGGGTTCTTGGTCTTCCGTTTTAAAGGACTAAAAGTTCTGTGTTACTGGGAACCACACCATTTTTTTAATTCTGAACCTGTCTCCCACAGAAGTAGTTCAGTAACAAAGGCACTGTTGTAAGTCACCGTATAGCTGTGATACAGTCACACCTCCCAGATTGGACCAGGGCTAGGACAAAAGATTGCCCTCTCCTAAAGCAGTGAAGCCATGCTACATTTGGAAGCATTATTAGACTATTTAGTTCTTTATTAATAGAGCCATTGAGATTTATAGCCTACAGAAAAGCGTTGTTCAATCAACAAGGAGCAACCAAAGTGAAAAAGCATTAATGTTACCACTGAGGCAATTACTGTAACATGATCACAATTCCTACGCATCTTTAATTTTTTTGCCGACACAACAGATTCTGTAATACAAAGATCCCTGTTTCATTAAAATAATATGATTTGTAGTAATAATACGAGGTGGATGAAACAGAATCCAGTCTCTTAACACTTGAGCATTGCTTTCCCTTGGGGGATATCAGTACACAAAACGGGGGTTCCAGCAAAGTGCTTGTAATCCCAGAAGCTGGTGCACCTATTAAACACTTAGCAAGGCTCCAGCAGAAAGACAATCCCAGAGACAACAGTCTCAACCAAGACAAAAATCCCAGTCCTGGCTCTCAGGAGAGGAATGCTGGTTTAGCTCCATTGAACATCTTATCTACCTGGAAATCCAAACAGGCAAGAAAATGTCATCACCCTCCAAAGACCAGAGCAGTGATTCTCCAGTCTCACATGGCTCCAGCAATGCAGTCTTGGGCAGGTGACCAGTTTGTCACAAGAAAACCAATTCCCTGGGGCCAGCTCTCCTTCTGCATCTCTTCTATTCCAGGGTGATATTTTCCTTCGGCAGTCTTGAAACTCAAACCCAAAGGGATGGGAATGCCTTGACTCAAGAAACCCATCCGAACTACTGCTTCAAAATTTTATGGGGTTTTTTTCTTCCTTCTTCCTTTTTTGGGGGAAGGAAGGGAAAGATGGGAGCAGGCAACAAGAAAACAAGCTGTTCTAACTAGAAGATAAAAAAAGAGGAAGATGAAGGAGATTTCTATTAATGGAAAAAGTTTACTACACTGCAATCATCACTTTACTGATGGATCAGATCTTATCAGGACACTGGATATCTCCATTCATCTCCCAGTGAAATTTTATCTGGGACTATGGAAGAGCTGCTCATGGGCCATAGTCCTACCTCAGCACAGGGTTTTTGATGAACTTTACAACTCATAACATTCTTCATTTAATACTTCACCAGACTGCATAAGGGACTCAGTCTTGTCAGGAAGAGACAGTTGCAGCAGGGAGAGGAATGTCTGTGCTGTGTAGAGTCAGAGACGTGCAAGCCACATGGTCAGTCTGAGTTTCAGAGCTATGTAAAAGAGAAGGGAAAAGTGACTCCATTTCAGGACCAGTGCTGATCTCTGGATGAGGACAAAGAAGGAAGAAAGAGGGATGAAAAAATTCCCAGAGGGGAGAAAAAACCCAATCTCAAAGAACAATTTGCTCATTATGCTTAGGACTTGAGAGTGAACCTATCCTTTTCTTGCACCAAGGCAGCAGAGAGCTGCTGACCCTGTCCATGCAAACAGACTCCCTGCTGTAGCACCCCCCCCAGTGAACACAGTCCTGTCCCATGTCTCTCCAGGTCCTCTCTTTGACAGCCAGTTTTTGGCTACATGCAGACCTCTGACATGATGCTGTTCTTGTACAAAGCCACAATTCCCCCTCGTAAAACTCACACCAGTGCCCTGGCACCTGCTTTGGCCTCCAAAGAAAAGAGCAATCAGAGGGACAACACTGCTGTGCAACTGACTGACTGGTATCATATCATCCACACGCGCCTCCAGAGGGTGTCACGAAATAAAGCAAGAAAGGAAAACAAGAAGCACGCACAAAGCTCAGCCCTTCCCATGGAAACCCCCCGTTGGATGCCCTGTGGGAAGCCCCAGTTCTATTCATGAGCCAGGGACCCAGGCAAGAGCAGCTCCACAGACCTCCTCGGTCATGTTCGCTGGAAGGCAACAGCTTGGGTTTATGAAAAATGGAGGCTGTGACATTTGTTTTTTTGCTGAAACAGATGTTTTTAGCTGGCAGGCATTTTTCTGTCCAGTTCTCAAATTGATTTTTTCCTGGATGTTCTACACAGTGCCACTGTTCCTGCGTTATGCACTGAAAATATTTACAAAGGCATCAAAATTAACTCTTGGTAGGACTTTGGCAAGCAGGGAAGGGAGGCCAAAAGAAAGCAATTCTACATGTGGAAGAGAAGTTGTTTCCTTTCACTGCAATCAAAGAAACAGAGAAACTGGAGGACCAGCTCTGAAGTCAAATAAGATGAATGGCAACTAAAGCAAGAGCCATAAAAACACCCATAAAAAGTAAGTTGCCATAAGGGAAATACCCGGTTCAACACCTCTCCAACAAGGTAAGCATAATAAACTCACTCCTAACACGGACACCAGTTTATTTTTTCAGGTGCTACCTAAATACAAAACCAGGGAGAGATGCAGGAGAAGCAGCACTTAAATTAAATTCCATCTGCTATGTAAATAGACTTGTTTGTTGATGGAATTAGTTGCATGATTTAGATCAACAAAATCTGACCTTAAACAATGAAATTAACATCCAAAAGCCAGTGTTCCTCCTTCCCTGGGGGCTGCAGCAGTTTCTCTGCAAACCCCTTTCTCAGAAGTGATTCCTCCTACACTTGTCTTGGCACCTGTCAGAGACTGTGTTTTATTTTACTTTGCACCAATGCAAAGAGGTTCTAAACATTCTGGAATTAAAACGATCACAAAACATGAAAGTGCTTATAAGGCATTTCCACATTCTCATCTGGCAAGTGAGTGGTTGATTTACAAGCCAGCTGTCAATACAGAACAATTGCTCACCTCATTTTACAGGAAAGCAAAAAAATACTAAAAAAAAATAAATACTTGCAGTGCAGAATACTATGTAAAATTGCTTTTTTCCAATATGGCAATCAGCAGTGTGTGTTCATCTGTGACCTGTCAAGGAGAGATGCTTGTTTAGCTTTCAGATGAGCACCCAAGAGCTGGGACCTGCTAAGCGAATAACCAGAGACCACCCCAAAGCTTCCCCTCCTGCAAAGCAATGACCAGCACATCCCTAGAGCTGAAGACCAGCCCCTCCTCTGAGTATCTGCAACTGTGCACTTACTTGTGTCAACACAAAGCGAGATCCCACAGGCTCCACAAACCCTAAACCTCAAAGGAAAGCTAATCCTTGCAGTTAATGTTTATCTAGGCCAGAACAGTTACAGCTCTCAAAGGAAGACTCCAGTTTGGAAGTGTGAAATGTTAATGTCTGCAGAGGATGGATAGCAAATGCTTCACTCCATTCGGATGAAGCCCTTACTAAAATGGAAGGGGAATACAAAAAGCTGTCCCATGCACCCAGGAACACCTCTGCCGCTTTCCTGGAAGAAGGAACTCAAGGAAAGCACAAGGAAGCATCAGTTATATCTGCTTACAAAGCAACAGCAGATGGTGTTGCTCTTTCCTTAAAGAAAACATTCATGCTTTAGGGAACTGTGTGCAAGAGTACTGTATTAAGAAGGGCAAATCAAGTCTTCTGAGAGACAGGAAGCTGACTCTTAAGTCAGTATTTTCAAGCTTGAAGAATCTGGCACTTTCCTGCACAAGGAATCCTCAGAACTGCCTCCTCACCATTCACTACACTGTGCTATTCACCACTTGTCCTGGTGTCTGCAACACAGTCATCTTGGTGCTAGTCTGGGCAGTGCCCCAGGGCAGCCACAAATACCCATAAAATGTCCTGATGCAGTGACACACCAGCAGCAGGAGATGGATGACAAAGGTGTAACACACTGCTCTGGAAAACAAACAGTTCCCAGTTACAGCTACATTCCCCTACCACATCCACTGGAGGTACCTGCACAGGGTCTTCCCCTCCAGCTGGCCTATGGGGACACACGAGACAAAACCTGTCCTCATTCCTGACCAAGCACCAGCCCCACTGCTGCTCTCACTGGTGCCAAAGCTCCCCATTTTGGAGACCCCATTCCCAGTGCAGTGTTTTTTACTTTCTTTCTTAACTGCTGCCTGAAGGGGGTTTTTGACAAGCCCCCGACCCAGATCTACACCTCCACCCTTCGTTCTTATTAAAATCCTGGCATAAAACTCTGTACAACAGTATCATAATGCATTAAAATCACAATTATGTAATTGTAAGGATAAGGTAAGTGTATTTTGAAAGAGCAAGTATGACTTAGTCTAAAATGACATCACTACTAGGAAAATAAACAAACCAAGGACACTTCATTCTATACCATCCATTAAGCATTTCAAAGTATCTGGGTGACACCACAGTACTAAGTAACAGACTACTCACTTTCCGATACAATTTGTTTAATAGGCAGCTGAAAACATGAGAAAGACAAAAGGGAGTTTTTATATTCTGATCATTTACATTTTATCTACATTAACAATCAAAAGCATCATAAGCAGTGAAGGGACTGTTGTCAGATATCATTTTGATGACATGCATCCTTTTAAGTGTATCAAGTGTTCCTCATATCATTAGAAGCAGGGGAAAAATTAATAGAATACTAATGGCCAAGCAAGCTCTGAGTACAATAACTATCCCTTTTTTCTGTTCATTTTATCAGCCCATATTTTAGCTCCATTTCTTCTTGAAGACCATTTTAAGAAATAAAATTGAAATTCGAATATGCTGTCTGAGTACTTAATTTTCTCCCATGCTCCACTACACCTGAAGGGCTACCAAAAACATGGGCAAAGTTACTTATCTGTGTACCTCTGGATTCTTCCTTCCCCACCTCCCTTTTTTTTTTCTGCTGTGATGCCGAGACCTCAGCTCTTTGCACGCTCATCATTACACCTGTTTCTTTACATCACCTTTTTTGTCCATACTCAACTGCTGTCACCAGTTTACACTTGGACTGCAAACCTCAGGGAGAAGCAAGACCAGACACAACAGCACCACTGTCCTGGATAGGGACTGGGTAGAAACACTTGTGTGTATTTATAACCCAATGCTACCTCATTGCAATTCAGGCAGACAAGCTGCCCCCTAATCTTAGATTTCAGCAAGAACCTGCATCATCCTTTCCTTAGTCCTAAACCAAGGCTCCCTGATGATCCCTTCCTTTCAAAGGACAAAAGGAAAACCAACATTGAAAAAGTCAGAAAGGACCAACAGCACAACCCTTTGGTATTTTGCTTCCCCTCGTACTTTTTACTGGATCTCTGACTCTTAACAAGTGCACATTTGCACCATACCCAGCTGGTTTTCCCTGCCCTGTATCTCCACACCCTCCCCTGAGCAGAAGGTGAGGAGCAGGATGTGCTTTGCTGTACGAGGTGTATCTCTGCATTGAGGGGAGCAGAGTAAACACAGAATATCACTGAAGAGCAGAGAAAGTCACAGTCCGTTAACTGTAATTAGAGGAAAGACTAATTTATGAAGTAAATAAACTTGGATGCATGTTAGCTCCATACAGTAAGTGCACAGAAGGTAATGTCTTCTGAAGAGTTTCCATCATTCCCTGGTAATCCATGCTTAATTAGATATTTTTACTTTAATGCAGATTTCCTCTCTCTAATATTCCTGCTGTCCTTCCCCACCTCACCCTTTCCCCTAATGTTCGTGGCTTTGTCCTCTGACAAAAGCCCACTGCAATGGGCAAAGTGCCAAGATAATTAATTTTTCAGTAAAAGCCAAGTTGTTGTTTCCTCAGAAACATTTTACACTTCAGAAAACGTCAGAAATGTCAGAGTCCATAAGCAGAAACAAAATCAGAGATCTGCTTCCCCATTAATACTGCATGACCTCCTCAACCATCTCACTCCGGGAGAGGAAGACAGGGCACTCGACAGGGAGCAGAGGAGCCAGCAAAGAGGGGAGGGGGGCCAGGAAGCTAAACAGTGTTAGCCACTGACAGGTTAGAAAAGCAAGCAAGGATAAAATATAAGAGCACAGAACCAAGTACCTCTGCCTTGAGAGCAGGCTGAGAAGCTGGATGCTGTTCAGAACAAGGGGTGTGCAAAGCCCAGAGGAGAGCAGAGAGGCAAGACTTGGTCCTCAGTGCTCAATCAGCCTTAAATACCTCCTCCAACACCTCTGCATGCAGAGGTGGCAACAAAAAATTATGGTTGCCTACAGACAGGATGGAAGAAAAGCACTGTGTTGACTCTACTTGTGTCTCACAGGGATCCCTTAGGCCTCCCCTCAGTGCATCACCCAAAACAAGGCAGGGGGTCCTCGTCAGAAACAACCCTGATTTCTGTCCCCTTTCACCCTTGATCTCAGCTGCTGCTGTTTTACTGCGACCTCAGCTCCAACATATGCACAAACACCCTTCCTGAAGCCTGCAAATATATCACAGTGAGTTATGTGCACTTTCAGACCTCTACAAAAACACAACAGGAGATATATCTCTGCTTCCCCAGGAGAGCCTCGGACACAACAGGTATTGGCCATGGAAGACACCAATCCCACTTCCACAAGAGTTTTATAGCCCTAAAGATCTAAGGGCTCAGGTCACCACCCGATTTCATCACCATTTGGTGTAGCTGATAGCTAATAGTATCAAAACCTGGTATGAACAGGGGAGATTAGCTCTTACCCAGAGTAACTCAAAAACATTTTGGTACAACTTAAAAATCATAGAATCATAGAATTGTTTAGGTTGAAAAAGCCTTCTAAGATCATCGAGTCCAACCATTAACCCAGCACTGCCAAGTTCACCACTGAACCATGTCCCTAAGTGCCACATCTACATGTTTTTTAAATCCCTCTGTGTATCGTGGCTCAAACAGTCTCTTGGGTAGTCTATTGCAAATGAAGTTTTGCTCCCACCTGCTTGGGACGTTTTTGCTTTTTATTGCCCCATGAACCATGGTCAGCGATGTTACTGACAGAATTGAGCAGTGGTTTGTCCACAAAAGGGTGACATCAGGCTCAGTTTGGGCTCCTGCCACCTAAGTGAGGCTCAATTCTTTTTAAAAATATAGTTGCATCTTTCTTTCATTCTCTTATTCCATTTCTTCTCCTCTCCTCTGAGCATGTTAAAGAACTCTAAACATTTTCTGGTACATTCGTAATAGTCAGGTCCTTGAACAGGTGATCATTTCTCAGCCCCCAAACTAAGTTCTCTTGCTGGATTAGTCCCCAAAGAGTTTAAAAAATGGTACTGATATGCCTTCCAAGGAAAAATATCCACACTTACCTTAATTTGCTCACACTGACTCCTGTAGCATAACAAACATGAATAAAGGAGAGGCATAGCCACTTACAGGATTGGAGCAAAAATTTTCATTATAAATGCAGCAGCAAATAAGTAATAAAGTCAAACTTATGAAAGAGTAGTTTATGACTATGGTTTCTTTTGTTCATCTGTTACACAGACTGATTATAGGAAGAATAAAACAGCAACATGGGCACTTGAGAAAGTGTGCAGGACCACAGCAGATATTGCTCACACAGATCCAGCTGAGAGGAGGTGACACATTCCTAACATCATACATACAGAGGATAAAAAACCCTCTCACATTCCACAAGAAAACTCACTTTAACTACAGCTTTGAGTCGCTTCCAAATCTCTGAATGAATGATCACACTTCAGAACAGCACAAGAGCTTTCTGCAAGAGACATTTAGATTAAACATTATAACAGATTACAGGCAGAGCTGGTAGCCCTGCATATTACAGTTGCCTAATGCTTCTGATCTTTAGACCCTATTCCTACTTACCTATAATTTTGCCAAGCTCCAGCCATCTGGACTGCAACTTCGCATGCCTTTTGTCTGCCTCAGGCAAATTTTAATTTCAGCCAAAATGGTTCGACTGCTTCTGAGAACAAGGCAGAGAGGGAAGATTTATCTTTTCTTTTTTGCCTACAGTAAGAAATCCCGCTGACCTTTTCTTTAATTAGCTAAAGCATTTCCCAGATTTTGAAACAGAACTCGACTTTTGACAGGATTTTGTTCAAGTCTGTATAAACATGAACACTTTGGTCACAGTTTAAGGGTTCGGTCAAGTTTGGGGGTTTTTTTCTCTATCTGCAGGAACATACCCAGATCCAACTCACTTTTGCTTCGAGGGGAGGGGGAGAGAATATGAGTTGAATTTTTTTTTTATAGTTTCAACCTTGAAACCTCCTGCTTTTTAAAACAGAGCCCAGGTTTTGGTACATTATTGTTCTTTATTAACTTGAAGACAAAGTGGAAATACGTGGAAGCTGGACACTGGTCCTCCAGCTCCTTGCCTTGCCAGCTCCAGAAGACAAAAGATGTAGAATGTACAAAGTCAATGTTAACCAAAGAGTCTGTACCCAAACCCAAGACCTACAACTTGAATATCTATTGCTACATGCAGTGAACACAAACTAAAAAGGTCTTAATTAGGTTCCTTCTGAATTCCAGTTTTTCTGTCTGTAGAAAAAATCATGCTACTTACTCAGCTGAGCTTGATGAAACAGCATTAAAATATTCACGTGTAATTGAAAATGTTGAAGAGTTTTGTCTTTAAGTGGCATTTTAAAGTATTAAAAAACAGACATCAAACAACAAGGAGGAACAAAACTCATTAAGGGAAATTCATTCAGTGCCCTTACACAAGGGAAGAAGCTTGTGGAAAAACACACATGATGCTATAATCAAAGGTTGTATTCTAATGCACAGGACACGAGAAACCAAATTGAGGTTGCAGAGATCGCCTGGTTTGTTCATAACCTTCATAAACTTTTCACCCTCAATAATGTCCTCCTGATGTAGTTTTCTGAACACAATTTTGTGATCTAGCTGTAGGTGTGGGACAAATCCAGGAGAACCAATGTGCATCTGAAGAGGTTATTTTCTCCCAGATCTGTATCTTCAAGATGCATTTCAGGACCAAATATTTACTTACTAGTGAGTTTAATTACTTTTCATGCTTAGGGCACAGTGAAGCATCACAAGTTAGACAAAGAAATGGGTTTCAAGCTCTCTCCAGTTCAAACTCTGCCTTCTCATTTAATGTGAAGCATTTACTTTTATTTAACAGTAGTAATGCAGTGCACTTTAGAGAGCATCTTCAAGGTAAAAATCTATGCAACCTAGTAAAAAAATAGCATTATACTGTCCATTAGTTAAAGAAGTAGATTCTGAACCACATCCCTTAGAAAATGAACCATTTCCTCAAATGTCAAATGCACTGTTTACTCCTCACTGATAGAAAAATGTGATGTACAGGGTTACTAATATAATTTCCAGGCCGTTATCTAAACAAACAGCCTATGAACAAAGGAAGAGAGAGGAAAAAGCAGCTTATCACCTCCAGCTTTAAAGTTGCTGCAAATTCCAACACAGAAGTGCCATCTCTCAGCAAACACAGAGGAGTTATTCAGTATGGAAACATACCTTTAATCTTCCTCCAGAAATCAAAAGCTCATTTCCAAGGACAGTGGAGGCTCCATCAGCACAAGTGCTCTTCAAGGCAAACCTTTCCCCCTTTTCAAGGCTACCCATTTAAAAGCAGGCACTCTCTTCATTTATTACAGTGCTGCAGCTCACACAAGTTGCAGTAAGCCTGTGACCTGCTGGTCCCTGCAATGTGTGGTTTCCTCTCCGTGCAAGATGACAGAAGCATCTCAGCTCAATCTTGGGTCCCACCCTCAGTGGGCTATAGGAACCCAGAACAGTTGAGCAGATGTGACCTACAGCAAGCCAGGTGCTTGACTGTTCCTTTAGGCACCTGTAGAGTCTCCAGTGTTCAGCCCACTGGCATCCTCCTCCTCTTGTCCCCCATTTCTACAGAGGGTAAAGCCCAGCACACAGCTCACCAAGCAGTCATGCCATCCTCCTGCAGGACCACAGGCAAGAGTAACCACTCCTCCTCCTAATCTCACCTAAAACCAGCTCCTGGGACAGCCACAGATCAGTCTCACACGTGCTGCTCCCGTGTATTCATGTCAGTGCTTTGGCAGATCCAGCCGCGGTTTCCTACATGTGAGAACTGCCCCTGCACAGTCTGATGGCCAAACACCATCATCCCCCTCCAAACAGCTCACAGAGCTCCTCTGCAAAGACAGGGAGGACCACTAGTCACCACCCTGCCCTCCACAGGAGGCTAAACAGAAGACCACCATCCACTGCTGAGCTCTTGCTATTCCCTCAGCCAAAAAAAAAGTCTCTGTTTTCAACGTTCCTTACTGACATACCAACAGCAGAGGCCAACTCCTTATGACTGAAATGCTTACTGTGAGCAGAAATGCTGTGCAAGAGTCAGCACTCTTCTGGTCATTTTTCTCTTTAAACAACACTTTAATTTTTTTTTTAATGTCTTATCTACACAAGAGGAGGTTTAACTGCAGAACTACTCACCAGCTGTGCACCCCAACCCCAGTTCCACCCAGGTGAGGGGGGCAATGCCTTACACCATGCATGAAAATCCTTCTCAGGCCATCTCAGAGGCCTCCATCCAGCTCTCACTAAGTACATAATAATTCCCAAAGGTCTCATAAGAAGGTCAATCATGGCTGTGCAGCCGGACATCAGAGACCGAGCACTCCCCTGACAAATGACAGCATAAATAACAGTCTTAAAAGCCTTGTCCAGAGGGAAGTTGTGCACCTAAATCAGCCAGTGCAGATTTCCCCAGTACAAATGGTAGCTCTCACCCTGCTGTGATCTTGGCTGGCACTCTCAGCTGAAGGACGTGGGATACTATTTTCTTCCATTTAAAGAACTATTTGGAATTTACGAGCCAATGTTTAAGAACAGTTGATAGCTCACTTACATGGG
Source organism: Corapipo altera (assembly GCF_003945725.1). Taxonomy (NCBI): domain Eukaryota; kingdom Metazoa; phylum Chordata; class Aves; order Passeriformes; family Pipridae; genus Corapipo; species Corapipo altera. The sequence goes on along the minus strand of NW_020884891.1, from coordinate 5,987,491 downwards.
AGACTCAAGCAGATTGAAATAATATCATAATTAAAAGGCAATAAAACCATGTGTGTCCTTTCAATATAATTCCTTGGAAATTCAGTAGCAATTTGATTTTATTTTTTTAATGAGATAGATTTGAGAGTATGCATTGATCTGATTAGCCTTCACATTCTTTTCTCCTTTTAGTCTGAGCCAACCTCCTTACATGGATTACTAGGCCTATTTAATTTCCTTTCCCTAAAAAAAGGAACATCATTTTTCACTGTGATCATAATAGGAATTTGACCAATACAAATATGCTGCATTACTGCAATCTGTTAGTCACCAATTTCCTTCAAAGAGAGTGAATTCCAAAGCTGTGAGCTGTAATCCTAGAGGCAGCCTTAGTGTTCTCTGCTGCTTTTAAAATTGCTTATTTATGACACTCAATCATAGATTTTCTGACATGAAGATGACAAATTTGGGAAGAGCTAATCAGCAACAGAATTCATTTGCAATTGATCTACACAACTCTTTGTTTTGCCTTATCTCAGAGGGTTGGGTTTTTTAATCTTCACTTTCTAACCAACAGGTTTATGTGATTTTTTTTTCCCCCCCAAGCACACATTTAGATGATTTTTTTCCAATTAAGTTTGGGTGGGTTTTTTTTTTATATTAGCAGATTAAATATGCAGTGCTTCCTACATCTAATCTGTCATAGAAGATGCATTAATTCCTAGATGCAATACTTCATGGAAATGGATTTACTTTCACACATCAGAATTTTCTCTCATCTCCTGTGCAGCTCTGGTTGCCACGTGCAAACCCACGTGTCCACCTCTAACTCACCAGCGTGACATGGGACAAATGGGCTCAGTCCAGCACCCATCAAAAACACCCAAAGAGGTCCAGCTGCAGTGCACACTGCAGCAACTGCAGATTCAATCTAACACTGCTATATCCAGTGTCAAAAGTTATTGAGCTCATTGCATAAATACACCCTGAAGTATTTTCCTTTGCTGGTCAAGGTATCACCATCCTGCTAACATCACTTTCTGGCACTAAAACAAAGAGAAGGGGGGGAAAAAAAGTAATTTCATCACATTGGTAATTAATTTCTATTTTGTAGCAGTTTTGAACTAATCTATAACACAAAGCAGAGCTGAAAACATTCTCAGGTGTGCTGCAACATTTTTGTTCTCTGCTGGGATGAGCACTGCCTGCCCTGGGCACTAGTGAAGCAAATGCCATCCCTTCCCAAACATCAATAAGTTGGAGATCTTTCCAGTTGCTTATTGGGATCTGTCTCCAAGATGCACCTGGGTCATATTCCTCTGCAGTCAACATGCAAGAGCTTAGATTTCTAAAGCAAAGTTTCTCATACATCCACATGAATCACCATCCATTGGAATCACTATCCCTGAAAGTATTAAAAACCATGTAGATGTGGCACTTGGGGACATGGTTTAATGGTGGGCTGGGCAGTGCTGGGGTAATGGTTGAACTCCATGAACTTAAAGATCTTTTCCAACCTAAATGATTCTGTGATTCTTATAACACCTGCACTCCGAGGGCTGAAAGTAGACACAGCACCATGTACAGCATCCCAGCGTACCTGGATGAAAGGGGTTTTCCAGGTAACATCTCTCCAAGGCACATCAGTCTCAACCAGGCACAGTCCAGCCTGCATCCCCTTCACAGCAGGAGAAAAACCCAAACCCAAACATTTAGATACTGTTGCCACAGAAACAAAACACAAGGAAGATCCCACATCCCCCAGCGTCTCTGCACCATCCCTGCCAGATGTATCTGCTTTACTTTCTAATGAGCAGTACACACCACAAACCTGCCACGCTCATTTCGTTGATATCAAAAGGGATGCAGAAAGCTGGGCTGAGGGAATAAAGCCAATTTCAAACTACTGCAGTTGAGTAATGAAAAATTAGACCAAGATGCTACTATGGCTTTTTGAACATTTTAGGGATAAAGTCCGAAGCTTGAAAACTGGATTGTCAGTGCCTCCAGCATGTCCAAAATTTACACAGGCTTCTACATACCAGATAATCCAAGAGGCACTGCCAGCTATACACGCTCGTGAGGAAAGTTGTCATCTGCCCTCACTGTTTGAGTGGTGTTTTTCACAGATTAATATACTTTCATAGTAGAATGAAAGATTATAAATTGCTAAAATTGATTTCACATCAGCAGTGAAGTCAGAGTGAGTAACACACCTGAGGTGACCCAGTCTACTCAGGGGAACGTGAAACCACAGTGTATTGACAGTTTAATTGGCTCAGCAAGAGTTCATTTCCCTCAGATGAAATGCGCCATTGGCCATTTTATCGCTATATCTTATTGCTGCTTTAAAAGTGAAGCAGATGACAATCTAGCAAAATGTTTTCATTACAGAGACAGCCCCTGTCTTTATTGGTTGGTGCTGGCTTCCTTCCCCCTTTCCTCCCCGGCAACTGCAAACTAGCTCTTGTTTGCATTTTAAGCTCTTTGCAGGATGAGAATGCCTCTATATATCCTTTCAGGACAAGTGATGGAAGATGCTGCCGTGCCCATTTGTGTACTGGAACTACAAAGGAGAAAACACAAAAATTCAGTGGCATCGCTCAGTTCTATAAATACCACATTCAAGGGTAACATGACATTTATATCACCTTACTGCAAGCTAAAAAGATGTCATTTGACTGCTTTATAGCATTAGGAGGCATTTAAAGAATGTTAGTACTTGGACTATCAAAAGACGATAACTTAGAGCTCAAAAGGTAATTACAAAAAACAGCCCACTTGTGGAAGCAGGAGACTCAAAGAAACACCAGAGCTCTCATTCCCTGGTTATCTCACAACTCACACTCTGACAGGGAATGCAGGCAGAGGATCCTGTTTTCCCAGCATGGCTCAGAGTAGATGGGACAGAGGCTCAACCACCACACGGACAACGAGGAGCTACAGGAGATGCCACAGGCATCCCAGCAAGGCCACAGTGCTCCTGCAGATGCCTAGTCCAGACACTTCCCCATCCAAAAGGTCCACATCCCCTGCCCTTCCCAGGGAGGAGCCCCAGGGTGCCCACAGTCAATGCCTCCCTTACCCCTTAGAAGTAGGAAAGCACCATCAGCAGAAAAGCAGCATGAGAGCTGGTAGGGAACAGTACCCTGGCAGCAGAACACACAGGAATTCAGGAATTCCTCTGCACACTTTGAACTGGGGACCCCTAAGCCCAGCCACCAAGTGCAGTGCTTAAAAACTGCTGAAGCAGCACAAAGCCCCTCATTAACCTCCAAGCCTCATTTCATTGATGAGAGAAGATGAGAGAAGAGCATCAGCAGTGTTTAACTGGAGGGGAAAAACACACAGGCAGAACACAGGGAGGGACCTCAACCACACATGACTCCCCAAGGCTGCACCCTTCAAGCCATAAAGGCCCCAAAAGCAGAGAGCAGGGGGCCAGAGACATCTCCTACCACACACCATCTCCCATGGACATGCCAGAGAGTTGCTGCTACCTCTCTGCAAAGGGCATAATGAAGAATCTTCCTACAGCAGTCAATCAATGGGATATCCACCATGGGGTCTCTCTGCATGGAAATGCAGGTGGGAGCATGAGGGGCTGTCAGTGTGGGGATGTACTGCAAGTGAGGATGCAGGGAAACAGCAGCAAGAGCCAACAAGTTCCCTCCTGCAAGGAGGAACCCCAGAGACACACGGCAAGTGCTCCATCAGCTGTGAGCAAGGGCTGTGCAAAAACACACCGGGATGTTGGAAGATGAAGGGAAATGGGAATATCTCAGGGTCAGCATCACAAGGAGCATTGAGAGGCTCCTTGCATGCCAGCACTGTGCTGGCATTGAAACTTCAGGCAGTGAGAGGAAGAAACAAAAGCAAAACTAAACATATTTCAAAATCTCCCTTCCCGGTAGCATGCACTGTCATGCAATACTTCCAAAGCCATGGTTTATGTGGCTCAGGAGGGCAGTTTCATGCCCTAACTCCTGCATGATGGATTTTACAATTTGTTAAAGAAACTCATCAATCCTCAGCAGTCATTTTTAATGCCCAGAGCCTCCACAAACTCCTGCATTTTGCTGATTCCCCAATTTCAAATCATTTGAAATTGCTGCTACTATTACAGCTCTGCTCCTAAAGCTAAGCATTATGGCACACTCCAGACTTCCAGCTTCGTATGCTGGTGTAATAAACAGATTAACTGTGATTTATGAACAATAAGTTCTAGTTATTTGAAAGGAAACATTACCTCCCTAGACCAATTCTGACAACCAGAGATCTCTCATTATGCAGACAGCTCTTTCCACCTACCTGTAATCATCGGTTTAGCACATCGTTATCAACCTGGGAAATGGATCACCATAGTTTTTCACTACAAACTTTGTGCATCCAAAGCATCTGGCAGGAAGCACCACCAAAGGCAGAGTACCAGCCTGAATTGACCCAGTGAGACAATTCCTATTTTAAATACACATAAATAATTAAAAAAAAAAAGATTAAAGCGCCAACAAAACAAGAAGCTGTCAGAGAGAAGGGCCATCACAAGCACCTGGAGATAGGTGCATCACAGAAGGATGCAGCAAGACTTCAGTTAGCAGAGGACTAATTAGGAAGAGGAATGATAAAATGATACAGAGATCTGTTTATAGTGCTTATTTACTTGTAAAGCCTAATAAGATATTTAATATTCTTTTCCAAAAAATGGGTTCTTTATTTGAGTCCACTCTAAAATGTCAGTTTAATATTTTACAAGCCCACATGCAGGAGTTCACATTTTCACGTGCACTTTTCACCTGCAGCTACTAAACTGACCACCCCACTTACGATGCTTTTGAGTACTGCTGGGAATCATTTTATACACTTATTCAGTTCATCATAATCACATTCCTCCTGTTTAGAAAAGCTGTGAAACCCTGATCACTGGTTAGACACCTAAGCTCATGCACACACCACAGCTGTGACCTGCTGGTGCCCATGGCACTTCTCCCCTCTGCAGGGCTGGTTCACCTCCAAGACCTCCTGAGTCCCAGCACCTCTCACCTTCACATCCAGAAATAGTTATTAACTTTCCAAGCCAGAGACTTCTCCCACTCGGCCCATACCACCTCCTCTCTCCCCACACTGCAAGGGCAACAATGCAGTGCTGAAGTCCATGCAAGGCTCACCTGAAAGACCTTCCTGAATTATCAAACTTAATTGGCTTAAAGACGCTGTCCCAAAAGATAAGAGCTGAGCTCAGCAGCGCAGATATCAATGGACCCTTCTCGGTGATTAATGTGCAACAGCTCCCAACACACAGCCCATCTCTTCTCACCTAACTGCCACGTGCATCTCGGACTTACCCGTGCCAAGGCATAATTAGCAAGGATAAAATTCTTTGTATGCTTAAGCCTCTTTAATAGAATAAAAGAAATCTCAGCTGCCTCACCTTGACTCTAAAGTAGCAACAGCCACTTGTGAAAAATGAAAAGCCTTGAAGGATTTGGAATAAGAAACTTGGAGAGACAATCGCTAATCTTTTATCTTCCAGACTTCAAGCAGAATCAAGTTCTTCAAAGAAAACCCAATAAAGCCCAGACATTTTCATCATAACAAAATAAATAATTCAGTCATACTTTAGAGGACTCAAACATTAGGATTGGCTATTTGATATATTTGTGGCTTAGGTGCCTCTAAACTGATTAAAGATAACCTGATAGAAGCTTGCAATGTCAAAACTGCCTTCAATCCTGACAGATATAAATGGATAGTGTAAATAACTATAAATAACCAAAATGGCTGCATTTATGCCTAATGGAGGATTTACAGCCTCCCGAGCTGCCTGGTAGGACTGAGAGTTACAGCTCTGCCTTTATCCAGCTGCAGCACAGAAGGGGAGATGAATTGATGTCCTCCCCACACCACCTGCCCTGCCAGAACCAGGGCTCAGCTCCAGAAGGGACAAGGAACAGGATTCTCCCACAAACAAGAGAATACCATACATATAACAGGCAAGTTTGTCAGTATTGATTTATCATGGTCTTCCTAGAAACTACTCTGGAACACATCCCAAACACACCTCATATCTCTGTAGCCCCTGCAAGTTTCTCCCAACACAGCTGTTGTTATCTTCCAGCTGCCATTTGCAGAAAGTACGGTATGAAGCTGCTGGTTGCTGAGAGCCCATACAGGGAGGTGCACATGTGGGCAGATGTATCCACCAGCATGGATACACCACATGAAAGTGAAAAAATTGCCTGCAAAATAATCTTAGAGTAAGATTTAACTGCAGTTGAGGCAGCCACAATCCATTTTAGCACTGTCAAACGCAGCAAGTTACCAAAAAATTAAATCATTACTTAAATCATCTTCATAATTTTAAAAAGTGCCTGCAAGTTAAGACCAGGAGCTAATTGTTGCATTTAAATTTAGTGAAGGGAGGACTTTTTTGGTTGGGATTTTTCCTTCTTAACTGCAATAAAAAAAGCCCAAGGGTCTAAAACTAATAATCTAATAAACTTTGCTAAGTGAACATTGTAACAGATAGGCCTGGATGAGATTTCCTGTAAATGCCAGACAATTTCCCTTGATCTTTATCAGCAGAGATGCTGCTCTAGCTTCAGCAGGAAGAAATTAAATTTGGTGCAAAATAATAACATCTGGGTGAGATTCTGTTTGTCAGACTAGCAGTTCCTTTAGATGCCAGGCTAAAAAGGTCGAAATTAACTCTGACGGATTTCACAGTTGTGTTTTTTATATGAGTGGTTTGGCTGTGTTTCCATACCAACACACTTCCCCACTCTCCAGAGTGGTGCAATTATCCATCCTCTGTGCTGGGTCCCCAGATTGGTACCAGGGTCTGATCCAATGCAAGACACAGAGAGAGCTCTCTGCCCTGCCAGAGCACACCTCCAAGCTGGTATTCCTTGGAGATATCCCACTCCTGCAGTCCCAATTCCCAAAGCAACAGCGTATCTGTCCCCAGCTTCGAGCAGGACCTGCGGGAGGTGCTCAGGCACCACAGGTTCCTCTTCCCTGGCCACTCCAGTATTCCTGACAGTATTCCAGGCAGCTGTCCCAGCACATACCTAGGAAACGTGGGAGGATGCAAACAGCATGTGGGGTTTGATTTGGGACACTACACACCTCAGCACCAGCTCCTTTAGAGATGCCTTGAGATAGAAGCCTGTCCTCTACAGTGCCAAGAACAACTCAGACCACCGTGTGTTGAGTGAAAGCACAATTTCTACAGCTGGAACAGCTTCTGGCACTGCAGCCATCAAAATACTCTTAAGCAGCAATCAGAAGATCAACCTATTTTAAAAAGAGTTCTTCTACAGATTTTCAGATTAATTTTAAAGATAACAATGGTAAACAATGTTCAAACCCTAATGAATTGTCCTTCCAAGTCCAAAACACTTCATACAAGATAATTAAAGTAAGCTTCTCAATGGTTCCAGCTAGAATTCCTCTTCTTCAATGGGATTGCAAACGATTTTTAGTCACAAGGTTTTTTATAAGCAGAAGTGGTCAGAACCTGTTCAATTAAAGGCTTTTTTCCCCCACCATCAAGAATGGCAATTCTGCAATATCAAGGCTTCTCAGAATAACATCAGCTTCAAAATCCCTGCACAGGTCTCTGGGCCAGGATGGAAATATAAAAAACAGGAAGAAAAAAAACAAACAAACAACAAAACAAACAAACAAACAAACCCGCAAGGGATTCAGCTCTCTCCAGAAGAGGCAGAAAGTTCAGAGCCAGAGCACCCCACTGCTATGCACAACCTGCAGCACCACAGGGTGTCATTCTCACACACAATAAAAACTAATGTTGCAGGTTTTGTCAAATGGGAGGGAGGCAGACACTTTGTATTCCAGCCAAGTTATTCACCATTTCTGAAGTTGGTCTGCATTTCCAATGCCTAGGAAACCAATCTCTCATTAGTTTTACTCCATTCTGGTTCTTAGAATTGGAACTTAATGGTCACTACATTAAGAAGTACTGGGGGAAAAAATACACTTATCTCTTCAGCAATTTATTTGATCTTACATTGAGAAAAACAACACATTAGACTTCATCAGGCAGTTGTGGCCCAGAAGAGCTCTGCCTGTGATCTCACAGGCTTCAGCAGGCCTTGAGTCCTGCTATTAGTGAGACATAAACAGAAATAAATCAATTATTCTGCAAAAATATCATCATGAAGGAAAAAACGCTTGATTGCCCATGATTTCCTCTTTAAATACAGGCAAAAGCACCATGAATACAGAATGACAGAACCTCAACAGGCCACCACTCAACAAACAAGCCATCATTTCACATAAACCATGGAGGGAATAAGTTTTGCTTGTGTAAAGGCCTTAAAAAGAATGATTGCAGATTTAAGTGGTACAAACTAGTGTGTATTCAAAGACCCATTTTGCAAACAAAAAGAAAAAAATCCTAACAAAAACATCACATTATCATTAGAAAGAGAGATGCCACAGACAGCAGGGCATCAGGTCACCAAGCACTCAAGTTTGTGAATAAGGCAACCTCTGCCCACCTTTCCATGGAATAACCAACTTTGTTGTGTGATGGGTAATAAACCCTACACACAGTTCAATCAGATCTTACCAAGCAGACAACTTCAACCTGTATTTTGGGACTGTCAGAATCAAGATGGTACTTGCATAGAGATTTTAATTCTTGGAGAAGTGAGTTTTTCATTAATTTTTAAATTTGTACTTCAAGAGGTTTAGTCTTTAAATTTACATTTGCTGTGGCAGCTGCAGGAATATTTAGGACAAGCCCTGCAGAGCAACCATATACCAAACCAGGTGTATTGTTAATCTTAACTAAGGATATATACAAAAATACGAAAACAAGTGAACAGAAAGCTTCCAGCCACCTGTGCTTCCAATTGCCAGGTGCTGAGGAAGAGGAGAAGCATTGGCTCCTCCAGCACTCACCTTGGAAGACAGCAGCATTCTGGATGACGAGGAACTTCAGTTCCATGCTGGCAGACTGCAGGAGCTGCTCCATGTTCAGACGGGCTGTTGCCTGGTACTTCTCCTCCATCTTCCTCGAGCAGCATGTGGAGCCCTTCGGGATACATACCTGCAGATCAGTCCCTGGAGAGACATAAGAGCAGAAAATTTGCATTAGGACATGGATTGCTGGGAGTGAAGAGAAAACCAGTTCCAAACATCAGTATTGCTGCAATTACTGCTTGGGCAAACTGATGACATTTCTGCAATTTGTCCTGAGCAAGCAGCCTGGCCAAAGGAGAGGACTGATAAGGCAGAGCCAGGATTGCTGAGCAGTAGCCCCTAAGAGCTGTGTTTGCCTGCCAGCACACTGCTTGCTCTAGCTCCCACACACTCCACCCATTGAAGGGCTGGTGCCGAGCAGAGCGATCCTGGGCTGCTGTCTCCCAGGCACTCCAGTAAGGAGCCACGGGCAGACAGAAAAGACGGGAGGTGGAAAACGGGACAGGATTTGAGGCTGCAGATTTGCAATGAATAGAGCAACAAACATAGTACATCAAGGAGGGTACTGTAATTTGCATAAAGACTTAAAACTAGTTTAAAACATAATAGTGTGATTTGTCTGTAATTTCCATCCTTTTGCATCCCCAGCAACAATAACAACAGAAGGACACAACAATAATGATTTACTTGGCTTTTTACTGCTGCGTTTTAAATTGTACATATCTGAGTCCTCCCACCAATTCCCCCATCCCATCCTTCCTCCATTGCAACAGGCAAAGCCCAAGGTCCACCACTTCAGTTGTGGAATCCCACTGCAGAGAGACAGATCCTGAGGGATGCACTGAGCACTGCACAAGGAAAAAGCCTCCTCAGCAGATGTGCTACTGCACGGGCAGCACCTTCACCCATTCACCAGGATGGGACAAAAGCCAGAGGACAAAGGCCAGGAGGACATCACTTGCTCTGGTACCTGCAGCTGTAACTCTTAGCACTGCTCAGTGAGGTTAAATGCTTTTTGACATTCCCAGAGCACTTACTCATGGAGGAAGTAGGCAATTTTAGGAAAGGTGTTGTTAGCTAAAAATAAATAAAATCTAGAAAAATAATTAGAAATCTTTCTGGGCTCAGACAACAAAAGATGAGACAGAAGAGATGGAAGTAGCAGAAACAAAAAGTCTCATTTTTGATCAACTTTCAAGAGCAAACTGAGACCCCACAAATACAAGCAGAGCAACAAGCTCATATCAAAGCAAATAGCCCTCCCCATGCAAAAGATGTCTAATCTGATGTTGCTGTTAGAAACTCAAACAGCAAGCAACAACTCCTTTAAAAAACAGCTATCCAGGGTCAGAGAGCAGCCAGGACCTCATATTTCAGTGTCTGCCACCCAAACTGCATTGTGCCCAGAGCAGGAGTAGCTCCCTGTTAGGTTCAGCCCTGTCCAGAACTGGGATTAGGAAGCAGTCTCCAAGCCAGTGACCAATAGCCCAGAGTGAAGGCTCCTCACACCTCTCAGCCCTCACTTTGCCCTCCTGTTTGCTATAGAGGTTTTTTCCTTAATAGAAGCAATTTTGGTGATTTACATCCTTGCTCTCAAAGGGTTACACATCCTTCTAGGTTCCCCTCTCCTCTCCTTCTTAAGAGTCTTTTACCACATCCACTCTCTCCCTAATTACTAGAAAGTGTCAAAAGTCACTTCTGCAAGTGTAATCTAGAAGAACAGGATTAATATTAATGTCAGTTCAATCGTGTACCTCCTGAAGAAGAGTCATGCACAGTGCCAAGGGAAAACCAGCTGTCAGGGCTCAGAAGTAGCGACAGCAGAAACCTCCTCCCTCCAGTCCCATCCCTTCCACCAGCACAGCCTTGGAAAAGAAACATGAAATGCTTCATCTGCAACATGCATCGCACGTGGGGAAAGGAGATTTAACCAGTGCAGGTCCTGCTGTCACTGAAAAAAAAAAAAACCAAACCCAAAACACATGGCAAAGGGGGGAGAGGGATCCACACCCCCGTCCTGGCTCCATCGCTCCCTGCTGCCTCAGTTTCTCCTTCTGCAAAGCAGGATGCACAGCAAAAATTCCATCCTCAAGCCCTCTGACACAGAGCTGGCACCACTGACATCTAAAACTCGAGTCTCAGCAGTTCTTGAACTCACCCACTCCAGAGGAGCACAGTGACAGGTATTTCATGCATTGAAAAAATAACGGGGACCATAAAGCAACGTAACAGCAGGACACTGCATTAATGAGAGGAGCAGTTGTGTAACATCAAGTTCCAGAGGTTTTTTAAAGTCAAACCCAAGTCAATTTACGCCACAAAAAGGCTTAGCATGGTCCTTTTAACATTACAATACGGCCATAAATTTCTTTTTAATATAAAGCTTATTTCCTCCTACATTTATTATATTAGGACACATTTCAAATTACCAAAAAAAAAAAAAAAAAAGCCTTCAGTGATTAATGGAAATACCAGTGTAGAAAATCTGAGAGTTGGCAATTAAGAGGCCTGTGCAAGTTAAAGCCAGGGATAGGAAGCAGCAAAGGTCACCTACTCATGTCCCATCTTTCTTTTTAGCAATTAAGGCAATTTCTCCCCTTAAATGGATTTTTATTTTTATGCAGTAAAAAGACACATGCTGTACCAGAGCAATCACAGAGGAGGAGGAGAAACCCTAGGAATTAACTCTGACAGCTTAAAACATTTTACAGAGATAGCAAACTAACACCAGTGACCAGAAACCATGGCAAATGCAACACGTCAAGGCAGGCAGGACAGGCTCTTACAAGGTACCAGGGACAAGGTCCTTGGCACAGTGTTGCTACAGAGGGACAGGGGGATGGGGGCTGGACTCCCATCTGCCAGTTATGTTTTGTGTGTGGCTCTCCCAGATGGTGAGCTGGCTCAAACAGTCCCATCTGCAAGTCCCCATAGCAAGGGCAGGTTTTAATGTCAGTCCCCCAGGAGCCATTAACACACCCTGCTGACCCCAGCCACAGCAGACACTGATGAAACAGGGATAGAGCTTTTTGACCTGCAAATGTGTTGGGAGTTCATTCATCCCATTGCTTGAAGGAGCCTTCGCTGCACTGCCCAAGGTGCAGCACCCCCAAGAGACCCAGACCCTACACCCCAAAGACTGGGGGCTGTGCAGACCAGGGATGCTGCAGAAATGTGGTGGATGCAAAGACACGAACGCCTGGAAACGGCAAGCCCACGGACCAGACATGAGCAATAAATGAATTAAAGTGCCACACGTTTCTGGCTCAAAAAAATGCCTGGAAAAGGTCCTGTGAGTCATCAAATCCTACCCCTGACTCCCAGTCCACCCCCTCTCAGCATTTTATCTAACACAAACACCTCCGGCTTGTGAGATAGCAGAGCCCATTCCGCTGCCTAATGGCCCTTACTGTTAAGACTGTTTTTATCTCCCAACCTACACAACCCCTTTTTCTTAAAGTTTCAAGTCATTACACCTCATAATGCCAGTCTCAGCCCTTGCAAACAACCTTCTCCTTTTGCTATAAATCATTACAAACTCATTTTCAGAAAGAAAGTGTCCCACGAATTACTGCAACGGTTTTATTACATTGCATTTGGATGCTCTCAAACCAATCTTTGCAAGATTAGTGAGACGATGAGAAGCTAAGCACAGGAGCCTGGCTCTCTGACACCCACCTCCCATGGATGAGAAGGTGCTGGATGCAGTCTCTTCCATGGGTGCAGGAACGCCAGGCACCGTCAGAGCTGTGCCATTTATGCCATCTTGGGGAACAGCAGTGTAAATGCTCCAATAATTTCGCATATACTCCCAGCTGACAGAAATAAACTCTAGAGCTGCAGTAATTTCAGTAGCACCCTGCCTCTTCCTCCTCCTGACACAGGGAATTTGTACTGAAGACTGGGCAGCAGTGAATTTAAAGCATTACATGTGACTTTGATGTACAATTATCCCTGCAGATAGGTGGTTAGCACAGCAGAAGTGAAAATAATTTCAGTGGATTAAATGTCAAAGAAAAAAATCCCTGAGAACATCTATGGGCAGTTGTGAACTCCTTCACGAGGCTGAAGGATTTTCTTTTGATTTTAAGCATCCCAGGATAGCTTCAACCCTGTCATCAGACACAGGCAGACAAGTCGTGCTTTCCACTGGGCACATAAGCCTTCCCACCCAGATCCAAAGGCAACTTAAATCAGATTAACATTCCCCTCGAATTTACCCCAGGCATCGCCAAAATAAGAACCCACCCCTGCTTAACATTACATTCCTGCAGCCTCCTCCCCATGAGGGGTGGGCTCTGCTACCCTGTGCAGCAGCACCCTCACCTTCTGCGGTCTGGAAATGTCAGAGGGCCTCCTCCCACCCTCTTAGCTCAACAATTTGTTAATATCACCGACAAGAAAGATGCTGGTTTGGGTCAATTTTCCTCCTCCAATTGTTTTACAGTCAGCATCATGCTTTAAATAGATAAAAGCAGTGATTCAACATTTAAATATAGTGGATTTCCCCCCAGCTATTTCAATAGTTTTTATTAAAAACCTTCTTTTAAATTATGTTGTGCATCTGTCAGTGGCTTTTAATGCTCAGTATTTGGGGGGGAAAGCAAATGCAACTGTTTAGAACCCAGGTTAAGTGCTGATCTTTTAAAACCTAATTAAAGAGATATAAATTATAAACCAGCCTCATTCAATAGGTGATTAAAGTTGGAACAGTATGGGTACTACATGGGTATTTATTACTGCTTAATTATCCTTTATTTTCTATTCCATTTTGTGTTTCACAAGGCCATCTGACTCTCTATTCCTCCCCAGGTCTTGCAATGTCAGTCAGATGATTCTCATGCAAATCTAATACTCTATAAAACCACATCTTTTAAAAGAAGTTAGAGAAAAATAGGGTTTACAGAGTAAAAGATTCCTCCTAACAAATGTACAAATGTATTAACAATACTGTCATCAAAAGCAGGGAGTTAATTTGTGGGCACCCACTCACTAAACACACTTGTTACTGTCACATGCACACAAATCCTACAGCCATTCCAGAGACTGGGAAGAACACTGTTCAGGATGTTGTTAAAGTTAACCCCTGGGAAAAAAAAATAAAATTAATGATCTCACTATAAAACCACTGCCTGGGGAGGTTACTAAATTTTAGGGTTCTGTTCCTGCTCTCTTAACTATCAAGAGAGCAACTTGCAGGCCTGAAATAATTAAGAACAGAAAACTCAATTATCTAGTAAACTAAGCTCTTAAACCACTGTGCTAAGCTAAATGGAAAGGCTGCACAGGGAGGAGCATCATTAGTCCCACTCAGGAAAAACAGAATAAAAGAGCAGGAGTACAAAGGGAACCAGCTCACAAGCAAAGGCGCATTGAGACCAGTGGGAAGAGTTGGGATTTTTAATTTTTAAACTGTACGTTGGCACACACCAGCTGCCAGAAATAAAGAGAGAAGAAAGCTTGACACACTCAGCCAGCCAGTTGTAAAGCTTTACACCTCAAGTCCAAAAGCAAAAGGCTAATCTCCTACTTTCTTAGGGTGAATCCATATTTGCTTCCATCAAAGAAAATTAACAAAAAGCTGGAAATTGCATCTTGCCATGGGAGAAGGAAAACAGAGCCACCAGCAGATATTTCTGTCAAGATAAATATTCCTCAGCTTTCCTTCATCCCAGGGCAGAAATCCATCCCCTCTACCCACATGCACCAGCACAATTACCTGGAACATGACCACTAACACAAAGAAACCCAAATGGCAAAGAGGAGAGAAAAAACAGACCAGGAGAAACGGAAATTCAAGCTACTGTTTATATATGAGAAATTATGCAGGGAAAAGAACAAATGGAGGAAAAAAACCAACATGGGCAACATATGAAAGAAAGAACGTGAAGCAACCCCAGGGCAGAACCACAGGTTGACTCAGGAGCTGGCATGAAGTCTCACCTTCAGAAAACCCTATGAAAACCACTCTCCAATCACCCTGCCTTCACTTTTCTCCAGCACAAGACCTCTGATCCAGCTCCAGTCAAGCTGTTGTCATGAATTACATCCTCCCACCCCTCCAAACACTCAGACACAGCTGACAGTAGTTAGGTCATGATACTGCCCACCTCCAAGTATTCCAAAGCTGCTCCAGAGCTCAAAAAGGAATGAAGGAGACCAAGCTTCTCACTGCCTGATGCACGCCTTCAGCAAGAATTACTCCCAGAACATCAATACTGCTCATGAAACAGCATGACACTTCCCTTATATTTATGAGAATTGCCCTTTTTTTTGTTGTTTTTTAATTAGAAGTGTGGTCTCTGGCTCCTTCAGAGCTCTCTTACAGAGAGTGCTGTGACAATGTCCCCCCAGCCCACGCACCACTGATCCAGTAAAATGGAGCCATGGGACATTTCTCCTGCATGTGTTGCAACTCAGCAGTGTTTCCTCTACTTACTCCTTCAGCCACAACTGCTCATAATGCAAAATGGGGGCTTCCAGAAGGCATTGTTTTCTGTTCGTGTCAAAAAAAAAAAAATCCACATTTTACATAAATTGTTTAACCCTCAGTTTCTCCTGGGAGGTATGATCCATAGGCAAAGGTTCTCAGAATTGATTTCGTGGTGATTTGTGGCTGGAAACTCCAAAATTTTTTTTAATTGACAGATGTATGAAAGGAAGAAAAGCAATAAACAGATGCATGGAAAATAGTCCTTGAGTGATGCTCCCCTATTACAGAGATTTATGCAGCTGCTACAAGGAGAAGCAAGTGCTCTGAAGTGTAATTACTACACAGAGTCATGCAAGATGGGCTAGATCCAAGGTATAAGCAAGCAGTCGTTGCTTTAATTATGATCAAGTTTATGTACTTAGGCAAATGTAAAATCCACTTTCGATTTGATATGTGGGAACTTTATCATCATAACAAGCTGGAAGCATTCACTTGAAACACCAGCCCTGCTACAAGATATTGATCCAGCTACCCACAGGCTCTGTAGAGTGGCAAAGGGCTCCTCACTCCTCCTGATTATCACGGATGCAGCTGGGGCTCCCAGGGGAGAAAGAGCACAACTGAGCAACTCCAGCAACCCAAACCCTGCCAGGAAGGGAAGATACCAGGACAAAACACACACTGCAATCACAGCCAGGCCAGGATGGAGGATGCTATCAGTTTCTGGAGCAGGACCCAACACAGCAGCCTCAGCAGCCCCTCAACACTCACAGCACAGCCTCCGATGGGAGTCATCCTACAGGGACCTGCCCACCCATCCATCACCTCCCTGGAGTGTGTAAAAACATACTCCAACCAAGTTACCTAGGAATCAAAGGAATCACTGACTTTAAAAGAAATGTCTTCCCTTGCTTCTGTGATTACAAACTACAGAATTTGTAATTTCAGTGGTGATAAGAGCAGCTCTTTCCGTTCCCTGCAACCCTCCATGCAAACATTTCACTGGAAAGTGTTACCAGTGCCACTTCCTCACTGACTAGGAGACCAAGGTCTTGAAGAATGGAGAGAGAAGATAAGCTGCTCCTGCAGCTGGTCTGAAGGAGCAAAAGTGTCAAAAACTATATGAGAAGGGCACATAAGGAAAGGAAGGGATAGGGAAGGTACACTCTCACCAGGACTTACACCTAAACTCTCCTTCGAGCTCTCACAGCTGTTGGTAAGATGAGGCATTGCTACAGTCCTACAGACCAAAAGACTTGGGGTTTGCACCAGCAGCCACAAGACCTTGCAGTCCTAACCCCGGGCATTCTGCTTCCCCCCCTTTCCTCTCCAGCGCTGCAGTAGTTCACTGCTGAAGCAACTCTTGTGTTTCTGATCTGTGCGACAACAAATGCAAAAAACGTAACTCAACACGTCGTTATCAAAAGCAGCTACTGCTGGCGATGATCTCACTGCACCTCCCCTGCCTGTCACGTTTGCCTGTTATCTTTTCCTTCTCATACTTTGATCATAAGGTTTTCAGAGCAGGCGTTCTCCTGTGTATTGAACCCAGCGCAGGAGCACCCGAGCTCTCTAGGCAGCTCCATAACGCAGCCATCAAAACTGATCGGTTTGTGTACACACACTCCCAGCACACAGCCACCCACCTGGAGCAGCCGACGCTCCCTGGCTCCCAAAAAGCTGCAAAAGAAACCTTTAAACGGCAGGGAATTCAAGTGTTTCACTTGCATTTTAAAATAGGTATGAGGCAAATATACCAAAAGCAGCCTTGCAGGGCGTTGGTGGGGAGGTTTGGTGCGGTACCACCCAGGCAGCCACCTGTAATGGGAACTGCAGAGCAGAGTAACACCTCGCCCAGATCCTTCACAGCCTCCCACTGTGCCCTCGCACCCCGCACGGCACCCGCACAGCTCGGGGAACGCCGCGCTCCCTCTTTCCAGCCCCATCCTCAAGAGCTGCGGCAGCCCCCGGGCTCAGGCTGGGATGAGGGTTTGGATGCTCTTGGAATGGCTTTACAGAGCGGGATTGCCCTAGGACCCTGGCACACCGCGACACACTGTGGAAAACGGCTCTTGCGGAGAGGAAAACGGGACCTGCGGAGACACGACGGGTGCGTGGAGCCTCTGCTCACCGGCAGGGACATCGCGGTCTCCCGGGGACCTCGCATCGGACCCCCGACAGCAGCGAGGACGGGGACAAGGGGCGGCTGGTCCTGCCAGCAGCGCTGCAGCTCTGCCCGACAGCCCGAGCTCGCGTCAGGGGAAGACCCCCCTGAGCAAACCGAGTGCAATAAAGACCCGCTCATTCAGCGGGTTCCCACTCCACACGTAACCGGAGCCTCCGTGTTATCCCCGCGTCCGAGGCGCGGAGCCCGGCGGCCGCCGGCACCGAGCAACTCCCCGCGGGTGGCGGGAGAGCGGGTAGCCCGCACACCGCTCCGCAGCATCCCGCAGCCGCGCAGCGACCCTCCCCCGCGGCCCCGGCTCGGGGTGACTGCAGCCGCTTCGCCTCGCACTCGAGCGGCCCCGGGCACCAGCGGGCACCGGCGGGCTCCGGCAGGGGGATGGCGGGCGGCCGGACGCCACGGGGCAGAGTGGTCTCACCTGACACGGGGCTCTCGGGCACCCACTTGGCTCCGGGCTGCAGCACCTGGAAGGCGGCGCGGACCGGGCGGCAGGCGGCTTCCCCCGCCGGCTGCGCGGCTCCCAGGGCACCGAGCAGCGCCGCCGCCAGCAGCAGCAGCAGCAGCGCTCCGCCGCTCCCCGACATCCTCCCGGAGCACCGGGACTCTCCTCTACGCGCTGCCAGCGGGCATTCCCGCCGTGCCGGGATGCGCCGGGAGCAGCCGGAGCTCAGCCCCGCGCCTCGCGCGGCGCTCCCGGGGCGCCCGTCCCGGCTCCGCGCGCGCCGTCCCGCCCCGCCCACCGCGCCCCGATTGGCCCCCGCCCCGCCCGGCCCCGAACGTGATTGGTGCTCGCCCCCCTTCTCCCGCCAAACTCGCCCCCCTGCGCGGCACCGCCCCGGCGCTGATTGGCCCCCGCGGGGAGGCCCCGCCCCCGGCACGCGCCACACCTGTCCGGCGCCGCACCTGTGCGGGCACCGGCAATCGCGAGCCCCATCGCCGTCTCCATGCCCATGCCCATCCCCATCCCCATCCCCATGCCCATGCCCATGCCCATGCCCATCCTAATCCCCATCCCCATCCCCATCCCGGCACTGCTGCTGGCGGGTGCGCAGCCGCTGCTCCCTCGCTCGCTGCCCGCGCGGTGCAGCCCCCGCGCCGCCCCACGCGCGCACCTGGTGTGGGATGTGGGATGTGCGGTCCCTGGTTTGCACATGTTTGCACGAGAGCGTAGTGCTGCACCGTGAGTGAACAGAGCGTCTCTTAAGCCCTCAGCATCTCCCGTTCGAGCTGCAAGGAAGAGCGATGTTCCGCACACCACACCACCCCCTTTTCTTAAGGCGAAAGGACGGAGCAGGATTCGCCTGGAAACTCTGCCGTGACAGCAGAGTAGTGCTGAGTGCAGGGCCCCCGGGGCAGCACTGAAGCCTGAATACTCGGTCTCTGAGGGGTCCAGGGGTGCCACGGGTCTGGGGTGCAGTTGGGTGAACACTGGACAATTCACAGCTGTACATGAGCAGATTGTATTTCTCCAGCAAGACCATTTCTGCACCAATTTCCAGATGGAGCTGTTGAAAATGCCTCGCTCACTGAGCTAGAGTTCCCCCAGGGTCCCACAGTCCCGGCAGCAAGGACACAGGGACCCTCACTGCTGCACCAGCCAGGACCAAGACATGCCAGCTCCATCCCACTAGAAAAAGACCTTAAATACCAGCACTTCATGCTCAGCTGGAAGGGGCCCACACTGCTCATCACTCAGCAAGCAGCTGTACAAAGTGGGAAGCAAGCAGGTGGGGCGAGGGAAGGCTTTATTTAAAACAGCAAGGGCTACATATGAAAAACTGCCAAAACAATGTTTGCTCAGGCAGTCTCCTCACTGCTCACCCCCAGCCTGCACAATGTACGGAAAAACGAGGCAGCAAGCACAAGCAGAAGAACAGAAGAAAAATCTATTTTAAAATTTCCAGTGCAAATGCAGGATCAAATTATTGCTAATGGCTTGCTACCATCTCTTTTTCACTCTGAAATTTTGAAGAGAGATAAAAAATGAAAGTCCAGCCTGTGTATTTGTTCTAAGAAAATGCCTGCCAGGGAGCAATTGTTAGAATATATTATGGATATGAGTCTAATAAGCTGGAATGTGCAACATGTCTCGTTGGTTAATGGATTGTTGGAGCCTGTTGCTGTCCACAGACTGTGCTATTTATTATCTGTTTATTGTGTCTGGTAAGCACAACTGACAAAATTCCCATTAACCGGGCAGCAAAAAGTCCTGCTTTGCAGGAATTCAGAGAAATCCAGAAATTTCATTTTGCTTAGGGGTGGAGGTGCTCCACAGTGCAAATTGTGCCTGGTTTCAGCAGAGCTAAGAGCAGGTATGTGCTCGGTGATACGGATGAGGAGTCATCCTTTACCCGTTTTCATTCCTCCTGGTTCCTTACATGGAATACCAGCAGCACATGTGCTGCAGCTCATGTGAGCTGTGTCACACTGGATAGTTAAAATATCTTTTCTACATCTCCTTCATTGATTCACTGATGGATTTGTTATGTTTATGGAAGTCTGGGTTTTAAGCACAGCCTTGTGTTAGGTCAGGAACGAGCTGGACTGAATTGCAAAACACAAAGGCAGGTATTTGAAGCACTCCTTTATATACACTATTGCAATCTATATTATGTTTATGACCTGAATTACAGTTCTCTAAAAAGCA
This sequence comes from Corapipo altera, assembly GCF_003945725.1. Taxonomy (NCBI): domain Eukaryota; kingdom Metazoa; phylum Chordata; class Aves; order Passeriformes; family Pipridae; genus Corapipo; species Corapipo altera. The sequence goes on along the minus strand of NW_020884891.1, from coordinate 5,967,298 downwards.
TTCAGGCATCTCCTGTGTTTATCTTCAAACCTACTGTGTGTATTTCATTTAAGTACAGGAGGCTTTTGCTGCTCCAGGTAAGTACACAGATATTGTCAAGCATGCCATTAGAGCACAGAATTACATGCAGTGCCAAATAGGTGCCATTTAGGTATCTCTGCTCAGATGAGGAAGTGTTTTAAGATTTCAAACAAATTAGGAAACAACATTACTGCTCTTTACTGGATCTGGCTTCACAGTGGGATCTGACATTATCTTAACAACAACTCTCTGCAAAAACAAAGTTTATTTACTAACAAGGAGATGTGTCAAAAGCAAGTTAAAATAGAAATGTACAACAAAACCAAGTGGCAGCCCTTTCTTTCAGTCACTGTTTTGGCTTATACCCAAAGTCCACTGGCTGTCAGGGAAAAAAAAGAATTCACACTTCAACTGGAGAATTTCCCTGATGGAGTGATTTTCACTCGTTTACCCCAGTTTTCACTCCAGCATTACTGACTTTCCTTGGGGTAATAAACTCTAGGATGCAGCTGGATGGAGATAACAGGTGAATCCCATCTGATCCATGGACTAACACTACTGGCATGTCCTGTAGCACCTCCAGCCCCAAGCCTAAAGGACACTCTTCACCCCAGTGCCTGCAGAAGCATTCCCAAGGTGACAATTGCAGACTCTGACTTCTATCAGGACTGCAACAGCACCAAGAAAGCCTGAAGCTATTTTCCTGGGCACTGCACATCCATATGACTTGTCCTTTTAATGTGTGAGGATAGCAAATGCAGATTTGTCCTGGAGGAGAAAGCAGACGACTTGCTCCAAGATCAGAGGCAAAGTCACTGGGTTAGTTGTCTGCCAGCAGATGTAGTGAGAGCCAAGTCATTGTCTCATATCCAGGATGATAATTTCCCTTGTTACAACTGCTCACACCGTAAAAAATTCACTTAATCATCTACCTGCCTCAAGCCTGTAAGTAATGAGAGGCAGGATTGTGTGTAGCTGATTTTATCAAATGCTCTTATGAAGTTCTCCACTGGGAAAACCCTGAATCAATTAAAACACCAAGGAGAGATGTAGGAGAGGGATTCATACGCGCCAGTAGATGCTCACCAGGTTATAAACACATTTCACTTACTCTGTGGATGGGATGGATGAGCTCCATGGGGACAAGGTCAGCTGAGCCATGCCTATAACAGAGGAAATCACCGTGGGGCAGGGTAGGAAAGGAAAAACTTGGAGCATCTGTTGACACATCTGCATGTTTTTGGCACAAGTCTGACAGTCTGCATGGGCATATTTGGCCTGGATTTCTCATCCCTGATGTGATCATGTTGTGCTGTCTATGGCCCAGCTGCATCACTTGAGATCTCACGTGTCCTGCTGGAATCAGGAGCCTGCTGGAAGCAGGCAATGATGGCTTCGCCCTGTCAAAATGACCCTTCCCATCTTATTCTGCCCCCTGCAGAAGTTGCATTTTCAGGCTTTCATAACCATTTGTGGAGGAGGAGAAGGGAGAAGCTCTTCACTATATAACAGTACTCGCACATAGCCTGATGGAAAAAAGAAAAGTCCATTTGCCATGGGGCACTGGGAGAAATGATGGATTGCCAGGTAGCAGACATCCCTCCTCTCTTTGGCAGGATATTGTATTCTGTGTGCCATACAGGAATGCTGATAGATCCATAAAGCATTAGACTTTTCCTCACCCTAAAAAGCAGTGGCTGATAAATCACTTGCTCTCTGGAGTTTGTTGGGAGCAGATCACACAGCAGAAGCAGTGAAGCCTTCAGAGAGATACATCACTTAAAGACACTGCAGATGCCAATAGAGCTGTACATCAAGAATGCACAGACAAATCACTTTCCCTGCTCAAAAATGAGACACTTCAGAACTGGAACTTTTTTTGCAAGTATGTACCAGCTTCTTATCAGGCATTGGAATGACCCACTCAGAGAGGTGGTGGATTCACCATCCCTGGAGGTTTTTAAAAAGAGATTGGATGTGGCCCTTAGTGCCATGATATAGTAATTGGAGTTGGATCAGAGGTTGGACTTGATGATCTTGGAGGTCTTTTCCAACCCAATCTATTCTATGATTCTATGATTCTATGATTATATGATTCTATGATTCTGCTAGTACTTACAGCTTCTGCTGGTACTTATATCACACATATCAGAAATGTCTCCCAGAGCCTTGGAAAATCTCTGCACTCCAGTCCTAGGGATCTCCCCATTTTTTACAAAGAGTTTGAAGAGTCTTCTCTTCCCATAAAGGACACAAAACTTCATGAAATTGCAGAATATTTCATGGCATAAAATCCCAGCCAGATTCAAACTTTTCCAAACCAGCTCTTAACTGTGGATAAGACTAAGGTTTTGCAGGGGGCAGCTGGCTGAACAGCTAGCCATGCAGTTATTTGAAGGGGTTTGCACCCTTTGGAAAATTAAAAATGCACAGACACAGCTGATGTGGCTCGAAAGCTCCTCCGCACACACCCCAACTCTGGAGGACCCAAAGCTCAGCGTGAAAGGATAAAACACGCAGTGTGTTGGAGTTTGGGCCATGTTGGTCATGGGATGCAGCTATCAGAGAGGAAGGATGCTCAAAGCACTCCTCACCACTGCCCAAGCTGCAATACCCATCTCCAGTGAGTGGAGCTGAACACCGGCAAAGCTCATGAGTGCAAGACAATCACTTAAGGTGCGGCTCTGCAGAGGGAATCAAAGCAGAAGAGATGGCAGAAAACTATTCACCATGCACTGCTGCCTCTGCTAGGAGCACAGGGCAGACATTTCTCAAGCTGATATTTTCATTTATCATCTCCTGGTGATTAATTAACAGAAGAGACACTGCCAGAAGCCAGCCCGGAAGGGGTCAGCCCAGAGCATTCACCTATGGAAATAAAGCGCTGTCGGCAATTACCAGCCCAGGGCTGTCACACCGTGGGCATCCCACTCTCACAGAGAGGGCACTGCTGTGGACCAGCTCTGCACAGTGTGAGCAGACTGACAGCTTTGGGGCAGGCACGGGAGGCACTCTGGATTTAACTCTGGAGAGATGCTGTGCCCCCAATTCCCCGCACAGGCTCAACAGCACAGCGCAAACTGTGAGTGCTGGAGCAACAGGTGACGCGGTGCACAGTGCACAGTCAAAGGGCAGAGCAAGACTGCACCTTTGCAGAGCTGGCAGTCCAAGTAGGAGTCATGGGGCTGTACACATTGATGAAATCCCACTGTACCATGTGGAGAGCACACAGGCTTTGAGATGGGATTTACAGCAAAACCAACAGAAATTTTATTGAATACATAAATTGCTCCCACTCTAAAGGAGGCCACGATGTATTCAGGTGCCTTTCCAGGAGTGCTTTTTTTTCTGTGCAGTGGCACCACAGTAAAACTTGATTTATGCCTTAATAAATTACTGTAATGCTTAATATTATATGCAAAAACCCTGGGAAGAGATATAATAGGGGACAGTTTCTGCTGGGCTTATGCAGAAGCTGTCTCCAGTCGCATGGTAATGAGGCAGTTCCAAAGGTATCAGAAGTTAGACTGCTCCTCAAATGCCACTTTGTGGGTAAAACAGCAGATGGGTGACCCAGTGTCAGCTTTTATACCCAATAATTCAAAAAATTGAATGGACACAGCCTTCCTCTCCCTCACTGACACAGATCAGGAGTCTTTGTTGGAGCCAGTGGACTTGGAGCAGCCCCAGCAAGCACCAAGCCCTGGCAAGGGAGGAGACTTGGAACAAAGGAATGTGAAGCAGCATGAAGGATCTCCATCAAGGGCAAGATGTGGCTCTGTGGCTGGCAATGTGCTACTGCAGGGTTCAGTCACTGTGCAGCAGGACAGAAACACCTCTGCTACTTGCCATGTCCCCACCAGCACCTTCTTTCTCCCCTTCCCTCACTCTCGAGCTTCTTCTGTCTCATTAAGGAAAGGTCACTGCACATGATGGCAAGAAGAAAAAAATTGCAAACCAAAGAGTTTCTGGTCTTACAGCTGCTTCCTCACAGTCCTCACCAGGCCTCTGGTGTTGTTGTGAGCCTCATCCTGCAGGAGGGAAGTGCCATGACATTCCTCAGTTGCATGCTCTGCTCACGATGGGGCACAGCACAGATCTGCCCCTCTGCTGCAGGCACCTGTTCCCAGAGGCTCTCTTGGCCTATTTGGGCTTTTCCTGCTGCAGGTCTCCCAGCACAGGCACAATGTCTGCGCTGAGCATGGCTGGCTGTGTCCTAGAGCACTTCTCTGCCCAGGAGGTGAGGGTCCCACAAAGTGTGCAGAGCTGCCCCTTGCCATCAGCAGCTCCTTCATCATTTGTCCCTGCTCCAGCCCATCACACTGGGAGACCATGACCTTCTCCTGGTTATTTTTTTCAGCTGCATTCACTGCCTGACCCTTCCAGAGGTGATGCCAGCAGCAGCTGCACAAGAAGCCATCTGAGCACTCCTCCTGGCTGGCTGGACTAAGCGCTCAGCACACCTTGGGCTTCTCATAGCAGCAGAGGACATTAATAGATCTCAGAGGGCTTGGCTATTAAGATTCCATCCTTCTTGCATGAGCCAAATAATTTAATAAAAGAACCTAGTAAGATTTAACACTTGTGCATTTGAAGGCATTTCCCAAACAACAACTAATTATCCTGCTGGAAGCTCAGCCAGGTTTCACCCCTCTGTGGAGAAGAACAGCTTATTGACAGAAGGGAAGTTTATTTTTTAAAGGAGCCTCACCAGGCATTCACATTTTTCTCATTTCTGATCAGTTAGAATAATGAACCACCTTACACAGAGGGATTTATTTTGTTTTTAAATGCTAAATCATTCCTGCATGCAATGCATAAATGTCAAACCTCTCAAACAGTTCTTTGGGGGGTTGGTTTATCTTATTACTATTAAATGCAAAGCAGAAATTGAGAAGCAGGTAAGTGTGAACCAAATATAGTTTCTCCTGATTCCCCCTGTCCTTTAAATAAGGCTGAAAAATGCACCTGAGCTACAGATTTCTCAAGTAGAAATTCTCCTCAAATGCAGAAATCTCTGTATGTGCATGTATCAGGTACTGGATGGAAAAGGAAGAAAAAATCACTGTGCTCCATCCACTGCTCCATGTTGTGACTGATGTAGGGCACTTCAAAGGTTTTCCATAAACTCGGGGATTAGTGCAATTAGGTCAAAACTTCTTGTTAATGAAGAAAGAATAAAGCTGTTGACAAATGACTTCAGAGGGCTTGGCCAGCGATGGAAAAAGCAAATAGAAACAAGCCCAAGCTTGTTATTTTTAGTTCTTTGGGGTTGAAATCAGTCTCCTGCTACAGGAGATGTGGGACTGGGCAGCATTTGGAGCTGGCTCTGCCCAAACACATGACCCAGAACTGAAAAACCTGGGGGAGAAAAGCTGCTGGGACCAAGGCCCTGCTTGGAGGGTATCTTGAGTGCAAATGGCATTTTAGGATATCATTTTAACCTCAGCCTAAGTGCAAGCATTTAGAAATAAAAGTGACCACAATGTATTATTCAATGAGCTGTTTTAGAAGAAAGTGAATAATTTAAACAATAAATGCTTAGAGTTGAGTGACTTTTCCTCCTCTTGCTCTGCTTTCTCTAACTGCACCTTCTCTGAGGCCAGCAGTAAATGTCCTGCAGATTTTGGCAGAGTGGAGAGAGCAGCATTCAGGTCTTACATGTGGCCTTTCAAGGATTTGTCCCCATTTGTGACCTGGGCAAGAGTAAGAAGGAAGATCTTAGGGAGAAAGAGGTTTGGCTCTGCTAGAAACTGCTCTCACAATAAGAATTGCTGTTGGTCAGCAGTATTTAGTACTCACAAGTGAGTGTGGGTGGCTTTGGTTTGCCTTCCCCTGGAAAACAAGACCCTGATTCAGCAAGAAAGCGTATTCAGTTTAAGAGCAAAGATACCTCATTTCTGATGATAGAAAGCATTGAAACAACACAAGCATCTTGTAAATGTAGAAAAAGTTCACTCTCTTCTGCAGACTTTCTGCCAGACAAGGCATTAGTGAGGGCTGAGGGAACACAGACCAATCCTCACTCACAGGACATGGTACTGGACAGAAATCCTGCCACAGAGAGGTCCCAGGCCCCGCCACCGGCACTAACGCCCTGCCCATGGGCCACGAACATTTGACCATTTGGGACCCCCTCCACAAAATGACTTAACTCCAAACTGCAAAGCAACCCCATTAAAAGCAGCCCTGTGTGCAAACCCTTGGCTGAATCCGGGCAGGAGTCTCAGAAAATAAAAATTCCAGTACAAGAGGAGTCACTGATGGTCTTGTGCCAGTTTGTTAATCATCAGTCATGCAGCGTTACAGGAGGGAAGACCAAGTAGAGGTGAATGTTTAAGTGTTGGGATTTAGAGTGTGGAAGCTCCATTCAAATGCCTTCTGACCAGACAACCTTGGAAGCTCCTTTGCTGCCTCGCTCCCACACCTCTCCATTTGCAACACAGGGATAATTGTTTTACTCTGCTTTTTTGGGACAGCGAGAAGATAAATTCATAAGTACTCTGAAGAGGATCAGCAATTACAGCACCGAGGTCACCCTCACACCTACCTTGATGACAGCCCAAATGGACCGTGAGAGAGATGTCCCTGCATCTTCCCAGGATTAGCATCGATTAAATACCATTTAAAGAACTGCATTCTTTAGCAACTTGTGACAATTATGAAGATGGTCAGGTTCATACCTTGGAAAAAGGGTTTGACAGAGCTGCCAACAGGAAAGCAGCTAATTCCCGCTGGCTGTGCTCAGGCTGCAGCTGCAACACCAGAAATCTCCGAGGTCCTGAGAATATGAAGATGCTGTCTTCATTTCCAAATGGATTTCCACATTTATTAGATATTCTTGATAGAAATGTACGAGTAAGACAGATCCAATTAGTTCGTCTAATAGTCTTGCATGATGAGATTGGCCTAACCATCTGAGCGCAGGATTTTGCACAAATGAAAGAGCATTTCCATAAAATAGAAAATGTAATTTAGCAATTTGGAAAGAAAATCGACAATCTTTTGAGAAAACTAATAGCTTTTTACTGTGTAATATAAGCTCACATATCTAGTGTGGAAAAAACATATAAAGCATTAGAGAGACAACTCTACTACTAAATGTAATAATAATAAAACCTCCTCAAATTATTTCTTATTACCTTTCTTTGTTCCTTTTCAGACTATCCAGAAATAGGGACTCTCTGTGCTTCTGACTGATGATCTCAACAATTCCTCATAGAGCTGAAAGTGGTACACTCCCTGAAAGCTACCACATAATAAAAAAGGGTCATTTTCTGCTTTATCACTTAAAAGGCAGCTCTGGAGCCCAGATCATGGCAGATGTGAGCTGCCCAAGCTGCGATTTCGTGGTACTGCTGGGCTGAGACCAGGCAAGGAAGTTTCTGGAAACACTTGCAATCACCTGAGGTCCTTTTTTGAGGAGACATTAATCCATAACCTCTCAGATCAGAAGCACTGCATGGATTATCTGTTCTCCTGTGCACCACAGTTTCAAATTGCCACCCATTACCCCTGCCCTTCACCCCTCTGCATTGATCTGGGAGCATCTGGATTCAATCTGAAACTGTTACAAGATAGAGATCCTGTGGTTTGCCTTCCTTCCTTCCCTCTGCGTCGTCTGCTCCAAAACACAACCCTCCTTCCTCTGCTGCACATGTCCTGCAAACCAGTGGCTCTGCTGCCTCTCTGCCCCAAGGGTTTCTCTCCAGAGAGGCACAGGATGCACAGATAATGCTGATAATCCTGGCAGAATATTCCTTTGTCTTTTAGGCTGTCAAACCACAGGCTATGCACACTGACAGCAGCTAAAACTATCAAGCATGGCACCAACATCACCTGCATCTTGGGTTCCCCTGAATCCTCAGCTTTGCCTTTGCTGGGGACACCAGAATCCACCCAGCATAGCTCCTCAGCCAAGCAGCAGGACAATATGCTTAGAAACAATATTCCACAGCTGAGCAAAGAAGAGTTTGCCTCTGATGAGATGGTTTGTGGCACTCGGCATCGGAGGGTGAATGCTGAGCACATGGCACATGGATCGGCTCAATGATGCATGGAGGTATTTACCTGACCCCTCAAATGAAGGTAAAGGGCTTCAATAGCTGCCAAGAGCACAGAAAGCAGTTTCAGAGACATATCTGAGATTAAAACAACGCAAGCAGTGAGAAGCGCAAGATTAAAAGCTGTGCCAGTGTTTCTGCGCTGGATTTTGTGTTGTGAATTGCCACAGATTAATCATGGTTCTGTTCCTGTTTGGACCATCTGCATTACCCAACAGCTCATTCTTGAATGCTCCTTCTGGTTTCCAGGTCGCAACAACAGCAGAAATCCAAAAGTTGGTCCCACAACATGCAAAACTACTGATCTCTTCAGAGAAAACCTCTCCTTCCAGCTGCCCTCCTTCTATAGGTTATAATGTGTGGAAAGGGAATTAATTAACCCAGGCAGCTCTCTGGTACATGTGTGAATTCACCACAGCCTATAGACAAACCTGCTTGGAAATGCTGGCTTAGCAGGCAGACAGGCTCTGAATACAGCTGCAGATGGAATCCCTGAACCTTCCAACGGTAGTTTTGAACAGGAATAACTTGACATTTAATTCTGGGACAATAGTGAAATGTCAACATCTGTTGTGGAAATACAGAATAATGATTAAATTAACACCACTTGCAGCTTTTAAGAATGTGGTGGGGTAACACCACACTGGGATGCACTTGGGCAAAACCATATTGAGTTTTATGGTTTGAGTTAAAGAGAGCAACTGTCCAGGCTGGAGCACAACAGGATCATGACCTGCTCTGGGCAGATGTATTTCAAGGATGGAGAGCCCATCACCACAGCCCTCCAGCTTCAGGGTGGCCATATCTATATCCATCAGATTGCTACAGTCTGCAAATGTGTCACTCACAGCCTTTACAGAGGAAGAGTCTGTAACTACCATGGAGGTCTCAGATCATCCCTTATGACCTGCAAGAGCCTCACTGTGATATAGCAAAACAAACCGAGGCTCACTCAGTATTTAATTATAGATCTGAAGTCTTTTACAAAGATTTATTCAAGGATTTCACCATTTGCTTCCTCTGATTAAGAAGCAAGCTGATGTCCTTGCCTGAAAACTCTTGTGATCTTAGTCTGAGACTTTCTAAGTGAAAATCTCCCCATATCACAAGGGTATGATGGTGAAAACAAGGTGAGACCCCACAGAAGGTGACAGAGCTAGAAAGCAAGAGTCTTCCAAGGCTCAGCACACAGATGGGGATCCCAGCAGGAGCTTTGCCATTCACGGCTTCTCCACACCAACACACAAACAGCTACAGGCAGGCAGCAAGTGCAGCAGCCAAAAAAAGCCTGGAAAACACACAAATAGCAGTGCATTTTGGGCAAGACACCAAAAGCCCTGCACCGTTCAGTCCCAGTCAGAAGCAGGGCTGGGCAGCTCACCTCATTTGCAGGACTGAATCTAAGAGTCACCCAGGGCTCCCCCTGTGTCACTCACAATCCTGAGGCAGCAGCTCATCCGGGCAACACAGTGTTGCAAGAAGTTGTCAAATCACTTCTACCCATCTTGGTTAAAACAGAATCAGAGAACAAGCTGAATCACCACGGACTTGGCACTGAGTGATCTTCTGAGCTGTGTTTTATGAATTGGTCTGAACGCAGGCCAAATCCCAAAGTACTCAAGGACATCAGTGCCATAGATTTTTTTGATCTGAAGGGAAGTTACTGTTTTTAACTATTATGAGGTGATGTTAAAAAATGGTCACTAAAGCCAGTCATCAATGGAGCAGCTTGTTAGCAATCCTGGCCTGTCTGGAAAGCAATAAATTAAGAAACTGGCCTTGTTTTCCCCTCCTCATGGTCATGAATCTATAGATTTTTTTAAAAAATGCCTAGATCTGGTGATTTGTCTCCTTGGACATTTTACACCACTCTGGAGGAGGCTTTTGTGTTCCCAGGGTCAGATCCAGAGAAGTGATGAGTCTTGAAATTTAATTGTGAGTATTTTAAGGGTGAACTGAATGGCAGGAGAGCATTGCATGCAACACAGCAGATCCTGGTTCTTGTCATCAGGCTGGGCATCCTAAGCTGAGCCCACAGTCAGGCTGGTGCCAGAGCCACAGAGGCAGACCCAGAGAGGTCAACAGTGATCCAAAACTAGGAAAAAGAAACGCAGGTTTGTTTCCATACCTGAGTTCTTGGTTGTGCAGGGAGCTGGGGTGGGAAATCCAGCATGTTACCTGTTAGCTACCACTCAGAGGAAGGGGGAAGTGGTTGTGAGCTGGCAAAACCTGTGCCAAGAGCGTGGCTCAAACATCCTGTGCAGTATCCGATGGTACTTCAGCTCCTGTGGCAACCACGGCAACGGAACTGACAGGCAACAAAACTAGTAGGCTAAACTCTACTAAAATAAGGGTTAGTCCTCAGGTTCCAGTGCTGGAAATGGGGCAGTGGAGCTGGACTCAGCACAGGCACTTCAAGCTTTTAATCCCAACCCAAATCCTGGCCCAGCTGCAGTCAGTGGGAATTTTCTCATATGCATTCAGCCCCTGCATTTTCCAGAGGGCTAGATTACCCTGCAGAGCAGCTGGAAAGCTTTCCTTCACTTCTACCAACCTCATACAGCTCTGCAAAGAGATTTGCTCTGGATTTCCTTGGATTCGAGCTTGGCATTGGGTCAGAGACCCTGACAGAGTAGCATCAAAGGACTGCAGGAAAGCAGCCCACAGGGCCAGTACCAAGAAACAGTGGAAATGCTGTTATTCCATAAACTCTGGGACCAGTACAATATCAACTGCAAGTCAGGGGCTAATACTCACCTGTCCTTGTTTTTTTTTAATCCGACTAGCTCATTTCTGTGCCTGCTAGTACATATTTAGCAGAGAAGTCTGTTCACTGTGAGAATAGTTTTTCAAATTAGTGCTCCATGTTTTCTAGGTGGTGGGGTGGCCAGGATTTGGGGACAGAAGGAGTTTTCCTTTGAAGTGCTGTTTTAACCCATTATATCATTAGCAGCCAGAAAGAGAGAGGAATTTCCTGGAGGCAGCTCCATTCCTGCCAGCAGACGCTGGTAGCAAACCAACTACATGTTCACACACCACTTGGCAGGTCCTGGTCCAGGCCCTGGGACCACCAAGAACACTCTGGGACGTGACCTGAAATGGAGTCAAGGCTTCACTTCAACAGCTGATAACAACCCACAGAACATTGCCTTTTCTTCCCTGCTCGTTATAAGCAGGATAACAACATCCGTGGAGGGGGTGGTTTTCCAAATTCCATCCTTAAACTCCATCGTTACCTGTCTGCTGTTTACTCCTGTAAATCCACAGGAGAGTGATAGCAGAGGAGAAGCACCACTTCCAAATATAAATAACATTTCTGTCCCCACTGGGGCCGAGTGGCTACATCCAGGAGGCAAGAATCACTTACACAGCCATCTTCCTCACCAGCTGCTGTTCTGCATTTCAACTCATCACACAACAGAGAGAACAAAACAACCAAGGAAACCACCTCTTTCCATTCTGGAAAAAGCCCAACAGTCCAGCAGCAATTTTTATGTCACCCTAGATGGAAAAAAATAAATCCATTTTTAAAAAATGCAGAAAGAGAGAAGAAATTTGTCAGTGGTCAGGGCAAGAGACCAGCATTCCCTCTGGCTCTGGCAGCCTCAGCTGCCAGAGATCAGCAGTCACGTTGGCCTAACTGTGGAGAGGCCCAGGCTAGAGAAGGTCAGACTAAGTGAGGATGAGCAAGAGCAAGGAATGCCAGGAGTGCAGGTTGTGTTTGCCTGCCCGATCCTCCACCCATGATATCGCTGTGGCTGGACACATGTTCCTCCCACAGAGCTGCAACAGCTCAACCAGATTGAAGACACTAATAAAAACTTTAAATGGAGCCAAAGTGCCCTCCCAAATACTTTACACGGGAGGACATGAAAAATTATTTGAGTGAGCAAGCAAACCAGGAGCATATCTAGGAGTTGACTGGAACAATCTGCATTGATTTAAATCCACTGGCGCCTGCAGCTCTGCGGGTACAGCCCTGAGGGCAGGCAGGCTTTGGGCAGAAATTGGGTTTCAAATAGCAGGAGGGCACAAATTTACTCATAGTGGAGGTCAGTCAGGGCTCCAAACAGCAACATCTTGGACACTTCCCCCAGCAGCCACCTCTAGGTTTTTGGAGTTTTCTGGCTTTGGTTTTTTGTTGGTTTTTTTGGTTGGTTGGTTGGTTGGTTTGGTTTGGTTTTTTTTCCCAACTGAAGTTTTGAAAAACCTGTAAAAGGCAAGAGATTTATTAGAGCCCCTGGCTAGCAGGACACAGCCACACTGAGGGGATTTCCCATCATGTCTCCCAACTGTATCATTCTCAAGATAACTGAGACCTGTGTTTTATTGCAGTCACTATGACATGTCTGACACTTAAAGATTAATAATATCTGGTAGGCTTTCCCCCACCAGCAATCACATTGCTTCGCCGTGGGGCTTGGGCTTTATCCTCATTTCTTGTTGTTCTGTCACTTCTAATAACATGTTAACAGACATTTGCTACACTAACACTGGATTGCAAGCAGGAGGATTTCCTCAGACCCATAAATTGCAGCTGCCTGCTCATGCTGCCCATGAGAGGGAAGAATTTTTGTTAGTGCAGTGGAAGAGGGGTTTGGAGAGGAACATCTCAGAGGACTTTCCTTGGAGTTACTCCTGGGGTTGCCTCTGTCCCACTCTCCTGTCCATGGTACCCACCACAAAGCCTTCACCATCCTTCTTTATCACTCCAAGTGTCCTTGCTTTGGTTTTAAGCCCATGGCTCATAAACCCACAAGTATTATTTGCTACACTGACAAATCCATATTGCTTTTTTCTTAAAATCCTATATTCCCACGGGGCATTTGCTGCTACGTGTCCATACTAACAAAAAAAAGTAAAGGAGATGCATAAACTCGAGTCAGAGGCAGCACTAACAACTGTCACACAGACTTCAGCTAACTCTGAACTTTTTTAAACCGCTATAAGCTGTGTTAACTTACATTGTAGCCAGCAGGCAGAAGCTGTGAAGTCAGGTGAGACCACGGTGGTAAATCCCCACAGAGCTGGATGACAGCACCGTGATGCTGCTGAGAGCATCCCTGCACTCAGAGGGATGCCGGTACCAGGACGAGCAAACACCACTAACCTGCGGCTGGGGGGGCAGCAGCATGATGAGAAAAGACATCTATTATGCAGAGCTAATAATGCCATTAGAGTAAATGGAGTTTGCCCAGAGGAATAACAAAGCAGTGAGATAGTTACAGCAGACGCTGGAGGGTTCTCCTGGGCACAGGGGATGATGGTGCTCAGGTTGACTCTGCACACCCAGGCTATGGGCAGGTACATCCTCATTCACTGCATCCCCCTTGATTTTTGGTGTCAAAATCCGGAGGGGGCTGCAGCAGCCAACCCTCCCCGAGCCAGGGAGATCCTTGGGCTGGAGAATTTATCCACTGAGTTGAAGATTTCTCGCTGTATTTTATTTAGAAACAGCCTGCCCTCGTGTGGTGAATGGAAAACCAGGAGGCTGATGATTTTGGACTAAAATTGTCCAGCAATGTGCCAGGGCAGGGGCCAGGAGAAAAATCTCTCACAGGTCGGTCGCACACAGCTTTTACTCATTTCCCTTCCCATCTGCACAGCACCCACTTCTGCTGGCCTGGTAATTCCCAGATAGCCACAAGTGCCCAACAGAGCCCCTGGGTGCCCAGCACAGCACTGCGGCTGCAAAACCTGCTCACATGGCCGAGCTGGTCCCACAGCACTGGCATGAGGGATGGCAGTACAAAGTCAGGGCAAGCCCTTGGTGGGGGCAGAGCACTGGGGCTCCAGCAGCTGAAACAAGGAAAATCCCCATTTGCTTCAAGATTTTCTTGAACAGCTCGAATAACACTTTCCACAAGGGTGTAAGCTTGGCTCAGAAAGGCAATTGCACTCACATCACATACAGTGCTTTCTGGGCAGCTAATCACGGCAGGGAATAAAAGCTTTACCCAGAATCAACATGATCCAGAATAAATAAACCCTAGCTGAGTAACAGAGACAAGAAAGCCATATCTTCTCCACCCAACCAACTCTTTTTTTAAAATCAGCGATATACACAAATCTTCCAAATCAGCACTGAAAAACCAGCCATGATGCAAGACCAGGCTCATCAAGGAGCAGAGTGCACTGGCTGCATTTTGACAGCCAGGACAGTAACTCAAGGGGCAGTGGGTGATGCTGTGGGCCAGGAGCCAAGGCAGTCCATAGCCAGCCCAGATGTGAGCACCGGGACACAGCTGCAGCTCGTGGCTCAGGCACGATCCCTCGACATGCAAACAGGACACAGCACAGTGGCTCCTACCTGAGGCTTCCAGGAACCCAAAACCCAGCGAGAGAACATACCTGCACATCACACTGCCAGCCTGCACATCCACAGTGCCAGCAGCCCCAGCTCCTGACGGGACACAAGCAATGCAGATCTGATTGTCATCACCAACAGCTTCTTAACAGCACGGAAAAAGCAGAACAGTGGGAAGCTGAAGCGAGGCAAATCCTGCCTGACACAGACAGTTTTTCTGACCTTGGGACCAGCAAAGACAGGAGAGTCCCTGAGGTCTCTGAGGTCCTGTGCCATCACTCCAAGCCGTGCCAGGGGACAGCTGGTGCCCAGCTGAGCACCACAGGCTGATGCGGAGCCACAGGGGAGGCATCTTCCCACTTTTTCCAAACACCTTCATTTAATGCTTCTGTTTGCAAAGCTCCTCAATTGCAGTTGGCACAGCCAAGCACCAACAACTCATCCCATCCCTGTCTCACTCATGCAGCTTCAAAGCCTCCCCAAGGCACTGGCTTCTGACAGCCCGATAGAAAATGAGGGGAAATGCAATGAAAGGCATCAGTCTACATGGTGCTCATGGACTTTTTACAGCCTGGATAAGCAGCAGCAGCAGTTTCACCCCAACACCCACTTCCTACCCTGGTTTCTTGCAGCAGGAGGTCCCACAGGTATTGCTTTCTGGGGCACCTCAGGCAGAGCAGCTGCTCAAGGAGGTGCAAGTCCACAGAGCAGGATGCTCATACAGGTCCAAGTCCACATCTGCAAAGTTCTGAGACTTGCTAATTGCAGTCTTCTGCCAACAACCTTCCAGCAGCTGGAGCGTCAGTGCTGCAACACAAACTGCCCGAGTGAGAAACTACGAAAGGCAGCCCTGCAGCTCTGCCCACAGCGAGTGGAGGCTCTAATTCCACTTTATCTGCTTGTCATCACCTCCTAAAACAAGCCAGGCCCATGTTTTCATTGGAGAGTGAGGCGTAACTGGGTAAAAGAGATTTTTGGTACATAAAAATAATTCTGAGCAGGTCTGTTTACGACACGGCTGCCTCAGGAACAGCCCGTCAGCAGAGCCAAGGCAATGCAGTGATCAGGGTTAATACAAAGGTATTTTACTTTATTTACTGCACTAAGAGAATTGCACAGGAAAGAGCAATGACAAGCAATGTTCCTTCCATCCCTGCTGCTCATACACAGGATTGGTGGTGGAAGAACCACACTCTGCAGTCCTAATTATGTCAGCTTTAAATTTATTTTCTTCAAGACTAACCACAGTTTTTATAGTAGATGAAGCACTGACCACAAAGCCTCCCCAAAACAGAGGGTGAGCAGCCATCTCGTACTTCTTTCCATATTGTATCGTGACAAAGAGAACTAAAACATTTCTAATCAATCAATTAAACTCTGTCATATGCTTATCTGAGATTGGAGGATAGGGCTCAACGTTCTTTGCCATAGGGTTGATTTATAAAGTTTTATAAGGTTTCCATCACCATCACCATTTTGTTTTAGTAGAAATTGCTCCTTTGAAGAAATAACGATTTGGGGTTTTGCATAAGCTCAGAGAGAGAGCAAAGACTACATTCTTTTCCCATCTTTCTGTATCCTTTTTACTCCATATCAGTGCAAATCCATATTTTTCATCTGTGAAACCAATACACTCCTGTCAGTACAAAAGACTCTTTTTAGTAAGAAAAAAATAACAGGAAAATTAGAAAGTGAGAAGCCACACTGGCCAGTCCTACAGCCTCTCTGAGGAACAGCAGTGTCCACAGAGCATGGGCAGGACAAACCTCCTGTCTCCTGGGACAGTACTTCCCTATCAGTCCCCAATTCCTCCCACATCCCAGAAGGAAAGCTGCAAACGCAGCTACAAGCCACACCAGTTTGCTGCTGAAGGTCCATCAACACCAGCAGCAGCAAACCTCAGCACACGGATACCAGCTGGGATTTTCAAGCCACTTTCAGGGATTTAAGTGCCCATCTCAGAGTACTAAAAATTAATACGAGTGGATGTTCTGGGATCCAGTGCTACTTCAAAAACCTGTTTGTTAAAGCACTAATGGGCATCTGCAGCACTGCTGGGTGCGGGAAGGAACGAGCGCTCCAGGCTGTGCTGATAACGTAGGTGGAGGAGTGGTCTGGCTCCGGGGGGAAGGGGACTGTGGGTTTAGGGCAGGAAGATCTTAATTTTCTTTTCATTGCTGAAACGAAGCTCTGAGCAGGCAGGCAGGCTGGCTGACAAAGAGTGGCCTTTGAAGTCCCAAGAGATTTGTTACTTCTTTGAAGCTTTCAATCTGTCCTGCCAGCCATTTGCTGTTGCTGCAGGGTACCTACCAGGGAACCAGGCTCGGTGCTTCCTCCAGCAGAGAACAGCACAAGAATGGCACTTCACACCAAAGAGCCCATTTCCATTCAAAAAAAAAAAAAAAAAGGAATTAAATAATTTACTTTACTCCAGCTCTGTATTACCAAAATGACAAAATGATAATTTCTAATTTTCTCTTCTATATCTTTTTTAATATATGTAAATATGTAAAACAAGCATTGATGATTTTTCCCCTTTGATTCATATAGCAATTACTTACATTTTACAAAATCCTTCAGCAAATGAAACTTAACCTTTACTAAGTAACACTTTCAAAGGGAAAGGTAATTAGGCCAAATAACTGGTGACTTCTGATCTGGCTGCAGCAGCCAGAACACTGACTGCAGAAGTACAGCAACTTATATCCATAGGTAGATGTAAAAAAGGTAAAATGAAGAGGTATATTATTCTGGTGTATCAACACAGGAATCTGATAAAACAGGGAAGTGCAACCAGGGAGATGAGGATGGATGCAGCACATAATCACTTTCTCAGCCAGCAGGTCCAAGTCAAGAGCTGTTTTGGACCTGGACTACACTTGGTTCCATAACCAATATAAGCAAATCAGACATAGTTACTTTTCTGTCAGTTATGGTTTAAACCTAGTGACATATGGAAACAAAAAGAATGAGATTTTTTGTGCACGCACTGTGATTAGTGAATGGGAGCAACCACAGTTGAAGGGCAGTGAGCACACAGGCTGTATGCTGTTAGAAATGCTTATCTGGGTGTTGTGCACTGATTTACACATGAACACGGTATAAAAAACCCCACCTATAAGACCACCAACAGCAGAAGATACTTTTTTTAAAAAAATATATAGTTCAGAAGTATTAAGAATTATCTTAACAAGCTTCCTTTAAGAGAAAAGGAAAGCACCCACTGGATGCTCCCACAGGATAAACACTGATTACAGCTGGGAATAACCACACACAGATTAAATAATGAAGTGTTGTGTGGCAGGAAGGAGACTGAAATAATATGAAATATTCCCACTTTATAAAAATAGCCCAGGCACTCCATTGTAGGAAGTCCTCTGGAGTTTCTAGCAAGAGTTGTCTCTTTCCACAAGCAGCCCTCACGTCTGCATATGCTTGTACCTATTTATATACTTTCAGTAAAAAATTACCAGTGCCAACTCCTTTCTGATGTCCCACTCCCAGAAACAGCCACTGCAACAGCTCCTGGAACAGCCCCAGCCCCTCAGCACCGATGTCCAATGGCCACAGGGCTGCAACACTTCTCATGGATTAAAAAAACCCTCCTTGTTTAAGAAGCAGCACAACCACCCCCTCACCAGCACAGGGATAGCAGCAGTGCACGTGTGGCCAGGGAGATTTCATCCTTTTCCTCCTTCACTGTAGCACCCAGATTCCCATCCCTGCATTCCTGGTGCTTCCTTGGGAAAAGGAGCTGCAAAGACAAACAGGGGAACCCCCCAGCTTTCCAAAGGCAGGGGCAGAACAAGACAAAAGGTACATCAGAGAAGCCCAAGATCCTGTGGATTCCCTCCTCACAGGGAGCTGGAGGTAAACTTCACAGCTCTGCTCTGCAGGTAGATACCCCACCACAGAGCTCTGCATACCCATCTCTGCATCCACCCTGAGTTCAGATATCTAAAATACCCAAACCCACCATCCTCAGGCTGGTTTCTTTTGGAGTTGAACTTGTATATGGGGTTTTTCAGAGCCTTTTTTTCTGTCCTCCTGGTGCTTCACCTGATTATACAGTGCACTCAAAACCTCAGAAAGCAAGGGCACCTCCTGAAAAAGCTGCCAAAGTGATGGTCTGGGCTTAAGACAAGGCAATTCTGTGCAGTGCTCCTACTATACAAACGGGTCATTTGTTACTTCAAAACAGCAGGTTCAGCATTTTTAAACCTTTGGAAACATAAGAAATGACAAAGAGATTGCAGCAGTGTAAAACAGTTGAGCACAGCTGTGAGCAAGGCTGGGTGACCTGTTCAGAAAGGGGGTTCTGCAATCCATGCAAGCTAGCAGATTATCTTCAGGTACAAGAGGAAAGGACAGCAGAGCTCACAGATAAAACAGGTGCCTTAGTGAGAGATGCAGAATGAATGAAAGTTCAGAGCCAGAAGATTCTGCTGTCACATGAAGTCTCTGCAATCTCTAATCACACCATACTCCTCCTCATCAGCCTTAGAGACTCACTCAGGTGGTAGCAGGAGCAAGTTTCACTTACAAACCCTGTGGCTTAGCCCCTCCTCACCATTCCACCATCACCCTGGAGAACAGCACACCAGTCCTGGAGAGGAACCACCTGCCCCGCTGTGCTCAAGTACCAGAGCCTGACAATAAAACCAACTTACTACACAAGCACGAAGCACACCCAGAGCACTGGTTTGCAGAAACTTCTCCCAGAGAGCTTCCTCCGATGCCTGAGCTGGTTTACAACTGCAGGAACATTTAGTTTGCTTCCTATTTCAGCACTTTGAGCAAAGTCAGTAAATTCCACGTAAACCACCCAAACTGCAGGCTTTTCACTCAGAACAGATTGTGTAGATACTCACCAGCACAGCACACACCTATGCTGTTAATAGATAGCTTTCACTCACGGGAACAGACAATCCCCCTCACCCGGGTAACTCGAACACAACCCCCACTTACTGCTGAACCTCTTGGTTACCTGTGAACAGCTCAGCCTGGATGGGGTGGTTTTGGGGTACCCTTTTCAAGCTCTGGCCCACCCACAGTCCTCAGAAGCTCTCACTAGAGTGAGACATCCTGGGATGACCATCTCACACCAAACACTGGCTGTGCTGAACTGATGGGCACCCTCCAGCACCTATCCCATCAACACAAGCTTAAATCACCCAAAAAACACCATAAGACCCCCTGTGAGGGCTGGGTACAGCTCCAGTATTAGCAATACAAAGCCAGACTTGGAGCATCTCCCAAGAGTGCACTAACACAGTAGCAAACTTAGTTTTCGTTCCTGGCATGAACACATCCTGATGCCTTCCACCCAGATGGGGTATGATGCAGTACTCTAAATCACAATTAGCACATAATCCAACCCATTTTTCCTCACTGTCAACAAGTGGTACAGCCAGAAGGGTACATCTTTGCCTTTTGTTTGCACAGGGATTTGAAATCCAGATTACAGCTCTCTAAGCACAAGGAAGATTACAACTCAGCCTCAGATTAGATTCTAGGGTAGAAAACCATCCAGAGCCACCAGCTGCAGGGACACCCTCACAGCTCTGCGGTTGCACTTGAACCAAGCAAAGACTGCTCTGCTGAGTGTGTTGCCTTCCCTGCTGAGCACAACCATCCCCAAACCACATCTGGCAACAGGACCCACTGTGGCATCAGCCCAGCTGCACTGGCCATCATAAGCCAGACCACCAAAGCGATCCTTTTAGACCTCACAATATTTTAGCTGGGGCAAGTAGGGTGTTGAAAACTCATTGGTGCTGCCCACCAACATCTGCTTGCACCAAGGCAACTGCAGTGACCACACAATGCAGTTCTGGGGCAAGATCCAAACAGTTCAGCTACACAATGTGTAACCATAGCTTTAGAAGGGCAAGACTAAAAAAGCACCCAGCACCCAAGCAACCCTGTCCCCAGGACACTCAAGAGGTGCCCTGTAGCAGGTAAACCACCCAAAAAACCCCAAAGCCAACCCAACATTTGGCACACAGCAGCAATGCAGGAGCAGTCTCAGCAACATGGCTCTCCTGAAGTACATCAACCCTTGCACACCCACAGCCCAGGCTCAGCTCCCTCCCTTGCCAGAGCACAGAGCACCCAGACCCCATCACTGCTCTGTCAGCACAGACTCTCCCAGCTGCAATGCCCGCAGCAGAGCTGGTCATACCGTTTTGCCAGTTTCTGAAGCTGGGACAAATCAAAGTGTTCCCACTCCCAGGGGCAGCAATTCAAAACCAAACTGCAGCTCATGACTATGGCTTAAGGCAAGCATTGAGCACTACCACTTAAGGACATCCTTCTCCTGGCCTGGAGAAGAAACACTGCCCTTCCCAGCAAAGACCCTCCTTGAAAGGACAGCAGTAAGAGGTTTGTAGCAGATCCACCTTCTTCGAAATCGAGGGGGTGGAGGTTGTTGGAGGCTGTAACAGCAAAAAAGGGCCTCCCATATTTCTTACTTCTCTACTGCAAACACACTTAGTGAGATTCATTAAGCACAAATTTTATTTTAAAATGTTTTTATTGATAAGTCCACCACAGTTGTTTAAATGTTATTACAGAAACAAACCCCCCAAGTGTGCTTTCCCGGACCATTTTAAGTATTCCAGATGTTTGCTTTTCAGGTTGCATTTTGGGGTTTTTTTTGTCTTTTTAAAAGGTAGACAAACCTTAGTATCCAAGTTTTCTTTCTTGCCATCCCCTTCACGCTGTGGAGTCACCAGCAAGCCACTGTCCCCACTGGGCTGTGAGCAGTGATTACTGACACAACTACGCTGTCAGCGATGAAGGTCTTGCGGTTTACAGATGGATACCGTGCAATTTTTCTCCTACTAAACTAATCAAAATTGCATCGTGATCCACCCGACAACAGCAAAACAAAGCTTACCAAACTGGCACATTTGGGGCAGTGCAGCCTGAAGACAAGTCCTCCTTTCCTCCACAGGCCGGGACAAGTGCAATACTCTACACATAGCTACAAGTAATGCAACAAATCCCCACCCATGGAGAAACCAGTGCAAGGCATCTTCAGAGCTTTCATGAAAAAAAAAAATAGAGAGGAATAAAAAAAACCCAACCAAGTAACAAACTCGAAAACCCCTTATTCACCAGATTCACCACCACCACAGTCAGTTTTGCATGGATTTGCACAGCAATTTTAGTAAGCTGGGATGCAAACCTGCAAAACTGACTGTAATCAGCACCATCTTCTCCAGCAACTGGCACTAGCTAGGATGCACTTTATCTAGCAGTACTGTAAGTGCCCACATTACAGTAGGTTCAATTCAAAGCTACCTGCACTATGAGCACTTTGATACTGCTAGGACAAAACTACTTCCCGAGCAATTGCCTTCAATGGAAAAAAAGCTTTAACTAAAATGATAATTGCTGAGCTAAAGCCAGATGGATGCAGTTTTTTTTGGACGTGCAGGCAGCAGCTTGTGCCAGAAGGAGCATTTAGGGCAGTAGATTCTACGCTACTTCACTAACTGCACTAGATGCACCTTAACACAAGAACCATTTGTAACGTGGCTCTAATGCAGCAGAACAACAATCCTGGTCCTGTCCGTGCCCTGCCAGTCATGGAATCGCCACAGTAATGCCAGAAGTGCTTAAACTGCAGTAGATCCTAAACTCTACCTGCACTGTAAGCACTTTTGCACAACTCAAGGCCCGTCACCAGATACAAATTCTTCTATTTAAAGGTCTTGTTTCAGCGCAGCTAAAGCAGCACAGAAGTGTCTTGACTGAAGCACAGGAGCCAACAATACCTGCCAAGAGAGAAAACCAATATTAATGTTGCATAACACAGATATGGAT
This sequence comes from Corapipo altera, assembly GCF_003945725.1. Taxonomy (NCBI): domain Eukaryota; kingdom Metazoa; phylum Chordata; class Aves; order Passeriformes; family Pipridae; genus Corapipo; species Corapipo altera. The sequence goes on along the minus strand of NW_020884891.1, from coordinate 5,945,074 downwards.
TTGCTACTTTACACCTTTACTACTTAAGAAAGATTATTCTTGTTAAAGTATAGAGCAGAAATAGGTTCAGAGTTTTGAGAAGGCAGTTTAACTGAGATTATGCCACACAAGGAAGAGTCTGCAGCTCATTTTCACTTGAATTAAGGTAAAAATGGCTTCCTCCAGTGTTTAATGGCAGTTACAAAGCACCGTAGTAGGTATCAAAACATCCCAGTTTCCTGCTCTCCTGCATTACTACAGCAGGAGAGACATTTTAGTTGACCTTTCGCCCGGAGCTTCACTGAGGATCTTGCATCACCCAACCACCAAACATTTGCCCCCCCCTCAGTAGCGCAAGAAAAGTTCTGACACATGATCCCGCACCCTCCACATCAGATAATGGAGTATCTGTACTCCAGATGATGCCACGAGCTGCGGCGCTGCACAAAAGCCACGGACCCTCCACACGAAGGGAGGGAGAAAATAACCTGTATATTAACAAATTTAAATTTCCCTCCGCAGCCACGCTGCCAGGACCCGGCCTTACAAACCTGCGGGGGTGGGAAGGCTCTGGCCGGGGATGCCCGGGGGCAGCGGGGCCGGGCCCCCCGAGGAGCTCCCACCGAAGCGGAGCCGCTCCGGGTGCTGGTGGCGGGGGCTCTGCCGGGGAGGGCCCCCACCCCCGCGGGCCATTATCACCCCCCGGGCCGCCGTTATCTCCCGGCACTGACCATCTGCTCGGGGGGGCGGGCACGGGGATTACTCGGCCCCGCTCGCCACGTGCGCGGCGCCCCCCCATCCCCGGGCGCCATCGGAGCATCCCCGGGGGCAGCGCTCGGCACTGGGCACCGGCGCTCTCACGGGGGGGGTGCCCCGGTGCGGGCTCGGCCCGGTCCCGTCCCGGGAGGGGGTTCGGGGCTCCCCGCCACGTGCTGCCCGCCCCGTCCGGGGGGGCGCGCGCGGCCGGAACAAAGCACGGTGGGAAATGCAGTCCTCCATTCAAAGCCCCAAAAACGCGCCAACCCGCCCGCCCGCCCCCCCCTACGGACCCGCCGCCGCCGCGACGGACCCCGGCCCGCCCCGCGCTCCCGGGGCAGGGGGGAGCTGCGAGCGCCGCGCCAAGGTTCGCCGAGGGCGGCTCCGCGCGGCCGCGGGCGGCCCCTTTGTCCCGGACCGACGGGGCCAGCGCGGCCGCCTCCCGCCGCCGTGTCCCGCCGCCGCCCGTCCCCTCTCCCGTCCCGTTCCCCCCCTCCCGGTCCTGCCTGCGCGGGGCCCCCGCGGGTGCGCGCGCGGCTCTCGCGGGTCCCCCCGA